>NC_138772.1:106530528-107130528 GCF_965119305.1 Pelophylax lessonae
GCAGTAGTGGACCAAGAACACTGCAAGACCAGGAACACTGACTAACTGTCCCTAGCTTAACAGCAGCAGCAGCAGCTCTCTCCCTATTCTCACTACACACACTGCTTCAGAATGATCTAAGATGGATGCTGCCCTTGCTTATTTATAGGAGGTGGGAGGGTGTGGGAGGGAGGTACGCTGATTGGCTGGAAATGTGTCTGCTGACTGTAAAGTTCAGGGTCAAAGTTTGCCTCAATGATGTCTTATGGGGGGCGGACCGAACATCGCATATGTTCGCCGGCAGCGGCGAACGCGAACATGCTAAGTTCGCCGGGAACTGTTCGCCGGCGAACAGTTCTATACATCTCTAATGGAGAGTGTCTGTGAACAGCAATTTTCAATTCTTGCCACAGATTCTTTATTGGATTTAGGTCTGGATGTTGACTGGGCCATTCTAACATATGCTTTGTTCTAAACCATTCCATTGTAGCTCTGGCTGTGTGTTTACAGTCGTTGTCCTGCTAGAAGGTAAACCTCCGCCCCCCATTTCAAGTTTTTTACAAACTCTAACATGTTTTCCTCTAAGATTGCCCTCTATTTGGCTCCATCAATCTTCATACCAACTCTTACCAGCTTTCCTGTCCCTGTTGAAGAAAAGCATCCCCACAACTTGATGCTGCCACCACCATGTTTCACAATGGGAATGGTGTGCCCAGGGTGATGTGCAGTGTTAGTTTTCCACCACACAAAGCATTTTGCTTTTAGGCCAAAAGGTTTCACTTTGGTCTCATCTGACCAGAGCACCTTCTTCCACATGTTTGCTGTGTCCCCCATATTGCTTCTCGCAAACTGCAAATGGGATTTTCATTGGCTTTCTTTCAACAATGGCTTTCTTCTTGCCACTCTTCTGTAAAAGCGAGCTTAATGGAGTGCACAACTAATTGTTGTTCTGTGGATAGATTTTCCCACCTGAGCTAGGGATCTCTGCAGCTCCTCGAGAGTTACCATGGGCCTCTTGGCTGCTTCCCTGATTAATGCTCTCCTTGCCTGGCCTGTAAGTTTAGGTAGACGGCCATGTCTTGGTAGGTTTGCAGTTGTGTCATTCTCTTTCCATTTTTGGAAGATGGATTGAACGGTGATCTGTGAGATGTTCAAAGCTTGGGATACTTTTTTAAAACCTAACCTTGTTTTAAACTTCTCCACAACTTTATCCCTGACCTGTCTGGTGTGTTCCTTGGCTTTCATGATGCAGTTTGTTCACTAAGGTTCGCTAACAAACCTCTGAAGGCTTCACAAAACAGCTGAATTTATACTGAGATTAAATTACACACAGGTTGACTTTATTTACTAATTAGGTGACTTCTGAAGGCAATTGGTTCCACTAGATTTTAGTTAGGGGTATCAGAGTAAAGGGGGCTGAAAACAAATGCACGCCACACTTTTCAGATATTTATTTGTACAACATTTTGCAAACCATTCATCATTTTCTTTCCATGTCACAGTTATGTGCCACTTTGTGTTGGTCTACCGCATAAGATGTAAAAAAAAAAACATTTATGTTTTTGGTTGTAACATAACTGGTTGTAACATGACAAAATGTTTAAAAATGTCAAGGGGTATGAATAATTTTTCAAGGCACTGTAGATGGATGTCACAAATGTTGATCAGAGCAGAAATGTCCGATGTGAAAGACACATTAGCTTGTGAGAAGCCAACTGAAACTCGACTCTAGAGCCTTTGTTGTGACCATTAGGGATCTTTGAGAATTATTAACTTTCCAATTAAAGCACATAGAAAGGTCAGAGATGGCTTGTTTTAAAGAATGAATGCACTTTATATAAGGTGCACTTATCCCTTTCTGCCCCCATTCCCTGACCTAACCTTGTCTACCCTCCCCTTGCACAGATGCATTATTACCACAGTCCTGCTGTTTGTTTAAACCCAGCGCCTTAAGTCTTCACTGGGTTTCTATGTGTCACCAATGCATAAATGCAACAAAGGACAATGGAGACTTACACAGCTAGATAAAAACACTGGAGCCACAGCTGTCGGGTTGAGGTAAGTATGCATCAGTGGAGGGGGAGGATGGGGTTAGGTTGGGTCAGAGGAAGAGAGCGTTTTAAATCACAAATATCCTTTAATGCTCCGTTTTTGCTTATTAAGAATATGAAAATAGTTTCATGGCCATATTCTATATTATATATTTTAAAATTTATATTTTATATTCTTTAATTTTATAATCTGGAGGCCTTTATCTCAGGAAGTGTCACAGACTGGGCACAACACACACTCTCCGTGACTGCCCCCTATATATATATATATATATATATATATATATATATACAGTGGTGGGATTCAGCCGGTTCGCACCGGTTCCATAGAACCGGTTGCTAACTTTCTGCAAGTTCGCAGAACCGGCTGAATCCCTCTGCGCGTCTGAGGACGCGCAGGACAATTGAATGTCCCGCGCTAGGGCAGACGTGGCGCCACGGCCCGCCCATTCTGTGACAATAGCGAATGAGAATTCGTTATTGTCACATGATCCTCCTCCTGGCCAATCAGGGAGCGGGTCCTCCCGCTTCCTGATTGGCCGAAAGGCAAACACCGTGCCGTTGGATGAGAAGGAGGCTCCGCGGGAGGACTCGGAGACGCGGGGAGCCGACTGCGAGACCGTCCGTGAGGTAAGTGCATGGGTCTCGCGGGGGGGGGGGATCGCTGGCACTCTGCAATTGGGGGCAATGTTGTGGCTGGCGCTCTGCAATTGGGGGCAATGTTGTGGCTGGCACTATGCAATTGGGGGCAATGTTGTGGCTGGCGCTCTGCAATTGGGGGCAATGTTGTGGCTGGCACTATGCAATTGGGGGCAATGTTGTGGCTGGCGCTCTGCAATTGGGGGCAATGTTGTGGCTGGCACTATGCAATTGGGGGCAATGTTGTGGCTGGCACTATGCAATTGGGGGCAATGTTGTGGCTGGTGCTCTGCAATTGGGGGCAATGTTGTGGCTGGCGCTCTGCAATTGGGGGCAATGTTGTGGCTGGCGCTATGCAATTGGGGGCAATGTTGTGGCTGGCACTCTGCAATTGGGGGCAATGTTGTGGCTGGCACTCTGCAATCATTGGGGGCAATGCTGTGGTCACTGTGCATTGAAAGGGGGGCACGCTGGTCTCTCTGCATTGAAAGGGGGGCACGCTGGTCACTGTGCATTGAAAGGGGGGCACGCAGCGCTGGTCACTGTGCATTGAAAGGGGGGCACGCAGCGCTGGTCACTGTGCATTGAAAGGGGGCATGCTGGTCACTGTGCATTGAAAGGGGGCACGCTGGTCTCTCTGCATTGAAAGGGGGGCACGCTGGTCACTGTGCATTAAAGGGGGCATGTACACTGGTCACTGTGCATTGAAAGGGGGCACGCTGGTCACTGTGCATTGAAAGGCGCACGCTGGTCAATGTGCATTGAAAGGGGGCACGCTGGTCACTGTGCATTGAAAGGGGGGCACGCTGGTCTCTCTGCATTGAAAGGGGGGCACGCTGGTCACTGTGCATTAAAGGGGGCATGTACACTGGTCACTGTGCATTGAAAGGGGGCACGCTGGTCACTGTGCATTGAAAGGGGGCACGCTGGTCACTGTGCATTGAAAGGGGGCACGCTGGTCAATGTGCATTGAAAGGGGGCACGCTGGTCTCTCTGCATTGAAAGGGGGAACACTGGTCACTGTGCATTGAAAGGGGGCACGCTGGTCACTGTGCATTGAAAGGGGGAACGCTGGTCACTGTGCATTGAAAGGGGGCACGCTGGTCACTGTGCATTGAAAGGGGGAACGCTGGTCACTGTGCATTGAAAGGGGGCACGCTGGTCATTCTGCTGGGAAAGTCGGAACTGGTTACTAAAATTTTTGAATCCCACCACTGTATATATATATATATATATTTATTTATATTAATGCACACATATAAAATATCACACTCCTGTGATAAATAGATCATAAATAGAATTCATAATGAGAATTCCCAGAACTAGATGTGATCATCTCAAGGGAAATTAAGAACACAGCTGTACTCCATATCAATCCTTTCTCTGTCTTATACAGTTATATAGCTACATACAGCACCAATACATTAGAGACTGTACATTGAAAGAAATTCACAGAATATATCTCTTTTTTGCCGCCCTAGATAATCACCGAACTGTTTTATTATAATGATTTGGAAAATCCATAAACCTCTCTGGGGTGCTTCAGTGGCTACTGATGTCAACAAGAAAAAGAAGTCTCTATAGCTTTGATTAATTGTCTAATGGGCTATTCACTGAGGCCAAAATGGTGCAGAAAATTGTGGAAATAACTTTCCCAAAACATAATTAATTAATAATAGCTTATGTTTTTAGAAATCACTTTTGTAAAAGTATTAGCCTTGCAGTATATTACTTTGTTAGAATGTATGCTTATCTTGTTTGGGCCCTTATATTTCTAAACAATACTTTAAAGTAGCACTATAGGCAAAACTTTGTTTTCCTTTTGGATAAAGCAAGAGAAGGTTATAACACCTCGGTGATAACCCCTATCAGATGTTTTTTTTTTTTTTTTTCACCATCTGTGTCCCATTGCGGAGATTTCCCTTCACTTCATGTCCAATAGTCAAACAGGAAGTAAGAGGAAATCCCTGCAAATTAACCACTTTAGGACCGGAGGATTTTCCTGCTTTACGTTCAGTCCTCTTTTTGCGATTCGGCACTGTGTGAATTTAAATGACAATTGCGTGGTCATGCAATGCCGTACCCAAACAAAATTTACGTCCTTTTTTTCCCACAAACAGAGCTTTCTTTTGGTGGTATTTGATCACATCTGCGCTTTTCATTTTTTGCGATATTAATAAAAAAATTTGACAATTTTGAAAAAATAACAATATTTTTCTACTTTGACAGTTAAAAAATATCCAATATATTACATTTTTGTCATATATTTAGGCCAAAATGTATTTAGCTACATTTAGCTACATCTATGAGCGTATTTTTAACCGTTTTAAGACCGGAAGATTTTACCCCATTCCTGACCAGGCCATATTTTGCGATTCGGCACTGCATTAATTTAACGGACAATTGTGCGGTCGTGCAATGCTGTACCCAAATTAAATTTATGTCCTTTTTTTCCCCACAAATAGAGCTTTCTTTTGGTGGTATTTGATCACCTGTGCGATTTTTACTTTTTGCGCTATAAACAAAAAAAGAGCGAAAATTTTGAAAAAATAACAATATTTTTCAAATTTTTTTATATGAAATTCCCCCCCAAAAAAATGTAAAAATCAAAAATTTTTAACATTTTAGGCCAATTTGTTTTCTGCTACATATTTTTGGTAAAAAAAATTGCAATAAGCATATTTTGATTGGTTTGCGCAAAAGTTATCGCAGCTACTAACTACGGGAAATTTATGTCATTTTTATTGTTGTTTTTTTTAACTAGTAATGGCGGCGATCTGCGATTTTTTTTTTTGCAGGACTGCGACATTGCGGCGGACAAATCGGACCCTTGACTGACATTTTTGACACTTTTGGGGGTACCAGTGACATTACTACAGTAATCAGTGCTATAAATATGCACCGTTACTGTAAAAATGACACTGGCAGGGAAGAGGTTAACTTTTATTGGTGATCAAGGGGTTAATGTATGCCTGGTGCTTGCTGACGTGTGTGGGGGGAGGGGACTGTGTGATACAGGCATAGATCGCAGGTTCAGCTATGCTGAATCCTGCAATCTGTCACTGTCACATAGGAGATCCACCCGCTTTGTTTACACAAGCGGGCAGATCTCCACACTCGATCCCCGATGATTGCGGAAGAGCGGCGGTGATCACCGCCGCTCCTCCCCTGGCCCGACTCCCGCTGTAAATGAATACAGCAGGAGCGAGCCTCCGGCGGAGCGCGCGCGCCGCCCACCAGGAGAGGAGTCCAGCGACATAGACCTACGTCGCTGGATGATAACGAACCACTTTGCCGCAGTACGCTCAATGTGAGCGGTCGGCAAGTGGTTAAGGGAATTCCTTGGGGACCCCCAGGTCACCAGAACTAGTGTCTCCATTGATTTCCCCTCTATTACTTTTCTGGGGACAACCCAAAATGTGGGATTTTCTTTTACTTTCACTTTCAATGATAATGGCAAACTGGATATATAGAGAGGGTGAATCTCCCTAATGGGGACACAGACAGCAGTGAAAACTGACAAGTGTTCTAACCCCTCTCCCTCTCTATCCAAAACTAAAGAAAAAGTTTTGCCTTCAGTTATACTTTAAGCCAGTAGTTCTGAAACATTTCCACCTAGGCTCACATACTAATTCACTCCTACAAAATGCTCACTCTTGCAGACTTCATGCCAAGACTAACAATTTTGCAACAGTAAATGTTACTATAAATGGAACATCCATATACAATTTATACTGATGGAAATGTTTTGAAATAATTACACATAAGTGAATTTATTTGTCTAGGGATGCTGAGTGACAATGAACTTCATTATTAGGTACTATAAGGTCTCATGCACACTGCTGATGTTAAGGTCACGTTTTTGTGAGTTTGGGCGTTTTTATTTTTCTGCCCTTAAACCCCCCTCTGTGTTATCCTATGTGTCCATGCACACATAGATGTTTTTAGCAGTTTATCATCAGGGGAGTTTATAGGCTGTTTTCTGAATGCCCTAAAATTGCATTCAGGGGGTGGGTATTCTGACCACAAAGAACGCTGTTAAACCCTCATAAATGGGCATAAACTGTAGACATGTTTAGCACTTCAGCATTTTTTTATTTTTATTGGCCGGAATACATGAAAATTCTGGCCAATGAAATAAATGAACTCCCAAACTCCAAACTATGAAACACTGCTAAACTCACCTAAACTGTTTTGAAAAAATGCAGGTTAGGTGAGTTTACAACGCTGAATTCTCTTTTTGTTTGCATGTCTGGGACAAGAAGAGAGGAACATAGACACCAAAAAATAAACCAACACAGGTTTTAACCCTTATACTGAAAACATTTATATATTTTTACATTTTATTAACCGCTTGCCGACCGCCGCAAGTACATATACTGCAGCGGTCAGCCCCTCACAGGCAGAGTGACGTATCGATAAGTCACTAGCCTGTGAGGCTCTGGGGAGCGAGCGCGCTCCCGCGCGGTCACGGACCCCCCCCCCCGCGCGTGTGACCGGCGGACCCGATGTCCGCCGGTCACTCGGCGATCGTCGGGGGGAGAGGGAGAAAGGCAGGCAGGCTGTGTAAACAAGCCGCCTGTCATTCTCCCCTGTGTAGAAACACTGATCATACGGTTCTACTATGTAGGATCGTTGATCATTGTTCCTACAGCTCAAGCCACAGCGAATCACAGTTAGAATCACGCCCCTAGGGACACACACAGCCCCTCCCTCTCAAATAAAGTTAACCCCTTCACTGCCAGTGTAATTTTACAGTAACAGTGCATATATATATATATATAGCACTGATTACTGTAGAAATGTCACTGGTAACCCCAAAAGTGTCAAAAATGTCAGTCAAGGGTCCGATCTGTCCGCCCCAATGTCGCAGTACCGCAAAAAAAAATCGCAGATCGCCGCCATTACGCGTTAAAAAAAAACAACAAAAATGACAAAAATCTTTTCCTTTGTTAGTAAACGCGATAACTTTTGCGCAAACCAATCAAAATACGCTTTTTGCGATTTTTTTTTACCAAACATATGTAGCATAAAACAAATTGGCCGAAAATGTTAAAAAATTTTGATTTTAACTTTTTTTTGGGGGGAATTTCATATAAAAAAATGTGAAAAATATTGTTATTTTTGCAAAATTGACGCTATTTTTTTGTTTATAGCGCATGATCAAAAAATCGCACAGGTGATCAAATACCATCAAAAGAAAGCTCTGTTTGTGGGAAAAAAAGGACGTCAAATTCGTTTAGGTACAGCGTCGCACGACCGCGCAATTGTCCGTTAAAATCACGCAGTGCCGAATCGCAAAATACCCCCTGGTCTTTTAGCAGCCAAATCCTCCGGGGCTTAAGTGGTTAACTGTTCTGAATGTATAGATCAGATAATAATACAGATATATCCTGAACTTGAATGTACTCTATTAGGACAGCATTACGGTATCTCATACCACCAAATGATTATTTTTATCTATGAAGTTGAAAAAAAATACTTAAATAGGAATCTTTAAAATTTAGTTATAAAGAATTATGTGACACAAAAAAGCCGTGTTTAGAGCATGTATGTTACAAAATTAACTATTCAATGAAAACTTGCATTGTGTTCACACAGTACATAAAAAATCATTGTACAGCAATCACTTTTCCTCATTTCCAATGACAAACTATTTATTAAAGTAATCAAGATGTCAAATGGTGTCAACATGGTGCTAATTACAGTAAATCTTAATTAATGTGATTTATGTGTGCTGTAAAGATCAACACCTCTGCATTCACATTTAGTTATGTGGCTACCAAACACATTTTACCTTGATCAAAACATTTTTTAAAGGATAAGTTCACCTATTGGAACATGTTATATGTTCCAACCGTACTTAGGGTGAAACATGTAACATGTTCCAGCAGCTGCCGCCTCCCCCCCCCCCCCCAAGTACTGATAGCTTTGTTGGCTTGTAGCTCTCAATTAACTACCATGGTGATGTTGAGTGCTCTGATCAATGTTCAATGTCTCCATCATTGAACATTGATCAGAGCACTCAACAGAGCGCTGAAGAAGTCAAATGACTCCGTGACATAACGCGTAGGGCGGAACAAGCGAGAAAACCAGAAATGACGCAGTTATTTGACGGAGTTACCGAGTTCCGCAGCGAGATCTGAGGCTAGAAATGACTGTTTTATCTGTAAGTTTTTGGAAATAAATATTCTTAAATAATACACCATGATGGCCCCTATCTTTCATTGAACCATAAGAGGAGGAGTACCCCGCTATATAACACGCAATCAAAAGGAGCCAGAACCCCCCCCCCCCCGAAAGCTGGAGGCTATAAGAGGAGTGGAGGAAAGGCAGCCATCCAGGCATACATATTAGAAGCGTATACAGAGAGGTAATAAGGTGTGCAGTTAGCACACCTACACGTGTGACCACCGGAGCGCACCACTGAGCACTACCTTAAAGGTGGAGGAAGCCTTTGCCTGAAATAAGGACTTTTAAGGAATATATAAAAGGAAAACACCATGTATATGGACACTCTATCACTAAATTTAATGTTGCTTATTGTCTATAAGCATACACTATGAAATTTTGAGTTTGAATGAACCAATAATATTTGCACTAAGTGTATAAATGTACACTAGCACTGTTGGAATGCACTAGCACTTTATTTATTTATACATCACGGCCATATTGGTCATTTTTGTGCACTTTAATTTTGAATCTACATCTGCAGTGATATATTTGGGAATATATAAAATAATAACTGCGCTAAACACACTCCAAAATAATATTAAACCTGTGCTAAAACAGTGCAAAAATATAAATTATAAATAAAGCTGCAGCTGAAGTGGGAATACACCAAATAGTAAATACAAAAATAAAGCTGCGCATATAAATAATAAAGCAGTGAACAATTTGATGCAAATAACATTAACTCAACATCCGTGTTAAATTATCATAGTGTTCATAGGAAAAAGTCCAAATGAGATGTGCAAAGTGTAGAAATTGAAACTCATCCACCGCAATAATGTGACTTCTCCTCAATCCGTGACAAAGGTAAAGACCACGCTATGCGCTTACCAAAAGGCGGATGCAATAAAGCCCATCAGTATGTATAAATGGTGCGGCTGCTGTCTGCTCCAATGGGCAACACTGTGACCCCTCTGGCTGGTTCAACCTGGCGGAAACCCCGGTCAGGAACAACACCGTCACCAACAGTCACCTCTCCTCCCTCCTTCAGGAGCCGCCACACTTCCGAACCAGCCCGAGGCCCCCCCGAAGCGCTCTCACCTCACTTGTCCTAGACACACTACTATTTGGGAATATTTAGTAATTTTGCACATTAATTTATTTATTCTTTGCACAATCTTGAATCCAGCACATGAGCACTTTTTGTGAATAATTCACTTATTTGATACCTATAATGGTAAAATATGTATGAGTACCCTGTAAACTATTCCCTGATGTAGTATTGAATATATTAATACCTTGAAGCGCAGTACAAAACCCCCTTATCTATGAATGTGTAAGCATTAAATCTTGAATTGAAGCTTACACCAGGCTCCCACTTTCCCAGCAGATGAAGAGAGAACTAATGGTAGGTAACTCTGCAATTGATGGTGGTACCATTAAAGTTAACCTGTTGCTTTCCCGGCATTGTTAGCCTACAGGTGACCATGGTGTGGGCCAATTTTCAGTTTTCAGCTCTGTCACACTTTGAACGACAATTGTGTGGTCATGCAACACCGTACCCAAACAAAATTGTTATAATTTTTTTTCCCACACAAATAGAGCTTTATTTTGGGGGTATTTAAACACAGCTGGGTTTTTATTATTTTTTTTTTTGCTAATGTAGCACAATTCCCAGCCATTTTGCTGGATATGGGTCCCCCTGGGTTACTGCTAGCAACAACAGCACATTTAAGCATGTTTCTCCAAGTGAGAGCACTGAGACAATGACCAGTCCAGTACCTTTGGGTTTTTGTATTTATTTTGTAACTTGGATAGGAGAAGGAATGAGTGGGATACTCCTTTAACTGAGCTATGCACAATTTAGCAGGGACACTTGAAAAAGCTATTTGGTGTTGACCTGACGCTGGCTGAATGCCTATCAATGCTGGCTTGACGCTAGTTAACGCTGGCCAGATGCCTTTTAACACTGAACTGACTCGTGACTGCTTTCTGACAAAAGAAGTCTTTTTTGAGCTCCCTTAAGCACTCTTGCTGAGGTAGCTACTTGTATACTGCTGCGCTGCTGAACACTTCAGGGCCCACACTGGCGCCCCCTTTCTCTCAATTATCTTCAGGGCTTAGACACTGACACCACTTTCCTAAGCCTCCTCTACTGGTTAGCTGGCTCCCGGATCCCTTTGACCTTCTGGAGTGGCCCCCTCTCCTAAACAGACCCCCTGGGCAGTTTTGAGTACTCACAACACTGTTTTTCCTGGAAACTTCTGCCCAGCAGCTCTACTCGGTCAGAAACACTCTGGATCCTCTTCCTGCAGCCCAGCTCAACCTCTGGTCCTCTAGATCAACTGCCCAGGACACCCTCACTTGCTCTGACAGGAGAAGAGACAGCCGTCAGCCTCCTCCTGGGACTCTGCTTCCCGCCAAAGACCCCCTGTCACATGCTCCCCTCAGGCTTATATCAAATCCCAGGGTGCATTGCGGCAAACTCCGCCCACTGAGACAGCTATAAACCCCGATGTGCTATTGGCCAGGCTTCCTCCACTGTCCAACAAGAGCCCTCATTGGACACAGCGGGGAGACTCCCCAGATTCAACAGACCACACCTGGAAACACATGACAGCCTAACTAACTGAATCAGGCCCCCCTGATAAGCAGACAGGGCTACATATATGTTTTTCCTAGCACCTACCTAAGAGGGTGCTACACTAAATAAATGAATAAAGAACGAAAAACAAACTTTTTTTATATAATTTGTTATACAACTTTGTAAACAGGTAATTTTTCTCCTTCACTGATGTGCGCTGATTAGGCAACACTTATGGGCAGTGATAGGCTGTACTGATGGGCACTGAAGAGCACTGATGAGGCGGCATTGATGGGCACTGATAAGCTGCCCTGATGAGGGGGGCACTGATGAAGAGGCACTGATGAGGCTTCACTGATAAGCGGCATTGATGGGTGGCACTAATAGGGGGCACGGGTTGGCAATACAGATGGGCACTGGTAGGCAACACTGATGGGCACTGGAAGGCTGCACTGATGGGCACTGGTAGATGCCACTGATGGGCTTCGGTAGGCAACACTAATAGGTGACATTGATGAGGAGACACCGGTGGGCATTGATTGGTAGCAGTAGTGGACACTGATTGGTAGCAGTGGTTGGCACTGAGTGGCAGCAGTAGTGGGCACTGATTGGAAGCCATGGTGGGCATTAATTGGCAGCAGTAGTGGGCACAGATTGGCAGCACTTTTGCAGAAGCTGATTATCGTCTCTTTTCTCTTCTCCTCCACACACTGACAGTGTGGGAAGGAGCAGCGAAGATAGCCCCTAACCAGTTTATGTTGTCATCGTGATCAGATGTGATTGGACACTGATGATCACATGGTAAAGAGCTGCTGATTGGCTCTTTACCACAATCTGTGTTCCGCAGTGATGGCCTCCTAGAACTGGACGACTGTGCTGTAGCCGTCATTCAGCTATAGCGCGGGCTGCAATTGGTTAACCACTTACCGCAAAGTGACGTACCCCTACGTCGGCTGACTTTGCGTGGTTATATCAGGATGATGCCTCTAGCTAGAGGCATCATCCCAGTACTATTGTTTAGAGCCGGTGGTCGGCTTTCCGGCGGTAGTGACCAATGCGGCTCATGAGCCGTTCGATCGTTACCCTGGCGAGCAGAAGTGGACGCCCCCTCCCGCCGCCTCACGTGGCTCTGCCCGGGTCTTCCGTCCCACCGGGAGACCCGAGCAACCAGCCGGCACCTCCACTGGCTGGATGGAGTCCTGATCTAAGCCAGATGCAGCTTCGATCGGGTCTCCAATGACGTAACCCGGAGGCGGCGTCCATGACGTCACATCCGGGTTACTCGGCTGCTAAAGGCGGCAGATTCAAAAAGTGAGTGTATTCAAAAATGCAGTTTTTGGCGTTTTGAATACATGGAAGTGTAGTGGAGGGGTCTAGGGACCCTCAATCCCTCCATAAAGAGTACCTGTCACTGCACATTGCTGTCACAAGGGATATTTACATTGCTTGTGACAGCAATAAAAGTCACCCCCTTTTTTTTTTTTTTTTTCAAAAACCTGTGTTAAAATTGAAAAAATAAATAAAATAAATAGGAAAATTTTTTTTAGCTGCCCCTGTCGCCGTTAGCTCACGCAAGAAAGAAAACGTATATGGAAGTGGAGCCGCGAATTAAGTCACTGTTCAAACCACACATGTGAGGTATCGCCGTGATCGCCAGAGTGTGAGCAATAATTAAGAAAAAAAGAGCTACACTCTAACTCTAAATTGGTAACCATTAAACATTTTTAAAGCGTCGTCTATGGAGATTTCTATTGACCGCAGTTTGTCGCCATTCCACGGGTGTGCGCAATTTTAAACCGTAACATGTTGGGTATCTGTTTACTCGGCGTGACATCATCTTTCATAATATACAAAAAAATGGGCTAACTTTACTGTTTCGTTTTTTTAAATGCAGTGAAATTAGATTTTTCGTAATTTTTCCACAAAAATGGCGTTTGAAAGACCGCTGCGCAAATACTGCGTGACAAAAAATATTGCAATGACTGCCATTTTATTCTCCAGAGTCTTTGCTAAATATATATATATATATATATATATATATATATATATACTGTATATAAAATGTTTGTGGGTTCTAAGTAATTTTCTAGCAAAAACTACTGATTTTAACTTGTAAACAAAAAGTGTCAAAAATAGGCCTGGGGCTTAAGTGGTTAAGCTTAGATAGTCTTTATAAAAAAAAAAAGGGTTACTCTCTGAATTTACTGTTAGACGGGTTTCCAACCCCAACAATTTCCTAATGTCTAATTCTTTGTATACACATTTCCCCAATTTCCCATCTGCATCTGACCAACATAATCAGTTTGTTACAACTTTAATTTACACTTACTTCAAATTTCTCTGCTTTGAACATCCACATCCCCATCAATCCTCTATCTCTAGTTTGATTTTTGGCACATTGCCTGCAGCCTTGTGAAGTTATAAGCACAATTTTGTTTTCTCCTTTGAGAATCATTTCAAAGATGCTCTACATCTTTCAGTTCTTCAGTGAAACCATATTTATCAAGCTTCAGATTCAAAACCTAGGACCTTTAGGTAATGATGGCATAATGCATTGTCTGTATGTATCAGGTTAAAAACTTCTGCACACTGCTAGCAAGTTACAGAATCAAAGTAAATGTCTGAAGGAAGAATTGGACATGTTGCTAGCAGAAACCATTCAGACAATTTTTTTTTTTTTCATTTTGCTTTTAAATCGGAGACCCAATATATCAAGAGCATTGCTACAGGAGATAATTAGCACCATCAAAGTAAAATGCTTAGCTTTTCCTGACCTTTCTTCCCAAAGAGGTTGACAGTTTTGATTCACACATTCAATACATATAAAGGGATTCTTGTGAATAAATATCAAGAAATATGAACAGCCTGTAGATATTATATAGAAAACTAGAAAAAACTCCCACCCAGACATGATGACAGTGCCTTCTTACAGCCTCTGTTCCTAGCAAGGTATATTCACCCATTTGTGCTCCTGCATCACCTCCTGCTCCATAAGAATCCTTGCCCTTTACTCTTGGGGAGCAGTGTGACTTTCCCACAAGACACTGCTATTCGAAAATGGCACCTTCTTTTTCTTGTAGCAATCACTAAACAGAAAATACGGTATATCTTCCGATAACATTCTAGTCTGCATCTCTCACATAAAGACACTAACAATATTAAATAAACCTTTTACAATGGGATGAAAAATATTCAAAAGAATTTTCAGGCTCAGCTGGAGGAGATTCTCCACTATTGTCAGCCCCTACACAGTGCAGAGAAAACTTGGAGCTTTGCAGTCATATACAGTATCTCACAAAAGTGAGTACACCCATCACATTTTTGTAAATATTTTATTATATCTTTTCATGTGACAACACTGAAGAAATGGCACTTTGCAACAATGTAAAGAAAGGAGTGTACAGCTTGTATAACAGTGTAAATTTGCTTTTCTCTTTAAAATAACTCAACACACAATCATTAACCACTTAAGCCCCGGAGGATTTGGCTGCTAAACGACCAGAGGGTATTTTGCGATTCGGCACTGCGTGACTTTAACGGACAATTGCGCGGTCGTGCGACGCTGTACCTAAACTAATTTGGCGTCCTTTTTTTCCCACAAACAGAGCTTTCTTTTGGCGGTATTTGATCACCTGTGCGATTTTTTGATCACGCGCTATAAACAAAAAAAGAGCGTAAATTTAGCAAAAATAGCAATATTTTTCCCTTTTTTTTATATGAAATTCCCCCCAAAAAAAATGTAAAAATCAAAATTTTTTAATATTTTCGGCCAATTTGTTTTATGCTACCTATGTTTGGTAAAAAAAATCGCAAAAAGCGTATTTTGATTGGTTTGCGCAAAAGTTATTGCGTTTACTAACAAAGGGAAAGATTTTTGTCATTTTTGTTGTTTTTTTTTTTAACGCGTAATGGCGGCGATCTGCGATTTTTTTTGCGGTACTGCGACATTGCGGCGGAAAGATCGGACCCTTGACTGACATTTTTGACACTTTTGGGGTTACCAGTGACATTTCTACAGTAATCAGTGCTATATATATGCACTGTTACTGTAAAAATACACTGGTAGTGAAGGGGTTAACTTTATTTGAGAGGGAGGGGCTGTGTGTGTCCCTAGGGGCGTGATTCTAACTGTGATTGGCTGTGGCTTCAACTGTATGCAGAGTGATTAATGGATCTACATAGTAGATCCATGTGATCAGTTCTCATACAGAGAGGAGAATGACAGGCAGCTTGTTTACACAAGCTGCCTGACTTTCTCCCTCTCCCCCGCCGATCGCAGAGTGGCCGGCGGCGATCGGGTCCGCCGGTCACACGCGCGGGGGGGGTCCGTGACCACGCGGGAGCGGGAGCGCGCCTCCGGCGGCGCGCGCTCGCTCCCTAAACCCTCACAGGCGAGCGACATAGACCTACGTCACTTTGCCTGTGAGGGGCTGACCGCCGCCGTAGATAGTCGTGCGGCGGTCGGCAAGTGGTTAATGTCTAAATCGCTGGCAACAAAAGTGAGTACACCTCTAAGTGAAAATGTCCAAATTGGGCCCAATTAGCCATTCTCCCTCCCCACTGTCATGTGAATGGGGAACAGGTGTGTTAAATTTGGTGTTATCGCTCTCACTCTCTCTTATATTGGTCACTGGAAGTTCAACATGGCACCTCATGGCAAAGAACACTCTGAGGATCTGAAAAAAAAATTGTTGCTCTACATAAAGATGGCCTAGGCCAGTGATGCCTTGGCACCCCAGATGTTTTGGAACTACATTTCCCATAATGCTCAATTACACGACAGAGTGCATAAGCATCATGGGAAATGTGGTTCCAAAACATCTGGGGTGCCAATGTTCGCCATCACTGGCCTAGGCTATAGGAAGATTGCCAAGACCCTGAAACTGACTTGCAACACGGTGGCCAAGACCATACAGTGGTTTAAGAGGACAGTTTCCACTCAGAACAGGCCTCGCCATGGTCCACCAAAGAAGTTTAGTGCATGTGCGTCATATACAGAGGTTGTCTTTGGGAAATAGATGTATGAGTGCTGCCAGCATTGCTGCAGAGGTTGAAGGGGTGGAGGGTCAGCCTGTCAGTGCTCAGACCATGCACTGCACACTGCATCAAAATGGTCTGCATGGCTGTTGTCCCAGAAAAAAACCCTTTCTAAAGATGATGCACAAGAAAAACCTGCAAACCGTTTTCTGAATACAAGCAGAATAAGGACATAGATTACTGTCCTGTGGTCTGATGAGATCAAGATAAACTTATTTGGTTCAGATGATGTCAAGCATGTGTGGTGGCAACCAGGTGAGGAGTACGAAGACAAGTGTGTCTTGCCTTCAGTCAAGCATGGTGGTGGGAGTGTCATAGTCTGGGGCTGCACTGGGAAGCTACAGTTTATTGAGGGAACCAGGAATGCCTGTTTACCCTCTCTGTGTATTTGTGCTTTTGGTATGTGTAAGTTGCTAAAAGACACCCACTCTTAAACTGCAACTCCACCCTTAACTGCAACTGGAACCTGTTTACTCTCTCTGTGTATTTGTTCTTTTGGTATGTGTAAGCTGCTAAAAGACATCCACTCTTAAACTGCAACTCCACCCTTAACTGCAACTGGAACCTGTTTACTCTCTCTGTGTATTTGTGCTTTTGGTATGTGGCCTTTTCATCTGTTGCCTTGTGTGCATTACCATGATGTTTTGTTCTGAAGTGTCTAATAATGCTTTACGAGCAGGCCTTATCTTTATAGTCATTCTTGCCCCTTTCCAGTCTGACTTTAGAAATGAAAGATCCACTCTGTTAGACATCCTTATATCCACTCATGATTAATTAACCAATTTACACCCCCACCCTTATACCAGTATAAATTTAGTGCACCCTTAAGGGGTAGCACATTGCTGGACATCTTTCCTTTAAGGCTTCTTTCTCTAAGTGATACGCACTTCAAGCTCTGCACTTCAGCGATTGCATAAGGTAAACATACACAGCAAACAACACCAACAAGCACCAAACTGGCTGCAAGGTCTTGCCTCTCTATTCAGCTCTTTGCACACTCTGTAACATGCACTCCCTACCACTCCTGCTGACAGTTGTGTCCTCTCTTCTCAAACTCACTCACCTTAATTCCTCTTCTCCACCCGACAGCTTATATATATATATATATATATATTTCACCCCATCTTCTGTCCTCTCCCTATTACTGCTCTTACCAACTCTTGCTAATTTTACATCCTCACACTGAGAAAATGTCCAGGACTCTGGGGCATGTCCCTTCATATAAATCGCACTCCCACATTATCTCCCTCACCCTTCTCCTTCTCCTTGCCTCTGGTGACATATCCCCAAACCCAGGGCCTTCATTTGGCTTTTCACTACGCTCCCACCACCCTACTCCCTCTGCCAGCAGCTGCAACTCACAGAACCTAGTCTCCATTCCTCTTCTTGCTAAGACCATCCTCTCCTTCTCCTGCGCCCTCTGGAACGCCCACTCCGTCTGTAACAAACTCACCTCCCTCCATGACCTCTTCATCACAAATTCCTTTAACCTACTCACCATCACCGAAACCTGGCATCATAATTCCGATACTACTTCTCCTGCTTCCCTCTCCCATGGCAGCCTCCTCTGGACTCACTCCCCTAGACCCGGTGGACGGAAGAGAGGTGGAGTGGGAATCCTTCTAACCCCATACAGCACCTATCAGGTACTTCACCCACCTCCCTCTCTGACATTCTCCTCTTTTGAGGTGCATTACATTAGTTTATTTTCTCCTGTTTCTTTGAGAATCGCTGTCATCTACCGGCCCCCTGGACCAGTATCAACCTTCCTTGATGACTTTTCTGCCTGGCTACCCTACTTTCTCTCTTCTGAAATCCCCACAATCATTCTTAGTGACTTCAACATCCCTGTTAATGCCAATACTACTACTGCTTCTAAACTTCTCAGCCTAACCTCATCTCTTGACCTGAAGCAATGGATACAGGCTCCTACACACTCCACTGGTAACACCCTTGACCTTGTCTTCTACTATCTATGCACTCCATGCAACCTCTCCAACAAACCTCTCCCACTCTCTGATCACCACATTATTAGTTTTGCACTCTCCCTGTCTTCCATCTCCTCTTCCTCCAACCGCCTAACAGTTACCCGTAGAAACCTTCGCCACCTCAACCCTTCTTTGCTCTACTCTGCTACTGACCATCTATATGACAAAATATCACCCATGTCATGCCCCAACCTAGCCACTTCTATCTATAAAAGCTCACTGTCATCCTCCCTAGACAAGCTAGTTCCCCTCATTACACGCAGAATTCGGCCCAACCCCTACAACCCTGGCAAACAGACAACACCAGAAGTCTCAGAAAATGTAGCCACGCTCTTGAGCGCCTGTGGCGTAAGACTAAGTCCCTGGAAGACTTCAATCAATACAAATCTGCCCTTCTAAAATACTATTCCTGCCTCCTCAATGCCAAGCAAACCTATTTTATCACGCTCATCCAAACATTCTCTTCTAGTCCCCGTCATCTCTTCTCTACCTTTAACTCTCTACTCTGTCCTCCACCAACTCCGCCCTCTAACTCGCTCACTGCCCATGAGATCGCCAATCGCTTCAAAAATAAGATCGATGCAATTTGCAAAGGAGATCTCCAATGTGCAAAAAACTCCCCCACTTAACAACCCATATCCACAGGTACAATCATTACTTGCCTTGTTCCACCCTACTAGTATTAACGAGGTTGCTGTACTTTTATCTAACACCCATCTAACCACCTGCCCCCTGGATCCTGTTCCTTCACACATGCTACGCTCACCCTCCGACTCTATTCTACGCTCTGTAACGCACATATTATACCTCTCCCTCTCTTCTGGCATCTTTGCTAATTCTCTAAAACACGCGCTAGTCACTCCCATCCTTAAAAAGCCCTAACTGGACACCACCAACCTTTACAATCTATGCCCCATCTCCTTACTCCCCTTCTCTTCCAAACTCCTTGAACGATTGGTCTACAACCAACTGAGTGACCATCTGACTAAGAACAATCTTCTTGATCCCCTTCAGTCCAGGTTTCGCCCTCAACATTCCACTGAAACTGCTCTCCTTAAACTCACAAATGACCTACTAACAGCAAACACCAATGGACACTATTCTGTGCTACTCCTCCTGGACCTCTCCGCTGCCTTTAACACAGTAGACCACACCCTCCTCCTAAAAAAAAACTCCATTCCTTTTGCCTCCGTGACCATACTCTTCACTGGTTCTCATCCTACCTATCCCAATGCACCTTTAGTGCTACTTACAACTCTACTACCTCCTCTCCTCTTCCTTTCTCTCTTGGGGTCCCCCAAGGTTCTGTCCTTGGACCACTCCTTTTCTCAATCTACACCTCCTCCCTGGGTCAGCTGATTGCCTCCCATGGCTTTCAATATCATCTCTACGCTGATGACACCCAAATCTATCTCTCCAGCCCTCAGCTCACTCCATCAGTCTCCTCACCCATCACCATCTTATTAACAGACATATCAGCCTGGATGTCACATCACTTCCTCAAACTCAACCTATCCAAAACTGAGCTCATGATATTTCCCCCCCCCCTAACCCCCCCCCCCCTGTCCTCCTCCCCTGATTTCTCTGTCAACATCAAAGGCACAACTATCAACCCATGCCAAGGTCCTAGGTATAATCCTGGACTATGAACTATCCTTTCGGCCACACATCCAGTCACTGTCCAAAGCTTGCCGCCTCAACCTCCGCAACATCTCCAAGATACGCCCCTTCCTAACCAATGATACCACAAAACTTCTAATCCACTCCCTGGTCATCTCTTGTCTCGATTACTGCAACTCCCTGCTCATTGGCTTACCTTTAAAAAGACTATCCCCCCTTCAGTCCATCATGAACGCTGCTGCCAGGCTCATCCACCTTGCAAACCACTCTGTGTCTGCTACCCCTCTTTGCCAATCCCTCCATTGGCTGCCACTCAACCAACGAATTAAATTCAAGTTACTAACCATAACTTACAAAGCCATCCATAACTTGGTGCCCAGCTACATCACTAATCTGGTCTCAAAATACCGACCAACTCGTTCTCTTTGTTCCTCCCAGGACCTCCTGCTCTCTAGCTCCCTTGTAACCACTTCCCATGCTCGTCTCTAGGACTTCTCCAGAGCTTCTCCCATCCTCTGGAATGCTCTACCCCCATCTGTCCGACTAGCTACTACTTTGTCTACTTTCAGACAGTCCCTGAAAACACATGTCTTCAGAGAAACCTATCTGGCATCCACCTAACAACTGTACTTTTATTTTTTCCATCAGTCCATCCCCCACAGTTATTACCTCTTGTATCTCCTGACCCTCCCTCTTAGATTGTAAGCTCTAACGAGCAGGGCCCTCTGATTCCTACTGTATTAAAATGTATTGTATTTGTACTGTCCACCCTCAAGTTGTAAAGCGCTGCATAAACTGTCGGCGCTATATAAATCCTATATAATAATAATAATAATAATAATAATGAATGCCAACATGTACTGTGACATACTAAAGAAGAGCATAATCCCCTCCCTTTGAAGACTGGGCCCCAGGGCAGTATTCCAACATGATAACAACCACAAACACACCTCCAAGACAACCACTGCCTTGATAAAGAAACTGAGGGTAAAGGTGATGGACTGGCCAAGCATGTCTCCAGACCTAAACCCTATTGAGCATCTGTAGGGCATCCTCAAGTGGAAGGTGGAGGAGCACAAGGTCTCTAACATCCACCAGCTCCGTGATGTCATCATGAAGGAGTGGAAGAGGACTCCAGTGGCAACCTGTGAAGCTCTAGTGAACTCTATGCAAAAGAGGTTTAAGGCAGTGCTGGCAAATAATGGTGGCCACACAAAATATTGACACTTTGGGCCAATTTGGACATTTTCACTTAGGGGTGTACTCACTTTTGTTGCCAGCGGTTTAGACATTGATGGCTGTGTGTTGAACCATTTAGAGTGGACAGCAAATTTACACTGTTATGCAAGCTGTACACACACTACTTTACATTGTAGCGAAGTGTCATTTCTTCAGTGTTGTCACATGAAAAGATATAATAAAATATTTACAAAAATGTGAGGGGTGTACTCACTTTTGTGAGATACTGTAAGTGTATATAAAAACCTAAATAAAGATTGTTAAGAAAGTGATTTACAAGAAAATGTAATTCAAGAGGATCAAGGCAAAGGTAATGCATCATTTAATACGTAAGTGGTTATGTAGTTTCCTTCTACTTCAACGTATAGCAATGCCTTAGCAACATGGGGGGCAAAGAAAGCAATTACAAACTGGGACCTGTACCCCTAGGTCTAGATCTTCCAGAAAAGAACATACATGTACAATAAGCTTGCTAGGTAGAAGAAACCATAAGGCCCCCTTGGACATGGAGCCACCTAAGAGTAGTGTGTCCCTCCCACTGTGCCTGGACAGGGCTGAATGCTAGACTTTAACAGGCTGCCTGAAGCAAGACTGCATGCTACACTTGTCCCCTCTAGGGAACGCTAAAACGCAGGGGACACACACCATATGCCCGGGGTCTAGTACTCAAGTTCTAGTACTTTACAGAGAAGGAATTTTGTATCAGGGCCCAGAGGATTGTATCTACCATCCCTTAACAGCCTAAAAGAAAACAAATCATTGGCGCACTGTTTGCTGGATGGAAAGGGCACAGGCAATCAAAGTTTTTAAATGAAAGTTCAATCATAAAACAAACTCTCTGAGGTGTGCTGCTAGCTTAGATAGCTGTAAGCCCAGAAAAGAGCCAGAAATAACAATGCAGGAGTAAGACAAGAAAAAAGAGCAGCACCATCTAAGTGCAGCAATAAAGTTTATTTATTCCAAAAAGATGAGTAAAACTCACAGGATTACAGGGATGTCAGCACATGTGGCTGGGTATAGGGTGTTCACCTGCCCTAGGGGAGGGCGTAATGCAGTGTGGTGAGAGAGGTGCCCGCTCTACCTGACACCTGGATGTGACATCAGTGGCTCCTCCAGAGTGTTCCCGTGTTCCAGGAAGCGTTGGGGGCCACCATCACAGCCGAGACTAGAGGCACCTCTCACCACACCGCATCATGTCCTCTCCCAGAGCAGATGAACACCTTATACCTAGCCACATGCGCTGAAATCCCTGTAATCCTGTGAGTTTTATTCATCTTTTTGTAACAAATGTACTTTATTGCTGCACCTTTTAGGTAGCCAAATGGCATTGCACTTTACAGAAAATTACTGAATTACTGAAAAGCTGCTGATTGAAAAGGAGAGGTAATTTTTAAGAACATTCAATTACAATATGACTTAAATCGCAATTGTTTATGCTATATTATTATTTTTTTTTTGTGATTTTTTCCCCCCATTTTTTAGATAATCATTAAATCTTTTTACACACGCAGCAATATTGGTTTAATCATTGGAAACCCTAATAGTCCAACATCAAGTAGCCATTATAATCAGGGCTTTTTTCTCAGAGAAAATATGCAGGAACTCCCCCTTTCACCCCTTTTCTCTGCCCCTACCCACCTCCGATTACCATACCTTGGTTCCACCCCCTATCCACCTTCCATTACTGCCCTTTCAGAGAATACACAACCAAGTATCGTTTTGTGGTGATAAGTCATTTTTATGGAATTTTAGACATGTGTGGTTCGTTTTGTTCCGAACAAATATTCGGATACTTTTTTTGTTATTTGGGGATTCAGATATATCCGAATCCCCAAATTACAGTACAAATGCATTTTATCAAATTTTCCAAATAACGAAATTTTACATCGAATTCCATTTAAATTCGAACTGTAAACATATTGTTGAAATCAGAGACTGTGTGTGTTATTAGAGTACCATTTCAAAATAATGCTGTTTTTGTTAAGCCAAAGGGGATTTAAAGAGTCATTGTAATCAGTTGATGAAGGTTTTTCTTTTGCTCGTATACTTTGCAAGTGTAAAATTGATAAAAAGAATCCAGTAAAATATAAATATTTAAAAGCATTTGTACTTTAAATTATTTTTTCCTCAGCTGACTAAAACTTCTGCACATTTATATTGTGAAAAAAAAAAAAATACAAACGAGATCAATGTGTATAAATAACGGATGTTTGGTTACTCGGCTGCCACATTTGAATAAAAATATTTTTTCTATTCAACCGATTCAAAATGTATCGATTCAGACGCTTCGAATCGAGAAACAAAAAAACCCGCTAAATTCGTAGGAAATTGGAAACATACATAGAAAGAATTTCTGAATGCGAATCCTGAATACAAATAGAACGAATCAACCAAATTTAACAAAATGAAATAACTAAATTAACGATTCGAAAGGAAACACATTTTTTTGTGATGCACATGTCTATGGAATTTTTTAATGATAACAAGAAAAGCAGTAAAATAGATCCCTCATAGCCAGTAACAATAGACCCCCTCCAGCAACAATAGTTCCCCCAGCAATAATGGACCAACCAAAACAAGATCGCAGCCAGCAACTATAGACCCCCTCCCTTAACAATAGATCTCTCCTAGCAATAACCGACCCCCCAGCAATATAAGGTCTCCCATCAGCAACAATAGACCCCCCTACAGAAATAGATCCCCTCTAGCTAGATGAGATCCCCCAGCAGCCAACATCAACAGATCCTCCAGCACACCTCAGCACCCCTTACCATTATATACAGTCAGTGCTGGAGTTGCCGGAACAGCATTCCCTCATGTTCCAGCTGAAAAAATACCCTGATGATAATCAATATACTATTAAATCTGAGAAGAAGTAAATTGTATCCACATGTCATTCAAATCATAAACAAACCTCCTTGTAAAGTCTGTACATTATATCATACAACCAAAAAATAATCATGATTTTTTTTAAAATGTCTGTCAGAAAACAAGTTCTTATTTTCTAAAGGAGCTTAATTACATGCTATTCACTAAAATCATTGCTTTAAAACGTAATACTGTGCTGATCCTGCTTATAACATTTCTTCCTCAAATAATGCATTATTACGTTATATCACATATCGATTCCACATTTTCTTTAAATGTCCTCTTCCAAGTACAAACACAATCACAGTGTAACCAGTTAATCTTTTAAATCTGACCCTATCAATGCTACAAGCTGCTCTAGTAGAGCTGTCCAAACCAGGATCTGATAACAATACCGCTGGAAATGAATGAGGTCTTTACTACAGAAAGCCTATGGCAAGAACAATAAAAGCAGGTGAATTCCTTCTCTATAAAATATACTATTATAGTGGTTTGGCGAATACCATGTACCTGTTCGAGCTTGTAAAAGACTAAAAAAAAAAAATGTAATTTATTAAAGCCTATACCTTTTATTAGAGGTTAGAAAGTCCAAGCTGTAACTTCTAATTTAGCTTTATATGGAAATGGATTAGGATACAGTTATTCCCTCCTGTGAAACTCTGACCACATGAATGACTTGATGACCCAAGCAATCCTATGTTCCTGATGTTCAAGTTGTTTCCTAAAATTGTGAGATGGCTTGATGCTGCCTACAGACATAGCTGAATCCAGTTATCTAGAATTGGATTGGGGAACATTTGTGTTTAATCAAAGCTTAAGCACTTCCAGACCACCCACCACATATATACTGCAGCAGGGTGGCCCTTCTGCGCAAAATCATGTATAGGTACGTGATTTTGTGCAGGCATTCTTTCACCCCTGGTGCACCGCTTCCGCTGTGATCAGACACAGTGGGAGCCAATCAGCAGGTCCGGCGGACGTGATGGCCGCCGCCCACTCACGATCGTACAGGGGAATGACAGAATGGCCACCTGCCTATGTAAACAAGGCAGACGGCTGTTCTGTCACAGAGGCTGAGCTAAGCTAAAACACAGATCTCTCTTTTCTGCTAGCAGATCCATCCCCCACACAGTTAGAAAGTACTCCCCAGGAGCACACTTAACCCCTTGATCCCCCCCTAGTGTTAACCCCTTCCCTGCCAGTGTCATTTATACAGTAACATATACAGTAACAGTGCATTTTTTTTTAGCACTGATCACTGTATTGGTGCCACTGGTCCCCAAAAAGGTGTCAGTGTCAGATTTGTCTGTCCTGCTTAAAATCGCTGATCGTCGCCATTACTAGTAAAAACAATAAAAAAAAAATAAGTCCATAAATCTATTCCATAGTTTGTAGACGCTATAACTTTCGCTCAAACCAGTCCAAATACACCTATTAGGATTTTTTTTAACCAAAAATATGTAGTAGAATACATATTGGCCTAAATTGATGAAAACATTTTATTTTTTGAATTTTTTTATTGGGAATGTTCTACAGCAAAATTTTAAAAAATATTGTGTTTTTTTCAAAATTGTTGGTCTTTTTTTGTTTATAGCGCCAAAAAAAAAAAAAAAAAAAAACGCAGAGGTGATCAAATACCACCAAAAGAAAGCTCTATTTGAGGGGGGGGGGGGACATCAATTTTATTTGGATACAGCATCACACAATGGCGCAATTTTTAGTTAAAGTAACGCAGTGCCATATCGCAAAAAATGGCCTGGTCATCAAGGGGGGTAAAAGATCATTCATAGACACAAACATGAAACACTGATCAATGCAAAGTATTTATCACAACACATATGACTCTATTCTAATGTCTCTGAGTATATATTGGGGTTGAATTCAATTCTGATTAAGAAAAATGAATAAATAAAGACCTGATACAGAATGGTAGCAAGTCTAGTGAGGACAAGCAATGAGTTAGGCAAGACCAGTGTTCACCATTGTAGCAAAGACTAGCACAGTAAGCCCAGGCAATGCATGCAGCATAGAAGGATGCATGCCATTTACTGTCAATGTTATATAAATGTAAAAAAAAAAATGTTTTTTAGACTTACTTGGACTGTAAATTATTTTATATTAAAAGGCTGGTGTTCACACACAGGAACGGTACGTTTTGAAATGTGTTTGACCAAGGACAAATCAGTTGACTTTGTGAGCTAGTTCATTGTCTGTTATATTTTCAATTATTGCTGTAAGATGACTAAACTGGGAGGCTGTGTATTACTATGTGGAAAAATGCCATTTTATTTTTGTTCCAGTTTAGTATAACATCAGGGTTTACCAGTCTATCAGTGAATTGTCTGCACAATGTAATGCTTTTGCTGCATCCAGTGAGGCCTACATCTCATACAGAATGGTGCCAAAACATTGCATATGAATGGCACAGTGCCTTGCGAAAGTATTCGTCCCCCTTGAACTTTGAGACCTTTTGCCACATTTCAGGCCTCAAACATAAAGATATAAAACTGTAATCTTTTGTGAAGAATCAATAACAAGTGGGACACAATCATGAAGTGGAACAAAATTTATTGGATATTTCAAACTTTTTTAACAAATAAAAAACTGAAAAATTGGGTGTGCAAAATTATTCAGCCCCTTTACTTTCAGTGCAGCAAACTCTCTCCAGAAGTTCAGTGAGGATCTCTGAATGATCCAATGTTGACCTAAATGACTAATGATGATAAATAGAATCCACCTGTGTGTAAGCAAGTCTCCGTATAAATGCACCTGCACTGTGATAGTCTCAGAGGGCCGTTTAAAACACAGAGAGCATCATGAAGAACAAGGAACACACCAGGCAGGTCCGAGATACTGTTGTGGAGAAGTTTAAAGCTGGATTTGGATACAAAAAGATTTCCCAAGCTTTAAACATCCCAAGGAGCACTGTGCAAGCGATAATATTGAAATGGAAGACCACTGCAAATCTACGAAGACCTGGCCGTCCCTCTAAACTTTCAGCTCATACAAGGAGAAGACTGATCAGAGATGCAGCCAAGAGGCCCATGATCACTCTGGATGAACTGCAGAGATCTACAGCTGAGGTGGGAGACTCTGTCCATAGGACAACAATCAGTTGTATACTGCACAAATCTGGCCTTTATGGAAGAGTGGCAAGAAGAAAGCCATTTCTTAAAGATATCCATAAAAAGTGTCCTTTAAAGTTTGCCACAAGCCACCTGGGAGACACACCAAACATGTGGAAGAAGGTGCTCTGGTCAGATGAAACCAAAATCCAACTTTTTGGCAACAATGCAAAACGTTATGTTCGGCGTAAAAGCAACACAGCTCATCACCCTGAACACACCATCCCCACTGTCAAACATGGTGGTGGCAGCATCATGGTTTGGGCCTGCTTTTCTTCAGAAGGGACAGGGAAGATGGTTAAAATTGATAGGAAGATGGATGGAGCCAAATACAGGACCATTCTGGAAGAAAACCTGATGGAGTCTGCAAAAGACCTGAGACTGGGACGGAGATTTGTCTTCCAACAAGACAATGATCCAAAACATGAAGCAAAATCTACAATGGAATGGTTCACAAATAAACATATCCAGGTGTTAGAATGGCCAAGTCAAAGTCCAGACCTGAATCCAATCGAGAATCTGTGGAAAAAACTGAAAACTGCTGTTCACGCTCTCCATCCAACCTCACTGAGCTCGAGCTGTTTTGCAAGGAGGAATGGGCAAAAATGGCAGTCTCTCGATGTGCAAAACTGATAGAGACATAACCCAAACGACTTACAGCTGTAATCGCAGCAAAAGGTGGCGCTACAAAGTATTAACTTAAGGGGGCTGAATAATTTTGCACGCCCAATTTTTCAGTTTTTTATTTGTTAAAAAAGTTTGAAATATCCAATAAATTTTGTTCCACTTCATGATTGTGTCCCACTTGTTATTGATTCTTCACAAAAAAATTACAGTTTTATATGTTTATGTTTGAAGCCTGAAATGTGGCAAAAGGTCGAAAAGTTCAAGGGGGCCGAATACTTTCGCAAGGCACTGTATATTGCTTTCCAGGCTCACTTAAATGCCAGCCCTTTATTCCACTTTTCTCTTCACATCTTCCAATTAGACTGACCCAAGTTAAAAAACACTGAATACAATTCTTTGCCACTCTGTCCAACCTTTTATAGCCATTTTGTGCATATTTACCTATATTATGGCTATGGCAAAGGTTTTAAAAGAGAAGTATGGGTTGTTTCTTTTTAGAATCATAGTTACCTAGGTGAATACAGCATCGGTCCAATGCTTCATCTGTCCCCCAGAGCCTCTAACACTAAGAACTGAGGAGAGGGGCAGGAGCAGCTGGCTCAGGCTCTCAGCAGCTCACTGAGAGGCTGACCTGGGTGTCGGTCCAGGCAGGTGGGTGGATCCCGACTCCATTGTCGCGATCTTGCCCGAGCCTGGACCAGATCTGTGACAGCTCTGTTACTTCTGTAATGTCAGTTGACAGCGGGTAAATATGAAATATTGCATGTACTGTATATACATTAAAACCTTGGGTTGAGAGTACCTTGATTAGAGAGCGTTTTGCAGGGCAAGCAAAATGTTTAGTACATTTTGACTTGATAAACAAGCGATGTCTTGATATACAAGTAGCATCATGTCACAACTGAGTATAAAAGAGAAGAGAGGTGCCTCTAAGTGTAGCAATGTGGTTACATTTAATGAAGGTACACCATTTAGCAACTCACATGGTTGATGATTAAAACAGACATATCTAAGTATGCAGGCATCTAGGGCAAAACTGTCCACATAGATCATCCTCTGCACCGCCATCAACGCCATCCCTTCCATGCTGCTCTCTACGAGCGCCTCAAGCTTCGCTTTCAGATTGCTCTACTGCAGGGTAGTCTTCCCGGTCACGACTGCAGACTGACAGCGGAGAGAGCCGTTGGTGCCAAGGATGGCCTATGTGTACAGCTTTACCCCGGATGCCTGCATACTTAGTGTGCTTCTTTTAATCATCAACCATGTGAGTTACTAAATGTTGTACCTTCATTTAATGTAACCATAATGTTACACTTCATACTCTGTAGCTTCTGTTGGATTTTGCTTCTAACACCTTTGTTTGAGGCGCCATTTATGGATGGATATTTTATGGTTACACAATCTATCACATTGCTATAATCTTTTTATATGGACTATGAAGTGAAGGATTCATGAATAAATGGTTGTGGAACAAATCATCTGAGTTTCCATTATTTCTTATTGGGAAATTTGCTTTGATTTAAGAGTGCTTTGGGTTATAGGCATGTTTGTGGAACGAATTATCCTCACAATCCAAGGTTTTACTGTTGTTTACTTTTTGCGCTATAAACAAAAAAAGAGCGACAATTATGAAAAAAAAAAAACAATATTTTTCACATTCTGCTATGTAACATCCCCCCCCCCACCAAAAAAAAAGTAAATATCAACATTTTTCATACTTTTAGGCCAATTTGTATTCTGCTACATATTTTTGATTAAAAAAACAAACAAAAAAAAAAACGTAATAAGCTTATTTTGATTGGTTTGTGCAAAAGTTATCGTGTCTACAAACTAGGGAAAGATTCATGTCTTTTTTATTTATTTATTTTTTACTTGTAATGGCAGTGATCTGAGATTGTTAGCAGAACTGCGACATTGCGGCGAACAGATCGGACCCCTAACTGACATGTGTGACACTTTTGGGGGGACCAGTGACATTACTACAGTAATCGGTGCTAAAAATATGCACTGTTACTGTAATATTGACATTGGCAGTGAAGGAGTTAACCTAGTTGGTGATCAAGGGGTTAAATGTAAGCCTAGGGGCGTGTTTACTAACTGTGGGGGGGTTGGGCTTTTGAAATGATCATAGAGACCTGTGATGCTATATAGAAGAATCAAAGGCACTCTAATCATTTCAGAGAGAAGAACGGTCAGCTGTGTTTACAACAGCTGCCCGTCCTGATCTCTCAGCGGGGATCGCTCGCGGTTGCTCGGCAGAAATCGTGGTTGCTGGCCCCGTGCATCAGCATCCCCACTGCCAAGTGGGGCCGGAAGCACGCCGCCGCCGGCGCATGCTCACCCACCAGCACCAGCCGCGCGACCGGCATGTTCCTACGTCGGTTCGTGCAGGAGGGGCTAACTGCGGTGGGTGGTCCGTAACTTTTTAAACTATATTATGCCTGTATAGTAAAAGGTGTTCTTTTGCATGTTCAAATTTAAAAATATAAAAAATGTCTTTTGTCTTAGATAAGGTGTATATTTAATTTTCTAAAACCAAAGTGTATTCCACTGAAAGAAGCATATATATGTCACATGCATTTGCAACATAAGAAAAGAAATGTAACTGTATAGCAAGAACTTAAGCAAGACAAATCTGACAGTGCCTACAGGCTCTCAATTCAGAAACAGGGGTTTCCACTATTTAATAGAATATTCCTTACAGAGAAATCAATCAATACAACATCTTCAAATCAAGGCATTCGAGAGGAATTTGAATGGTGGAAAACATGTTAAACAAAAATAAAATTATATGAAGACAAATGCTTTTGTGCTAAATATTTCTCTGTATTTACTATTTATGCGATTTGTTCTCCTTTAGTACAAAGGAATGGATTCCATCTGGATCAAGTAGTTCTTTTTTCTTAAGATTGCTTGGGTGTAACTGTACCTCTTGTATTGGACTGCCATACACGGTTCAAATCTTGCTTGGTTCAGCGGAAATGGGCAGGCTGAATGTACCCAAGTTGATCAATTGATCATCCTCCTTGTTCACTTGTGGTTATCGCAAGCGGTTGCTATAGCTGCTAGCGAAAATCACTGTCTTCTCCCGGAGGGGACTGCCCCCCCCCCCCCCACCAGGAGAAGGCAACTGCTCAGTAGGAGGGATTCCCGCATCAACACTGTCTATGTTGATGGAGAAATGGTGCACATTTCTTTCCTGAAACCCGTGATTGCAAGAAAGAAATTTGCACCGTCTATGGCCTGCCTTAGTAATATACTGATTAGGGAGCATCAGTCCTCTACAAATATATTTCCAGATTTATTTTAATTTGCCTTTTTAATTGCATCTCTAATTGTCTAACCTTTTAGAATTAAATATAACCACATTACCAATGTGTTTTCCTTCTTTAGTCCCATTAACTTAATGTTTTTTTTTTTTTTTTAATTTGTATGACATTTGTGTGCATTTTCAGTACTTTCTGTTTTCAAAAAAATTAAAGGGTAACTCCACTTTCATGGGTAAAAAAAAAAAAATGGCAAACAAAGGTAAAATAAAATAGCGTATACAATTTTGACATAGAGAATAGATAAAGTCACATTGTAATTGAATGTTATTAAAAATTACCTTTCCTTTTCAATCTGCATCTGCTGTAATATTTTCTGAAAATGCAATGCAATATGGCTACCTGGAGGTGTTCTGTACACAGAATGTGTACTGACCACACCCCAAAAACATAATTTCCTGCTAGAGTGATTGGCTAACCAATTTTCCCAGAAGTCTGCCTAAGATACAAATCAGATTTCAGGCATCCCCTGCAACAAAAATGTCATTTTTGGTGAGTTACTCCCAATAGGAACAGGGCTAAGGGGATGCAGACCCTGCATATGTCCTCATTAGCGCTCTGCAGCATCATGGCTGATTGATAATTATAAAACCACTCCCATTAGAGCCACTTAGCACAAAGGAACAAACAGGGATTTCTTCAGAATAACAAAAGGTAGGAATCTGCAACAAAGGTAGTTATAATCCTTGTAATTAGTGTTGAGCGAACACGGACTGTATTATTCGTGTTCGTACCGAATAATTGGATTTTTGTTACCCGAACACGAACACGGACACTTTACTGTATATTCGGGTAAAAATCCGTGTTCGGTCGTTTTATTTCCGGGTTTTGCATGCTTTGGCGCTCTTTTCATGGCGGGCTTTCAACAGCCAATCAACAATCGTTTAACTGGTGTGCCTTAAGCCATCCCAGCCATGCCTGCAAATGTCTCAGTAGCTGTGATTGGCCGTCTGAAACATGTGACCAAGTCTTTATAAGTTCGAGGCAGCCGCAGCGGCGTCATTATGCTGCTTAGATCAGGGACAGAGCACACATCAACGTGCTGGCTGCTGATTAGGGAAAGATAGGCAGGAAAAAACCATTTGTGTCTGGATAGAATTGAGGGACAGGTCGGAGTGTTTAGGCAGGGCGAGTTGTAGGCATTTTAGGGATAGAGTCTGCTGAATTATAGGGTCAGTGTCTTCTGCAAACTACAATCGATATTGCTGTGTGGGGGGTGGGGTCTGCACTCAATCCTGATCTACGATCTCTTCTCAATCCTGTTAGGGAGAGGCTGCTGCTGAATTTTAGGGTCAGAGTGTTCTACAAACTACAATCGATATTGCTGTGTGGGGTGGGGTCTGCACTTAGTTCTCCTGATCTACGATCTCTTCTCAATCCTGTTAGGGACAGAGTCTGCTGAATTTTAGGGAAACTGTGTTCTACAAACTACAATCGATATTGCTGTGTGGTGTGGGATAGGAGATAGGCAGGTGTCAGTGATCCACATCCATTTTTCTGTGTGTGGGCTGCAGTGAACACAATCTTTTTGGGGTGCAGTGAACACAATCCTTTTGGAGTGCAGTGAACAAAATCTTTGTGGGGTGCAGTGAACAAAACCTTTGTGGGGGTACAGTGAACACAATCTTTGTGGGGTGCAGTGAAGACAATCCTTGTGGGGTGCAGTGAAGACAATCCTTGTGGGGTGCAGTGAACAAAATCTTTGGGGGGTACAGTGAACACAATCTTTGTGGGGTGCAGAGAAGACAATCCTTGTGGGGTGCAGTGAACAAAATCTTTGGGGGGGTACAGTGAACACAATCTTTGTGGGGTGCAGTGAACACAATCTTTGTGGGGTGCAGTGAAGACAATCCTTGTGGGGTGCAGTGAAGACAATCCTTGTGGGGTGCAGTGAACAAAATCTTTGGGGGGTACAGTGAACACAATCTTTGTGGGGTGCAGTGAACAAAACCTTTGTGGGGTACAGTGAACACAATCTTTGTGGGGTGCAGTGAACAAAACCTTTGTGGGGTACAGTGAACACAATCTTTGTGGGGTGCAGTGAAGACAATCCTTTTGGAGTGCAGTGAACACAATCTTTGTGGGGTACAGTGAACACAATCTTTGTGGGGTGCAGTGAACAAAACCTTTGTGGGGTACAGTGAACAAAACCTTTGTGGGGTGCAGTGAACACAATCTTTGTGGGGTGCAGTGAACAAAACCTTTGTGGGGTGCAGTGAACACAACCTTTGTGGGGTACAGTGAACACAATCTTTGTGGGGTGCAGTGAACAAAAACCTTTGTGGGGTACAGTGAACACAATCTTTGTGGGGTACAGTGAACACAATCTTTGTGGGGTGCAGTGAACAAAACCTTTGTGGGGTACAGTGAACACAATCTTTGTGGGGTGCAGTGAACACAATCTTTGTGGGGTGCAGTGAACAAAACCTTTGTGGGGTGCAGTGAACACAACCTTTGTGGGGTACAGTGAACACAATCTTTGTGGGGTGCAGTGAACAAAACCTTTGTGGGGTACAGTGAACACAATCTTTGTGGGGTACAGTGAACACAATCTTTGTGGGGTGCAGTGAACAAAACCTTTGTGGGGTACAGTGAACACAATCTTTGTGGGGTGCAGTGAACAAAACCTTTGTGGGGTACAGTGAACACAATCTTTGTGGGGTAGAGTGAAGACAATCCTTTTGGAGTGCAGTGAACAAAATCTTTGTGGGGTAGAGTGAACACAATCTTTGTGGGGTGCAGTGAACAAAATCTTTGTGGGGTACAGTGAACACAATCTTTGTGGGGTGCAGTGAAGACAATCTTTGTGGGGTGCAGTGAAGACAATCCTTGTGGGGTGCAGTGAACAAAACCTTTGTGGGGTACAGTGAACACAATCTTTGTGGGGTACAGTGAACACAATCTTTGTGGGGTGCAGTGAACAAAACCTTTGTGGGGTACAGTGAACACAATCTTTGTGGGGTGCAGTGAACAAAACCTTTATGGGGTACAGTGAAGACAATCTTTGTGGGGTGCAGTGAAGACAATCCTTTTGGAGTGCAGTGAACAAAATCTTTGTGGGGTACAGTGAACACAATCTTTGTGGGGTGCAGTGAACAAAATCTTTGTGGGGTACAGTGAACACAATCTTTGTGGGGTGCAGTGAAGACAATCCTTGTGGGGTGCAGTGAAGACAATCCTTGTGGGGTGCAGTGAACAAAATCTTTGGGGGGTACAGTGAACACAATCTTTGTGGGGTGCAGTGAACAAAACCTTTGTGGGGTACAGTGAACACAATCTTTGTGGGGTGAAGTGAACAAAACCTTTGTGGGGTACAGTGAACAAAACCTTTGTGGGGTGCAGTGAACAAAACCTTTGTGGGGTGCAGTGAACACAACCTTTGTGGGGTACAGTGAACACAATCTTTGTGGGGTGCAGTGAACAAAACCTTTGTGGGGTACAGTGAACACAATCTTTGTGGGGTACAGTGAACACAATCTTTGTGGGGTGCAGTGAACAAAACCTTTGTGGGGTACAGTGAACACAATCTTTGTGGGGTGCAGTGAACAAAACCTTTGTGGGGTACAGTGAACACAATCTTTGTGGGGTGCAGTGAAGACAATCCTTTTGGAGTGCAGTGAACAAAATCTTTGTGGGGTACAGTGAACACAATCTTTGTGGGGTGCAGTGAACAAAATCTTTGTGGGGTACAGTGAACACAATCTTTGTGGGGTGCAGTGAAGACAATCCTTGTGGGGTGCAGTGAAGACAATCCTTGTGGGGTGCAGTGAACAAAACCTTTGTGGGGTACAGTGAACACAATCTTTGTGGGGTACAGTGAACACAATCTTTGTGGGGTGCAGTGAACAAAACCTTTGTGGGGTACAGTGAACACAATCTTTGTGGGGTGCAGTGAACAAAACCTTTATGGGGTACAGTGAAGACAATCTTTGTGGGGTGCAGTGAAGACAATCCTTTTGGAGTGCAGTGAACAAGATCTTTGTGGGGTACAGTGAACACAATCTTTGGGGGGTGCAGTGAACAAAATCTTTTTGGGGTACAGTGAACACAATCTTTGTGGGGTGCAGTGAAGACAATCCTTGTGGGGTGCAGTGAAGACAATCCTTGTGGGGTGCAGTGAACAAAATCTTTGGGGGGTACAGTGAACACAATCTTTGTGGGGTGCAGTGAACAAAACCTTTGTGGGGTACAGTGAACACAATCTTTGTGGGGTGCAGTGAACAAAACCTTTGTGGGGTACAGTGAACAAAACCTTTGTGGGGTGCAGTGAACACAACCTTTGTGGGGTACAGTGAACACAATCATTGTGGGGTGCAGTGAACAAAACCTTTGTGGGGTACAGTGAACACAATCTTTGTGGGGTACAGTGAACACAATCTTTGTGGGGTGCAGTGAAGACAATCCTTTTGGAGTGCAGTGAACAAAATCTTTGTGGGGTACAGTGAACACAATCTTTGTGGGTTGCAGTGAACAAAATCTTTGTGGGGTACAGTGAACACAATCTTTGTGGGGTGCAGTGAAGACAATCCTTTTGGAGTGCAGTGAACACAATCTTTGTGGGGTACAGTGAACACAATCGTTGTGGGGTGCAGTGAACAAAACCTTTGTGGGGTACAGTGAACACAATCTTTGTGGGGTGCAGTGAACACAATATTTGTGGGGTGCAGTGAACAAAACCTTTGTGGGGTGCAGTGAACACAACCTTTGTGGGGTACAGTGAACACAATCTTTGTGGGGTGCAGTGAACAAAACCTTTGTGGGGTACAGTGAACAAAATCTTTGGGGGGTACAGTGAACACAATTTTTGTGGGGTGCAGTGAACAAAACCTTTGTGGGGTACAGTGAACACAATCTTTGTGGGGTGCAGTGAACAAAACCTTTGTGGGGTACAGTGAACACAATCTTTGTGGGGTGCAGTGAAGACAATCCTTGTGGGGTGCAGTGAAGACAATCCTTGTGGGGTGCAGTGAAGACAATCCTTGTGGGGTACAGTGAACACAATCTTTGTGGGGTGCAGTGAACACAATCTTTGTGGGGTGCAGTGAACAAAACCTTTGTGGGGTACAGTGAACACAATCTTTGTGGGGTGCAGTGAACAAAACCTTTGTGGGGTACAGTGAACACAATCTTTGTGGGGTGCAGTGAAGACAATCCTTTTGGAGTGCAGTGAACACATTTTTTGTGGGGTGCAGTGAACAAAACCTTTGTGGGGTACAGTGAACACAATCTTTGTGGGGTACAGTGAACACAATCTTTGTGGGGTACAGTGAACACAATCTCATACTTCTGAAGCTTTGAGGGTGCTGCCTGTTCTATACTCCTCCTCCTCCTCCTCCTCCTCATCCATCCTTTTAGGTGTACAAACAATAGTAATTGGGGCCTAGTGTGCTTCTGTACGTGTGAAAAACATACACTTTTTTTTGATCATATTTCCTATTCCGCTATTCTATAAAAACCTTTGGGGCTCAATTAAATTGCGGAATAGTCTGTGTCGGTACGTGTGAGATCCACCTTTCCAAGTTTTTGGGGTTCATCTCATACTTCTGAAGCTTTGAGGGTGCTGCCTGTTCTATACTCCTCCTCCTCCTCCTCCTCATCCATCCTTTTAGGTGTACAAACAATAGTAATTGGGGCCTAGTGTGCTTCTGTACGTGTGAAAAACATACACTTTTTTTTGATCATATTTCCTATTCCGCTATTCAATAAAAACCTTTGGGGCTCAATTAAATTGCGGAATAGTCTGTGTCGGTACGTGTGAGATCCACCTTTCCAAGTTTTTGGGGTTCATCTCATACTTCTGAAGCTTTGAGGGTGCTGCCTGTTCTATACTCCTCCTCCTCCTCCTCCTCCTCCTCATCCATCCTTTTAGGTGTACAAACAATAGTAATTGGGGCCTAGTGTGCTTCTGTACGTGTGAAAAACATACACTTTTTTTTGATCATATTTCCTATTCCGCTATTCAATAAAAACCTTTGGGGCTCAATTAAATTGCGGAATAGTCTGTGTCGGTACGTGTGAGATCCACCTTTCCAAGTTTTTGGGGTTCATCTCATACTTCTGAAGATTTGAGGGTGCTTCCTGTTCCATACTCCTCTTCCTCATCCTCCCTTTAGGGTAGGAAAAAATTTAATCGGGCCTAGTCTGTGTTTGTACGTGTGAGATACACAGTTTTTTATCCTATTCCGCTATTCAATACACACCCTTTTGGTGTAAAAAACAATATATTGCGGCATAGTTTGCATATTTGACTGTGAGATACACCCGTGCGATACTGTTGTTCTTTTGTTCCGCTATTCAATAAAGACCTTTCTAGGGCAAGATCTTAAATTTCAGAAATACGAGGAGAGCGTCAAATAGGGGCCGTGGCCTGGGTCGTGGTGGTGCTGCTGCTAGAGCTCCTGTTGCAAGGAGAGGACGTGGTCGATCTGTGCCAGCTACACGCACAAGTGAAACACCTTCCTCAAGTGTGAGTAGGCGACAGAACCTGCATCAGTATTTGGTAGGGCATCATACGCCCCTAGAAGTGATGAGGCCAGAACAAGTGGAGGCGATAGTAGATTGGTTTGCTGCTGACAGTGCCTCCAGTTCCTTCACATTGTCTCCACCTAGTCTACTGCAGAAAGGTCACAGTTGGCACCTGCAGCCGATGTCCAACCGTCTTTCACCTCACCCCCTTGCAAATCAGGCAAGCAGTCTGAGCCCCAAGCCATACAGCAGTCTCTTCTTCTTTTTGATGACTCTGTCAGCAGGGTTTCCCAGGGCCATCCACCTAGCCCTGCCCCAGAAGTGGAAGAGATTGAGTGCAGCGATGCCCAACCACTTATTTCTCAAGATGAGTACATGCAAGGATCATCGCAGCACGTCTCCGATGATGATGAAACGCAGGTGCCAACTGCTGTGGCGTTCAGCATTTTGTGTAGACCGACAAGGAGGGCAGGGGTGAAGACTGGGTGGAAGATGATGTGGAGGACGATGAGGTCCTCGACCCCACATGGAATGAACGTCATGCAGGTGACCTGAGTAGTTTGGAGGAAGAGGCGGTGGTCGCACAGAGCCACCAGCACAGCAGAAGAGGGAGCAGGGTGCAGAAGCGGAGCGGCCGTGCCCTAGACACTACGCCCGCTACTGCCCAACGCAGCAAGGGAACGAGCGCACCAAAGTCAGCTCAAAGGAGTTCTCTAGCGTGGAAGTTCTTTAGAAAATGTGCTGATGACAGGACACGAGTGGTTTGCACCCTGTGCAATCAGAGCTTGAAGCGAGGCATAAACCTTCTCAACCTGAGCACAACCTGCATGATCAGGCATCTAAGTGCAAAGCACGAGCTGCAGTGGAGTACACACCTTCAAAACCAAGAAACGTCTCTGGCTCATCCTGCTTCCTCTTCTGCTGCAGTCTCGGCCGCTCCAGCCACATCTGTAGTGATACCGGCACCTGCCACCCCGCAAACAGACGATCTGTCAGCAACACCACCACCTGGGTCACCAACAACCATCTCCACAATGTCCCGTGGAAGCGTTCAGCTTTCCATCTCCCAAACACTTGAGAGGAAGAGGAAGTACCCCCCTACCCACCCGCGATCCCTGGCCCTGAATGCCAGCATTTCAAAATTATTGGCCTTTGAAATGCTGTCATTCCGTCTGGTGGAGACGCACAGTTTTAAAAACCTTATGTCGGTGGCTGTCCCACAGTACGTCGTGCCCAGCCGCCACTACTTTTCCAGGCAAGCCATCCCTTCCCTACACAACCAAGTGGGGGAAAAAATCAGGTGTGCACTGCGCAACGCCATCTGTGCCAAGGTCCACCTAACTACCGATACGTGGACCAGTAAGCACGGTCAGGGGCGTTATATCTCCCTAACGGCACACTGGGTAAATGCAGTGGCGGATGGGCCTGAGGCGGATAGCAATTTGGCGCATGTCCTTCCACCACCGAGGATTGCAGGGCGCTTCAGTTTGCCTCCTGTTCCTAACTCCTCCTACTCCGCTTCCTCATCCTCTACCGCCTCCTCATCCGGACAGCGTAACACCTTCACCACCAACTTCAGCACGGCCAGGGGTAAACAACAGCAGGCAGTTTTACAACTTGCCTGTTTGGGGGACAAACCACACACCGCGCAGGAGTTGTGGAGGAGCATGGAACAGCAAACAAATGAGTGGTTGCTGCCAGCGAGCCTCAAGCCCGGCCTGGTGGTGTGCGATAACGGGAGAAATCTCATAGCAGCTCTGGGCCTAGCCGGTTTGACGCACATCCCTTGCCTGGCGCATGTGCTGAATTTGGTGGTGCAGAGGTTCCTTAAAAACTACCCCGATATGTCAGAGCTGCTGCAGAAAGTGCGGGCCGTTTGTGCGCACTTTCGGCGTTCTCACCCTGCTGCTGCTCGCCTGGCAGCGCTGCAGCGTAACTTCGGCCTTCCCGCTCACCGCCTCATATGTGACGTGCCCACAAGGTGGAACTCCACCTTGCACATGCTGGAAAGACTGTGCGAGCAGCAGCAGGCCATAGTGGAGTTTCAGCTGCAGCACGCACGCGTGAGTCGCTCTGCGGAACTGCACCACTTCACCACCAATAACTAGGCCTCCATGCGAGACCTGTGTGCCTTGTTGCGCTGTTTTGAGTACTCCACCAACATGGCCAGTGGCAATGACGCCGTTCTCAGCTTAACTATCCCACTTCTATGCCTCCTTGAAAAAACAATTCGGGCGATGATGGAAGAGGATGTGGCACAGGATGAGGAGGAGGAGGAGGAGGATGAAGAGGTAACATTTCAAAGGCTTTCAGGGCAGTCATTCGCAAGGGGCTCCGAGGGTGGGTTCCTGCACACACAAACGCCAGGGACACAATTGTCCAGCAGGGGCACAGTTCTGGAGGATGAGGAGGATGAGGAGGAGGAGGAGCTGGAGGAGGAGATGGAACCATGTTCACAGCAGGGTGGCACCCAGGCCAGCTCATGGCCATCACTGGTGCGTGGCTGGGGGGATACAGAGGACACGGACGATACACCTCCCACAGAGGACAGCCTTTCGTCGCCTCTGGGCAGCCTGGCACACATGAGCGATTACATGCTGCAGTGTCTCCACAACGACCGCCGAGTTGCCCACATTCTAACTTGTGCTGATTACTGGGTGGCCACGCTGCTGGATCCCCGTTACAAGGACAACGTACCGTCCTTAATTCACTCACTGGAGCGCGATCGCAAGATGCGCGAGTACAAGCGCACGCTGGTAGACGCGATGCTGCTGGCATTCCCATCTGACAGCGGGGCCACAGTGGAAGCACAAGGCAGAGGAGGAGGAGGAGGAGGTCGCCAACTCAACCAGGGCACCGCCAGCACCTCAGAAGGCAGGGTTAGCATGGCCGAAATGTGGAAAAGCTTTGTCAGCACGCCACAACAAACAGCAGCACCAGCAGCTCAGATGGAACGTCTTAGCAGGAGGCAGCATTTTACCAACATGGTGGAGCAGTATGTGTGCACACGCCTACATGTAGTGAATGAGGGGTCTGCCCACTTCAACTTCTGGGTCTCCAAATTGGGCACATGGCCTGAGCTTGCCCTTTACGCCTTGGAGGTGCTGGCGTGCCCTGCAGCCAGTGTATTATCTGAACGGGTATTTAGCACGGCTGGGGGTGTTATAACAGACAAGCGCAGCCGCCTGTCCAGAGACAATGTGGACAAGCTCACGTTCATTAAAATGAACCAGGCATGGATCCCACGGGACTTTTCCGTACCTTGTGCAGAATAGCAATGGATACCGACCTTACCCAGCCATTGTTCCATTTTTGCTCTTTCTCACTCTTTTGGGGTGTACCCTCATTTAAAATTTGTGAAAAGAAGCAGTGTTGGCTACCTCGTCCTCCTCCTCAGGGCCAGATTAACGTAGGGGCTATTGGAGCTGCAGCTCCATGCAGGCCCCTACCTTTTATATAGGCCCCGGGTTGGCCATATTCACTGTGACCGCTCTTCTGTCACTTGTAAACACAGAAGTCTGGCTTCTATGCTCGCTTCCCCAGGCAGCACCCTCAGAACCTCCCCACACAGCGTGAAGGCCGGACAAGGAGGGACAGTTGCCGATGCATGGATGTGTTTATGGGCTTCAGAGACAGCATCCCATGTTGAATTAGGCATGCATGGCTGCACCCTTCCTCCTCTGGGTGCATGCCAAGGCACGGCCCTTAAGGCCCTTCAAAATCCTCAGCACCAAGACCATGATGCTCTTAATCCGGCCCTGGTCCTCCTCCACCGCCGCTTTCACCTACACCGCCCATAGGTGTGCGCAGCCTATTGCATTAGGGTGTGCACCCCAAAGTTGAAATACACATGCATGTGTTTGCCTACATGTACATGGCCCCGATACATTACTCTCCCTGCTGGCAAAGAGAAATAGAGCAGAGCAGGTGCGAGGGAGATCTTTCCCATCTCCTCACTGGCAAACAGAGCGATAATGCTATGTGCCCTAGGTGATTAGGGTGTGCCCAGGTACACCAGGCACACCCTGTGCGCACGCCTATGACACCGCCACATCCACCACCACCTCAACCTCCCTCCTACTCCTTATGGGCCTCGTCCTTCAGAGATGAAGAACATTGTTTTATTTTTCTGTTTTTTTTTTGTTGTTTTAAGTTATTTCCCTATCCACATTTGTTTGCAGAGCACTTGCCATGCTCTTAACTACGTTTTGCTGCCATTTGCAGCACTCTAGCCCTTTCCATTGGTGTTTTAGAGCCATTTTAGTGCCTTAAAGTTCGGGTCCCCATTGACTTCAATGGGGTTCGGTGTCCGGGAAAAGTTCGGTAAAAGTCCGGGACACGGACCCGGACTTTTTTTTAAAGTTCGGCCGAACCCGTCGAACACGGACATCTAGGTGTCCGCTCAACCCTACTTGTAATGTACAGAGGGAATTTTTTTCTTCTTAACAAGAATGCATTTTCAAATTCCAGCACTTCCTGTAGATCGTTTCTCCAGAAGCCTTTACTACCTTGTTGCATCACAAAAGAGTGCATGATAGGGTGTGTTCACCACTCTGGACCCCCCCTCCCTCATTACAATACCACCTTCCACCCACTTTCCATACAATCTGATAGTACAATTTCCTTTAGATCTTCCATCAGCTATGTAGTACAAGGGCCTGCCTGATTTGATACAATCTGAATGGATTGGTCAGGTGAGTCCTCCTATTTTGTAGTTCTGGAAAATCTGAAAGAAAATTTTACAGAGATTGTAAAATCAGATTGCATAGTGTATGGATTGGCCCTCTTTATGCAAGTACATAGGAGGAGCATTGTCATTTGTCACGCATAGAGCATTCACTGGAATAGGCTGCCTAATGATAATCGCCCCAGACAAGCTCCAGAACATTTTTTTGGTGGAGTATGGTGCATTACCGCGGTTTTTGGTGCGTTTGCTGCACTTGGGGAGCCTTTAACATGTAATGACAACACAAACATGATACGCATTTGCAGCGTTTTCTGAAACCCATGACAAAGTGCGCAATTTCTGTGCAGTTTGCCATGCATTTAGAAACACACAAATGTGAATGGAGCCTCCTTGTTCTTCCGTAAACACACCAATTTCACTTTCAGTCTCCATTCACACCTAGAGTAGTGGGAGCGCAGTTTTTTTTTTGGCTTGTTTTTTCAGTGACACACATAAGACAACCTGCTAATTCCAATGGGCTGTGCTACACATGGCAAAGTAGCGTATAGAACATTTTGGCATGGTGCAAATTGCACGTTTTTTACTGTTTGCTTTGCTGCGTTTGTCACCCCTTTTGTCATTTGGGAAAATGTATTTGCTTCTGTGTGCCATTAACAAATAATGACACTGAAAGCGCAACTAAGTCATTTTATGTAAAATATAAACATCTAAAGAGAATCCATAGATTGGAAAGCACAGGATATCTTAACAGAAAAAGTTCAAGTGTCAAAAAAAAAATCCCAACAAGAAAGGTATGTGCAAGCTGATGCTGTGAAATCTCAAGCAGAATTCCAAAAGTGCAGATTTAAAATCACCCTTAGTGCTTCACCACAAGCCCCCTTAGGGCTCTTTCACACGGACGTTCAGTATGTCCGTAAATCACCCCATCCGTTTGCGGGTGATATACGGACATAATGAATGTCTATGGGATTGCGGATGTCAGCGGATGACACCGCTGATATCCGATTTTCGTCCTTTCAGTTCTGTTCCATTTTTTGGAACGGAACAGAACCCTATTTTTGTTCCGTTTAAAAAACGGAACAGATGCAAAATCGAATGTCAGCGGTGTCATCCGCTGACATCCGCAATGCCCATAGACATTCATTATGTCCGTATATCATCCGCAAACGGATGGGATGATATGCAGACATACGGAGCGGATGACACAAGTGTCATGAGTGTCCGTGAAAAAAAAAAAAAAAGTGCCGGAGCGGATCGCAATACGGTCCGCTCCGTGTGAAAGAACCCTTAGAGGGGATGACTCATCAGACGTTTTTTGTCTTGCATTAAAGCTCGGCAAACTCAGCTTCATTAATCATACACGCTGAAGCTTGACTCACAGGTGATCCACTTGTTAGGGTCTTGAAATCTCTCAAATATCAAAAAGGAAAATTCCCATAGTGCATTACTGTAAGATTATTTAAAATGTATTCATAATAAAAAAATACTCACAAACAGCTTAAAAACACAGGCTTATCTGTTCCAAACAGGCTGCATTCCTGCTGTTAACATTCATCCTAATGTCACACAGCCTCGGTCGTCTTACCCGCCTATACAGCGTTGCAGACACCGAGTCCCCACTGAGAGGATGCGTGTTGTCATCAAATGTCGCTGTGCAGCTTCACCCTCATTCGGCGTTTTGGCCAACTGACTTTTTAAAAGGGCCAAGCCCAGCGACCAAGCAATTGATAGCCCTCCCTTTGCAGGAGTTAACTGTTTTTCTGCCAATGGCAGCATATTACACTATATTTATTCACCACAGTTTGCACCACAGGGAATCGGCTACAAATATGCATTATAAACAAAACATTAATGCATTGACATAATACTCCAAACATATAAAAAATAAAACTTCAAAAAAATAAAAATTAAAATAAAACTATGGGAGATAAACATATTATACATCATGACCCATCTTATATTCACATGGCATCTTTTAAATTAGTCTCTCAAACGGATATCACTGCCTAATGCATAGATTAGTGATTGTGTCCTACCAATGACGGAACTTATTATACTTTAGTACTAATAAGCTATCACTGACAGAGATTATAATTTTATTCCAAGAATCAAACAAACATGTAGTCACACTCAATAATCATTGATAAAGCAATTTAAGTCTAATTCAGCATTGAATAGGTCTAATCCAACGTAATGTGTGATATTACCATCCCCCTTCATATCAGATCATACACTGACGTCATCCTGGGGGTCTGGGTGCTTTACTCCTAGAATTGTATAGTCACACTCAGCAATCATTAATAAAATAATGTAAGTCTAATTCAACGTTGAGGCCCCCTGGAGTGAGGGACCCCAACGTATGAATCCACTTAGTTTCCCTTCTGGAGAGGTCCCTAATAATATTGGAACCTCTCCATGTGGGATGAACCACATCTATACCCCAAAACTCTAATAATAAAGGGTCACTATTATGCATGTTCTTAAAATGCAGGGATATACACTGTGATGGGGGAATCCTATTAAGATATTTTTTATATGCTCTGCTGTCCGGTTCTTAAAACCCCTTCACGCCAACAGAAAGCAAATATGCAGCCTCAGGTTGATGGGGTTGTACCGGGATGATGCCTGTAGCTAGAGGCATCACCCCAGTGTGGTTGTTTAGAGCTGGCAGGCGGCTTTCTTGTAATGACAACCGATGCAGCTGAGCAGCAGCTCAACTGTCATTACGAGGAGCGGGAGGGGACATCCCCTGCCTTATGCAGCTCGCCCGGGTCTCCGGACACGTCCGCCGGCTGGCTGAAGACCAGAACAAAGCCGTATTCAGCTCTGATTGGGTCTCTGATGTAAAAACCCAGGAGCAATGTCATGACATGATTCTGAACATGTTCATTGAAAGAGCTGGTCACATTGGCCTCTCTTCCATGTTCTTCAATGTAAGAGATGGTAGGTCTGTTACTGGTGGTCTCTTGCTATTGTCTGTGTATTGAGGTGTTATGTGTTTTCTGCTAAGCATTTCTGTCCCATTGTTAATTGTTAATTCACTCACCTATTGTTTCTGTCCAGATGGCTAGTTGATTGGCTCAGGTTTCTGTGTACAATTTCATCTGCATATAATAATGTAATCAGGCTCACTTTACCTGCGTGTAGTATATATTGTGTGTGAGTCTGTTCAATAAAGGGTCCAGATCTTATAGTCTAGTCTCGGCTAGTTTTTTATGGGGGTGTCTAGAATATCTCATATCTATGTTCAAGACTGAAGGAAGTGGTATTCTGACAGAAGCACACAAGCACATTTCCATTACAGCAATGCTTTGAGTTTATGTAGGAATTTCTTAAGAAAGAGATAAAGAGTAGATGTCTTCTGTGACAAGGGTTACCAATTTCTTTTGCGCCATCATAGTGTAAATCGAGATTCTTGTGTATGGGTCTGGCAGTGCGGAGCGTTGCCGTATGAAACGCATTAAGTCATCTATGACATGAAAAAAGTGTATTCAGGCTGTAACATCCAACTGAACCTTATCAGGAAGATACTGAGGCTTGGGCAAGAGATTAACCCAATCTACAATGATTTCACTGTCTGTGTATCAGAAAGCAAAGCGGCAATCAACTGCTGCACATAATGCCTGAGCTCAGAGGGTGGTACAAACTCCGCCACTACGCCAGTTTAACATTATTTCGGCGTGACCCTTCCTCCTGGTCCGCCATCTGTGCATCCACCAGTTAATTATGTGCCATGGCAAAATCACTCATTTTATTTTCTAATTGACTGACCCAGTCTTCCACTTCTGCTATTTCTAACTCCATTTGAGAGACCCACTCCATGATATTCCTATGTAAGGATCCCCGCAGTGTCACCAGCATATCCTTCATGGTCGTTACACTAAATGGCTTCCCAATGGTGGGGAAATCATGGATTTCCTCAATAAATTCTCTTGTGCTGTCCTGTATCATGCCCCCCCCCCCCTGTGGTCACCTGCATTCATCTGAGAAGAGGAGCGCTTCTGTGCTGCCTTCTGCAAGCTGTGTAGTGATGTGCTGCCTGGAGATGGATGGCAGCTGCTGTCTGGAGATGGTGAGCCTGTCTTGCATGTTCCATGGCCACAGCCAGTGGAGCCGTCCAGGGAACTGGAGGCCACAATGGTATCTTGGGAGAATTGCATGCTTGCTGACAAGAAGAAATTCATCAGCCGGGGTGGGGGTGGGGGCTGGGGTTGGGTTTTCGCTTGCCCATTTGGTTGCTGGGATGTGCGGGAGTCTCGGGGACCCAGAAGGGAGGGTGTAATCTGGAGAAATCCTCTCACATGGCCATCTTCACTGACTAACGGCTACGCCCCCCCAGATACTTTTATTCAGAACTTGCCAATAATGACATTTAACAGACAACATTCCCAAACCTGTTTACTGATCTTCCTAAACGTGCCTAGCCTTTTATATGTATTAACTGGGCCTGACCTCTATCAAGCAAGGTTTCTGTTACATCTATTATATTGTACTTTTGTCTACTGTCAGAAATTTGCTGTATATAATTTGAATGTGTATCCCTTATTTCACCAACAATCGCATGCACAAGCCGCTCACCAGAAATATTTGACCCCCATTACATGTAGTCAAACTCAGCATGACAATGTTCCATAGACCTCTGTATATATTCTGTTATCCCAATGCAGAGTCTCAGGATGTATTGTAGGTAGGGAAGAAAAATAGGCTTCTCATGGTGTAGTAAATCAAACCAATTTAGTTATAAAAACATTTAAAAGTTGCACTTACAAATGTTTTCAAGCATGTCGAAAAGCAGGGGATGCTGTTCCATGTTCCACCTGCATTCCAGAAAGCTTAAGTGGCGTGTCATGTCTTAGTCCCACCCAACGCATTTCGTTAGTGTGTGTCTGACGTCATCAGGGGTTGTGTGATTGTGCATGTCACTTTCAATTTTTATATGTACAACCAGTTCAATAATGGTCCAATCTGATACAATCCTACTAAGCTGTGGGACATAATTTTTTAACAACTCCCTATATAGATTCTACATGCATTTTTATGCCACATATTGTATAAATATATATATATATATATATATCAAATTAAAAAGATATATGAAGAAATATTGTGAGACCATGTGAGTATGGGGACCTCCATTGATGGGTAAAGGTCATTACACTCAAAATAATGTCATGGTAAAAATTATATAGTCCTCAATGTGAATATGGCAACCTCTATTGAAGGATGAAGATCTTTACCTCAGAATTAATCTAATGGGGAGATTATATAGTCCACAATGGCAGTATCATCACCCTCTATTAGTCAGACTATAAATAACAATTTTACCGCAATGATCTCCAAAGGAGTGAATCTAATTGGACCATTCAACATTAGAAATTGATTTATTATTTGGTATATAATTCAAATAAATACCTATATTCCTACCCATAGGGTGCATTATATTCATCTCAAAAATGCATTCTGTTTCATTTTTGGAAATTTTAACCCCCCCTCCAGAGTTGTTCAATCCTATCTCTGCCACAGAATACCATACAGCTGGGGTCCCTATTGTGATGGATTTTAAAATGATGGGATAAAATGTGTTTAGGAAAACCTTTAGTTATATTATGTATGTGTTCATTAATCCTAATCCCTAATTTGCTTGTGGTCCAGCCTATGTACTGTAATCCACATGGACAGGTGAACAAATATGTCACATGAGTGGACTGGCAAGTAATACATTTCTTTATCTCATATGTTTTATCCGTATTAGTGGATTTAAATGTAGATACCTTCCTAGCCCTATTCATCACAGTCCTATAGGCCTTACACATTTTACAATGGAAAAAACCTGTCTGGTCTAAAAAAGTCACTATTTTCTTTGGTGAATCGGGGATGTTGGGAGCTAAATTAGCCCTCTGGTATAGGAATTGTAGATTTTTTAGCAGGACACTACTAAGGGTTTTATCTCTCATCAAAATTGGCCATTATTTATGTTCATATGACCTATAGTCACGGTTGAAATTAGTGAAGATAGCCATTTCTCCTCCATTATTAATCTTTTTAGATTTATTGGCTTTTTGTTCTTTCCTATCCATATGTTTAACTTTTATGGCATTGGAGGAGTTTAAACACTCGCCCGGATTATATTCTGGATTATAGTAAGTATTATTGAGACTTTTTGAGCACAGTGTTTCACTTTATTATATATTTAATTGATTTTATTTGGATTTGAGTTTACATTGGAGCGCAATCTATTATTTACTCTTTATAAGTAATTGTTATGCTCTTTCTAAGCCTGTTTTGATGAATCATAATTTTTGAGTTGAAAGCAAGCACATTTCAATACATAAATATTGAAATTGGATGCAATCTTCACATAACTATAATATGCATATTGTACAGATTTCCTTTTAATAGAAGAATGAATTGAAACAGAGATAAGGACTGTTTCAGAAATACTCCTTGAAACTTAATTGTTACAGACAAAGGTTTTGAGACTTACACATATTTGCAGAACAGCATGCCATCCTTTGGAGGCATATTTGGAGGGTGAGAGTCAGCTTCTTTTAGCCAGAAATATGAATAGCAAAGACTCTATATAAAAAGTGTCCAAATTAGCTAAAAATAAATGAATCCATGTTTTTTTCTTTTTTTTTTTTTCAATACTTTTTTTTATTGAACGTTTTTACAAAAAGTAGGAAACATAACAATGTAGAAAAACGGACAACACAAAATTAACACATTCCTTAGTGCTTGTACATTTTCCAAAGGAAAGGGTTTGCATTGTTAATCAAAGAAAGGAATCTCATCATGGAGATAGGACTTCCCATCTTCCATTACTAAATTTTCATAGAAAAACCTTGCAGGCTTATAATACTAGAAATGGAAAGAAAAGCAAGGATAGCTAGAAGGAAGGATAACAACAACAACAAAAAAAAGGAGGAGGAGGGTGGGAGGTAGAGGAGGGAAGGGGAAGACACTGCGCTCTGGCCTATGTCATCTCAAAGCATGTTAGTCGGGGTCACCACTCAGATATCTGATCCACGGTTCCCAGACCTTTTCAGACACCTTCATTCTATCACATATAATTGCGGAGAGTCTTTCATTTACCATAAGCCATGAAAGCTTATGTTTAAGCTGATCAAACGGAACAGCTGCTGACCTCCAATTTCTTGCTATGGTGATTCTAGCGGATTTGAATATAAACGAGAGGAGGAGTCTCTGGTTTCTTGAGGCTTCATCCACTTTGAAACCAAATAGGGCATGTTTAGGGGATTTGGGTAAGAGAAAAAATGAAATTAAAAACTCTAATCCAAAATCGTCTCACCTTGAGACATTGCCACCAAATATGGTAGCAATGTTCCATCCTGTCTGCAGCCTTGAAAACACTTCAGGGATGCTCACGGTACATAGGTAGCCAATCTAGTTGGCACCATGTACCACCACAAGAGAACCTTGTAAATTTGCTTCTATTATGGAGGTGTTGATTAGGGGCCTCAGAGCAGTCTGAGCAATTGAATGCCACTCCTCAAGCTCTACGTTTTCCAGAAAGTCCTACTCCCATTTGGCCATTTACGGGTGACATAGTTGCAAGATTGTTATTACAAGATAAGGTTTGCAAGAAGTGCTGTATTTGAAGGTGCCTAGAATTTAATCCATTTTAATGTCAGCTAATTTTGGAGACATGGAGTAGTCCTATTTCAGCAATAAAATAAAAAATTAATGTTTTTTTTTTTTTTTTATAACATCATGTCATTTGTAGATTTGCTAATTATTGCAATTATTGGTCTGAAAAAGGAGCTGTTGTGAGCATGCTCCGAAACCAGTAACCGCTCATTCCACTGCCCACTCCTTGTCTACGGCCGCACGGTCCTTCTTTGAGGTATGCGGTTCGCGCAGTCTCACTCTGATTCAGCCCCCGGATTGATTTAGGCTGTTGGCAGCTTCCACAATGGGTACAAGGTGAATTAGAAAGGACGCCGGGTCATGACGCTCCACTTTTTGCTTTTCTGTAAGTCTTGATATGAGCTTAATAAATGTGTTATTACTGCTTCACTGAGTTGCGCCTTCTCTTTACTCTGCATACATGTGGGATCTCGCTTCGGCCCTGTAAGAGCTGCCCTCGATGATAGCACTAACACGGTGCTTTTGGAACATTCACCATCAGTCTGGTTAACATCTCACCTATCAAGACTGTCTGGAACAAAGGACCCATCCCCCAGCAAAAGCGCCCATTCTTTTTCCTCCTGGGGACCTTCAGGCCATCAGAACTAGTGTCCCCGTTAGAAGATTTTCTCTCTATTACTTTTCTGGGGAAAACCAAAAATGTGGGATTTTCTTTCACTTTCAATGCTAATGGTAAACAGGAAAAAAAGAGAGGATGAATCTTCCTAATGGGGGCACAACTAGCAATACAAATTGACAAGTGTCCTAACCCATCTCTGCCCTATCCAAAAAAAAAAAAAAAAAAAGTTTACCTTTAGCAATACTTTAATGGTGAATACAGTAGTTAACCACTCACAAAAATGTAAAAAAATGTATTTCTGGGAAAACGCTGTCTAAAAATTAGGTTGTACAAGTATTACCATTGCAAGCACATCATAAAGCAACACAAATATTCTTGCAGAGCAAAGGATGTAACCTGGCCAGCAATTTTAATGCTTTACAAAAGTGAAATAGATGTGGAAAAATTGGGTTTGGGATGTTAGTGGTGCTAAAACACCATAAACCTGTAGAAATATTTGTGTAGAGCACAAGATGTTACCTGGTCGAAAAAAAAGTAAGTCTGCACAACTGGGAAATAGCTGCATAAACATTGGGTTTGAGGTGACAGTGGTGCTAAAACACCATAACCCTACATACATTTTTAGACAGGAGTGGTAGAATGAGGTGTTATAGCTGGCCGAGGATTCTCATGGAGGCAAGAAATGACAATGGTAGAAGAGGGTGGGATTTATTTTAGGCCCACAGTGATGAAAAGAGTGACTTATCTGTACAGAAAAAAAAAACACTTTTGGTGGCAGAATGCAGAGAAAGTATTCTGCATCGGCAGCAGGGGCTTGGAAGTCACTGATCCAGGAGGACTAGTTCAATTTAACAAATGACAGATGCTCAACTGTGTCGGGGGACAGATGGACTCTTTTCTGTCACAACCCCCTCCTTCCTCCACAACACAAAATGTACATTCAGAGAGGACGCTGGCTGCAGGATAGCTTACTGGGTAAGCTTTTGTTGGTGGTCCATCCTTGTTAACCAGTAATCAATGAGTTGCTTATTGGAAGGATGTCAGTATCTGTCCTTGACCACATGTACTCTGCTGAAAGCTGCTGGCAGCAGATAACCCTGGGTGGTGAGATGAGAAAATCGTGTTGGACACCTTTTCCTTAAAGTGGTTGTAAAGTCTCATAAACACACTCCCATTATCCATTCCCTTATGTTGCAAAAATAATTGGAGTGTTTTTTCTTTAAGTACTTTTGGATAGAAGCTTGTGCAGTCACATATTTTAGTCTGCTCTAAATCCTGAGCAGAGGGGCTCCAGTGGGAGGAGCTTATTCCTATATTACTCTTACCTTGTAAGACACAGAGAAAGAGATGTACACGGCTCAGGCAGTTGGAACTTCACGGCTAGCCATGGGTGCAGGACTTTGGATCGCCACCGCAAACAGGATACAAGAGAAATGGCCGCACACCAAGCGATGGCTCATGATGAAAGGCTTTATTGAACAAGGATGCTAAGTACGGCAAAATGGATGGTAGACATGCTAGCACGCTGTGAGTCGTGTATAACATGTCTACCAATCATTTTGCTGTACCTTGCATCCTTGTTCAATAAAGCCTTTCATCATGAGCCATCGCTTGGTGTGCGGCCATTTCTCTTGTATCTTACCCTGTAAGAACTGGTTTCAGTTTATTCATGTCAGCATCATAGAGGAGGGGGAGGAGCAGCTTCCAGGGAATAGTATTACCCAATTAAGACAGGAGGAGAGGGGAGGGGTTAGGAGGAGATCGTTTTCACACACAGACTACAGAAATGACAGGGAGAGAGGGAGAAGGAGATGCAGAGATGCTGAGAGGAGAGCTGGATGACAGAGGCATGACCACGCTATTATGGATCACAGCTATGATAAACGTGGTCAGTTTAAACAGGTAAACATAGAAACAGGCAGGATCCACCAAGTATTGTACAGCATAGAAAGGGACAACTGGCATGGCAAATGCACTGTGCTATATCTTATACCTTAAAGGGACAGGAGCATGTTTTGTTTTTTATAGGGCTACAATCACTTTAGGTAAGCCACAGACAGTTCAAACCTTGGCTGGTTCAGCAAGGACTGGCCAAGATTCTAACCAGGTATGGGCAGGCTAAATGTACAAAGGTTGATTTATCAATTGGCTTGAGTACAACCAGGCTGTCAGATTGTACATACAATTATTGCTAGTGACTATTATAGCCGCTAGCAGTAATCACTGTGTTCTCTTGGAGGGATTAAACTAAAAAAAATGGACTGAAGGACAAAAATGTAAAAAAAGACATAAAAAGAAAACACAAACAGCAACCCCTAAACACTACAAGCAAAATAAAACATTTTTTTTAAAGAAAAAAAAAAAGGAATTTCTTAAGACAAAGAAAAAAAGATGCCCCCCAAGAAAAACTAAAAAGGGGAACACCGGCATCACCCTAACAGAGTTTCTAACTGACACAAAAAAGTAGTTTTACAAATGAACTGTTGGGTCCTATGAAAGGACAGTGAATGCAGGTGGGCCTCAACTCCAGTCTACCTAGCCACACTAATTGCAATTCACTGCAAAGATCCTTGGCAATATACAGCATTTAATTTAGAGCTGTATATAGCACTTTATAGCTGGAGTAGCACACTATACCGCAGATGTTTTGCCTGCAACACTCTAGGAGGTTCCCCCCACGAAACTCCCACATGCTGACAAAGGGCTGATGGGACAGCAGACTTTTATAGTGCATGGTGGCAACTTTGAAAAGCATATGTTGCACCCTCCTAGGTAGGTGCTAGTGAGAGAGTATAGTTTTTAGCTCTGTCTGCCTATCAGAGGAGCAGCAGGCAAATCTATATTGCTTTCTGCCTACCAGAGAGCAGGATCTGTGAGTTAGGTCTGCTTATGATGCTCGGTGTGGGATTCACCTAGTCTAGGGAGTGTTTCACACTGGTCCAATAGGGAGGCAAATTGGACAGTGGAGGAAATCTAACCAATGGGTACACAGACTTAGATACAGCCCCAGTGATTGGTACAGACTGATTGTCTCGGTGCATTGTGGGTGTGGTATAAAAGCCAGGAGCACATGTGCTGAGGGGTCTTTGGCTGGTGAGCAGAGTCCTGGAGGGAGGGTGGCAGCTACCTCCTCCTCTGTAGCAGTGGCGCGCGGTCACAGGCAGTTGGCCTGGGGACCAGGAAGGAAGGAGCTGAACCCAGAGGTCCATGAGAGCAGACTGAGGGGGTAGAGACACTGGAGTACCTCAAAAAACAGTATCATGAGTACAGGGGATCATATCTCGGGGCCTGATCTGAGGGGGACCACTCCGGTGTAGGATAGTCAGAGGATGGGTGTCAGCAGTTCAAGTGGGGGTACTAGGTGTGTATAAAATAATTCATTCTAACAAGTAATTCTAAATTCATCTAAGTGGCTGGTGAATCAGCAGCCTGGCTGCATCTTCAGACAGGAGTCATAAACTAATGTGAATAGTTCAAGGTTGGAGTATCCCACTCTTCCCTTCTCACATGCCTAATTTAAAGAAATCCACAAAAACAACTACATCCCCTAGACTGTTCATAGTTAAATTTTGCATGCTGCAGTTGCTAATGGTAACCCAGGGGGACCCGGGAGTGTGTTATCCAGCAGTCCTCAAGGGGGCAGTGCTACACATAGTTGAAAACCATCAATAGAAACAGAAGTGAGATCCAAGACTTTTTCCAATGACAGTGTTTTCAATGTAATTCCTGCTGAACATCCCTAAAGTTTGGATTTAGTCTGGATGTCTGAACAGCTGAAGTTTAGTCGGAGCTTATGATTGGACCACTCTCAAATCCCTACTGCACATTTGAAGTACATATGCATCTACTGTTTTACCAATTTAATCGGTCATGTGATCCATGTATCATACTGCATGACCATGCATGTGGAAGATCTATTTTCTGGTTCACCTATGCAACTTTTAATGTCATCTCACTGGGTCCTGCCTTCTTCTTAAACAAACAAAGCAGTATCATTAATGTCCAGAGAACAGGAAACAATAAATGACAGGTGTAGGGTGATAGACATGTGTGAGTTACAAGAATAGCTGACCAGAAATACAAATATTTTGCCATATAATACAAAATATGTATGTCGTGTAACAGCATGTAACAGCATAAATCTATTTGAACTTGAACCAGTAGAGCCGGATAAGGTCTTGGCACTTTAACTTTCCATGTATACATGATTATATAGCTGTCCACATAAAAAAATACAAGAATACATTTTTTAAATATGTTACAGTATATGCTACTTAACATGCATTTACATTGCATCTATAGGAAGCCTAATAGAAAAAACTAATCGACATATTAGGCATGCATTTATTCATACAGATAATGGCTGTTGAACTTAAGTCTTCATTAAAGCCAGATAAATAGAATAACTGAGCATTCATTTCATATTTTATTACAATACTTTTATATAACATGCTTTTGGCAAATGACAAATGAAAAATCTTCTCGAAAGCACAGAACTGTAAATAAGACTTTTGAGGGAACCTTTTTTCTTTGGAGAGAGAAGTACATTTTAATACAATCTATAAATATAAGCAGAAGTGTAAAGAAAAGGTCACAGAATCACTCTGTGAAGACCCTGTCATATGCTTTTTCCGCTGTCAGTGCTGTAGAAGTCTCTATTCAAATGTGACGTCAGCTTCCACTATACCTTCAGCATGACTTAAATGTAACTAGTGCCTATTAGGCCTGATTTATGAAAAGCAGCCAGCATGTTTTTAACTTGATTCGGACAGTGGCGTTGCCAGCAATAGGCTCCGATTTGGCATGCGGTTTGACATGTCAAATGGAATGTCAAATTAGCCCGATGTGAACGGGGGCTCAAACAGAAATCTCATACAGAGATACAAGCTGAAAGCTGGAGGACGTGTCTGCAGCTGTCCACAATGCACCTGTGATCCGTTGATTGTGGGTGCAATGTTTTCTAGGCATCTGCAGGAAAAAAAATGAAGTGCACATTCTGCAAAATATGTGCATTTATTATTTTTTTTGTGAAGGTGAGCCTTTATTTATGATTTAATCAAAATGATGCTTTATCAATGGGGACATGTAACAGATGTAATGTACATATACAATATTTTGTTGTCCTATGTTGTGAACCTGGGTGGTACACATTAGAGACTTTCCAGTCACACAGCAATTTCATAAGTAAGTGTGCGCCAGGAGACTAGCAACGGTGGCGCTCCTTTGTGATTTGAATCTAACTCTACAGAAACCCTATGACATCTTGTGCATGAAAAAGCGTGAGTTTTATGCAGTTTATATAAATTTGTTTTTTATATTATGGAGAGCACCATGCAGTCTGCTTCATTTTTATTCCATTAAGCACTCCTGTAAAGAATTGTTAAGGGATACTGAATGTTACAACCTGTGTGTGTGTGTGTTAAAAAAAAGGAAATTCCTTTTATAATATCAAACAATATTTCCATTTTTGCAGCAAAATGGGGACAACCTACTTTATATTTGCTATATGTCTCCATTCATATAGCATAACATAACCTAATGTAAGCATGATGTGTGAACGATAACAGATAACATAAATAGAGTGGGCTTTTCTCAAATTTGACTGCGAAAGTGGAAATACGTTTTTAGGTTTACCTTTCAAGGTGAGGTTGTTTCCAATTGGGAAAGTTTGTGCCTGAACTGAAATCTTCTCTGCACTGTATCAAGCCCTGTATTGTGAAGATCATGAATATAAATTCTTGCACATCATGTTAGATGAACTTTTGATAAATTTGACATGACACATACGGACTGTAGGATTTATGTTATAATTAGGTATGTATGAATTTTTGACACTACTTTTCAGTGATTTGCATGTTTGAATTATCGACATCAACTATTGATAATCAATAAGAACAGGGGAGCCGTAAGCAGGAAGTAAGGGAGAGTGGGGTCATAGCGGCGGCAGCTGTGACAGAAGAGCCCGGAGTGAAATTACTTGGAGGGATGGGAGGAGTGAGGAGCTGCTGTTATAATGCCGATATGCTTTTGCAACAACGATGAAAATGTGAGTGCATTTTAACTGTACTGTTTATTTGTCCCATAATAAAGCGATATTGCCCGAGGTCTGCGTGCGCTTCCCTCTTTTACAGATTGGAATCAACTATTGATATACTGTATATTTTCACTAGTTTAGGTATTGGTGGGTAATTTGGAATCATTGTTCATTTTCATTATAGCGTAGCACCTTTTTAAATTATTTATTTTAGTAGAAATTGTTAATTGTGGTAGTAGAAGCTTTCTATTTAGGAGCATTTTCTTTAAGTGATAGCAATAATGCTCCAAAGAGGTCTTAACCCATTTATAGTGTAGTCTTTAGGCCCCTTTCACACTTGTGTGAGCTGAAAGTCACGTGGTTTGCAGCAATTGTTGCTGTGATTTTGCCAGGACTTTGACTGGACTTGAAGCAATATTGGTGTAATCTTGAGACAAGGTTTACAAAACTGGCGCAAAAGGGGAAAAAAGAATATAATAGAGACCTCGCAGGCTCCACCTAAAAGGCATGAGGACAGATATAGGAGCAGACAGTGAATAGTCAATATATTAGTCCATTTTTCTGAAAGTCCATATATCAAGTCCATATATCAAGTCTATAAAAAATCCATAAAATCCCAAAAGATGCACTCCGTAGGCTGCCCTGGTGACAAGTAGAAGAAGCTTGGGGCCAACTGTGAGGAGAACACAGGCGCCACTCTAAGTGCAGTATTTGAAATTTATTAAATAAACCAAATAAGAGGTACTCACAAAAGAAATATATACAAAGGCATCGTGGTATATAAAGTGGCTATGGTTCAATCACTCTGGTGTCCAGGTCAGGATGGCTGAGTGGTCTCGATACACAGGCTGTGACCGGTGGATGTCGGCACTTCCTAGTCGTGGGGACTCGCTGCTGCCCTTATTTGGTTTATTAAATACATTTCAAATACTGCACTTAGAGTGGCGCCTGTGTTCTACAGTTGTGTAATCTTGAGGTCTATGAACCTCAAGTCGCATCAAAGTCAGACCAAAGTAGTGCAGGGACTACTTTGAAGTCGCTGAGAATTGAAGTCGTACAGATATAATCTGTCCTCATTGGAAATCATTGGGTATGACTTGTCCTGGGATTTTGCAGTCCCAAGTCGCAGGACAAGTGTGAAAGGGGCCAAAAGCTAAAATAAATCTCTAATAACATGCATGGCATGCATGAGTCAAGGATGGGGCAAGACCAAATAGTGTCAGATACTCCTACTGTATCAGGGTAGATATTTGGATTTAGGGCAACACCATTTATTAGCTACAACTAAAAAGATTGTAGTGCAAGCTTTCAGCACATTAGCCTCTTCTTCAGGCAATAGGGTATTAGGATGAAAGAGAAGCATGAAAAAGGGAAGAAAAGAAAAGAGAGTGAGAGAAATAACCATCAAGTGGCGATAGTGAGAGGATCAGGAAGGAAAGGGAAAACAAGAAAGGGGTGGGGGTATATTAATGTGAATGGATTGCAGGGAATAGTGGCTTGAGGGGTGGGGAATAGGGTGATCCCCTTCAGTAAGTCAACTCTGGAAAGCTTTGTAAAAAGTCTAAAAACTTGGCTGGTATGGAAAAAATAAGAAATCCAAGTCAAAGTGTCCCATTTCCATTTTGATAATGCAGCGAGACCAATGTTTAGGTTTTTATATATAAACTATATATAAAGCTATTCAGACATAAGAACACCTGCATATTCAATTTGGAGCTAAATTCACTGTTTGATGGCCTCAAAGAAAACTCTTGAAAGACCTTTAGTGGCAGGAATTGCTAACTTCCCGATAGAATGCAAATGCAGAAAGAAAATTAACATTTTTTTTTTTCTTTGACTGATTATCATCTTTCAATCTTTTTTAAATTCTACTTAGAGATAAATAGCTAGAGAATACTTATTACGTATAGGCAAGCATCTCTAGAGAAAATCTATGAAGAACAAAAAAAAAGCTGCAAAAATTAGAACTGTTAGAAACAAGAACATCTTTATAGATGATAGAAGTGTGCACATTAGTTTTCTAAATATGATAGTTTGTTAACCATATTTTATATTTTTAATAAAAGTCACACAAAATGTACCAAATCATTCGGCTCTTAGGCTAGATCTTCACAAGTCCTGCATGATAACTAGCTCTTTTACAAGTAATTTCAACCATGGGGGGGACTTTGAGTCACCAATAACCATCAACAAGTGTGTAAATAAATCATCTGTAGAGGGAGACTGAGCAACTTATGCCCCAGGTTTTATTATGTATTCTACACTTTTTAGATAACTGAGTATCCAATCAGATGATTTACATATTTTTCTGAATTGTACTTACCTCTGCTCAGCTGTATGAAATCAAACTGCTCCTACATCTACTGGTTACAATATTTTAATCTCTGGGTAAGTACCAATGGTGCTCTGGTTTATATTTATACTTGGCTTGGCTTGCACCTTACCTTAATTATTCATTTCATTCTTGATACCTCTTATATTATTAGACTCCTGTCCCTTGAGCTACCCATTGATGCACTGGCATGTGGATACCCCCCCCCCCCCCCAAGCAGTGTTAAAAGATGCTCAATCTTCTGCTGATCTTTTGTAAGATGAAATTGTAAACTAACAATTTTAAGCTATATGCAATTACGTATGGCTATGTATGTTTTTGAATATTTCAGTGTTTTTTATTTTTTTTTTATATATATGGATATTTTTTTTATAGAACCTACTACTATCTCTGTCCGCCAGAACCCCCTGAAGAAGACTCTATGGGTTGAAAAGCATAGGGGTCACCCCTGGGCTTCGCAGCCCTTGTGGCAGACTTAGAGTAACATATGTTATATTGTTCTTTCCCATTGGACATATTGTGTCTGAATTTCTCTGATGTTTTAATCAAGTTCTAATAAACTCGTTGTCATTTTTTACACAGTTATTGATGGTTATTGGTGCCTCAAAGTCCCCCCCCCCCCATGGTTGTATCTACTTTATCACTAGGGCTTGGCACCTTCACCTACGAGATCCTTTAGGCACAAGCATAGGTGTGTGCACAGGGTGTGCCAGGTGTGCCCAGGCACACCCTAATCACCCTGTACAGCACAGATTCCCCCTACTGCCCTGGCTCCCCTCCCCCTTACCCCCACAGCTCTTCCGGCTTCCCTCCTCTCCTCTCCAGCCGGCTGTTGCTGGGGGAATGTTTTAGGATGAGTGGGGAAAGGGGCCGGTAAATATATAATTTTCCGGCCCTCTCCCTTTCTGAATGAACATCGTGAGTGATCGGTAGTGTGTGTTTGAGCTTTGGTGTGCACAACCTAATGCAATACGCTGCACACACCTATGGGCACAATTTTGACTAGCTCTTGTGCATACACAGCATTCTGCCTTTGCTTTGAACCACTATCTTGCAGAAAAAGATCAATGGGGTGACATAGGCTGATGTCACATGCAGTCTTCAGGCAATGCAAAGTGAATGGAAATGTGTACTAAAAGGGTAACTCAACTTTAATGGGAAAAAAATGAGCAAATAAAAAAATGAATATAGTGTAAACAATTGCAACACAAGTCATATTGAAATTGAATGTTAAATTACCTTTCTCTTTCAATCTGCAATTTTCTGTAAAATTCAATTTAAAATGGCAATCTGGAGGCATTCTGTACACCGATAGTGTACAGAACTTCCTCCCAGAAATATAATTTTCTGCTTGAGTGATTGGCTTTCTTATTCTCCTAGAAGTCTGCACTAAGATACAAAGTAGGTTTTGAGCATGCACTGCAACAAAAATGGCATTTTTAGTGAGAAACCTCCAAAGAGAAATCATGTCTAAAGGGATACAGACCTTGACACTTTTCTCATTAGAGCCCTGCAGGTGCAGCAGCTTATGGATAATCATAAAATTAATCATATACAGATTCAATTTGCACATGGACACAGACAAAAAAAGGTGTTCAATTTGAATAAGAAAAGGTAGGAATCTGCAACAAGGTTTGTTAAAATCTCTGGAATGTACGTAGATCACTCAGAGGGGAATGTTTTTTTCTAAACAAAAAGTGGGATTTCTCTTTTCTAATACTTTGCACCTTTCACATTGTTGTTAAAGGAAGCACCTAAAACCTTAAAAAGTTCCATGCTGCCTATTGGTTCCATGGAGATGTAACCGTACATAGTTGGTTGAATAAATAAACTCTAACTTAATTATTTTAAATATTTAATTCTTTGAATATTTTTATCTATTTATCTATCATATCTAACCTATCTATCGATCTATCTATCCATTTATTTGACTATAATTTCTTTAAATTATGAAATTGTTAAGCCAATTTAAAGTATTGATAGACTGTGGATGATAATTTCCCAGTTATTTGTGACCAATTATTTGGATATCCGCCACTCTCAAACTTTTGCAAACACCTTCAGCTTACAGATTTTTTGAGGGACGTCTAATTATATATTTTTGTGTTTTATTGCCTCCAAAAAAGTCCCATGGCAATATGTTTTGCTTTTTCTGGAAGCACGCAGGGTTGGAGATATACATTCCTTTGTACTAGACTCAGTAACTTTTTAATATTTTTGTAAAATTAAAGTGTATCCAAGACAAATTTAGCCTTTATTTGGTGGTAAATGTTAATGGATATTTCCTGATTTCTTATTATAAAAAAGTAAACAAATATCATCTTTGAACTTTAGTTGTATTCTTCTTGCTGTTACTATGACCCACCACTAAAGAACAACCCAGGAAATTCTCTTAATACTGACATAGAAGTACCACTTATTGTTGTGTGTACCAATAGTAGGGCTCAGAAACAATAATGTGCATTTTGGAATTTTTCATCCTACCTAAACATGACACAAACTGGCGCTGACACAGACAAAAACAAATAAAACTAAATATAAAACTTGTTTTAATCCTAACTAAAACACACTAACTTACACTGACACAGACCCTAAAAATAAATAAAACTAAATATAAAACTTTTTTTAATCCTAACTAAAACACACTGACACTAACTGGCACTGACACTAATACTGACACTGATACAAATGTTGACATGAAGACTAACCTAAATCAAGCTCTGATCAAGTAATTTTATCTTCTTTTTTTTATCTTATTTTTTTTGTTTAACAGATTGTTCTTTTTTTATAGACTTCTCCTCTACAATGTGTCTTTTCCTCTTTGCAAAGGATTGGGATGCAGGGAAAACACCTAAAAAAGGGATCAATGTTATTGCTATCACAATGCTAATATGACTGGGAGCTTTCAGAGACAGTTCCATCTCTCTACTGCAGCACATGATTGAACCTGCGTCCAGGTCAAACAAAGCTATGTTCATATATAGAAGGGGATATGATGTACCTGCGCTATGGAGTGCCTTGATACAAATATGTTTGTGGTTTAAGCTGCCACCAACCTATCACTGAGGTAGAGTGAGAATAGAGGTGATAAATTGTTGGTGAGTGGCGCTACCACTGTATAAAAACCGCATGGAAACCATAAAAAATCTTCTGTGTGTGGAAATGATATTAATCCAAACTTAGGAAAAAACAAGGATGTGTACTATGCTAAAATATTGGGTCCTACCCCATATTGTGAGCATAAAATCACATAAATAATGTAAAATGCACGGTGATAAATATTTTAAAGACAGCTGAGTGGTATTAAACCATAAAAAGTGCACAGTGCTGTGATAATAATGTTTTTTATGGTTTGCATGCAGTTTATGCAGTTTTTATACAGTGTTAGCACCATTCACCAACAATTTATCACCCCTATATGCACATATGTAGTCCCATGGAAGAAGGCCCATTTCTGTGAGTATGCATATGTGTGTACGCTTGGAAAGAATAGGTTAAACATACCATCCATGGGGTCTAATCCTATCTAACTGCTGGCCACCATTCATTTGGCTTTTGAATGATAAAACTGCAAAACTCCCTATTCACTGATATGAAAGGAGGCTTACCATCACAGAAAACAGGAATAATAAACTTATGCGCGATTTTGAGGTAAGCGATCAGGCGGATCTTCCCAATCAAAGAAATCGATGTGGAACTCCTCCAAGCAAGCAGCTGATTCTGATAGTGTCCCCACTGATCACAACGTAATTAAAAAGTTAAAGAATCAGCGCTCAACTCTCAATGAGGGGGGCCACTAAATCTAATTCCAATGTGTATTGAACAGACGTGTCTTAAGATAATAAATAGTGGTCAAATTAATAAATGTGTCAATGAAAATATGCCAAAAAAATGGGGTGCATAAAGTGATAATAGAATGAATAGATATATACAATAATGAACATCCAATCGAAAGTGAACCAAGTGAACAAAGTGCAATGCTGAGTGACTATTCATGCAAAACAAAATCATGTGCAGCTCTTATATGATCAAATAAACACAACTCCTAAAAGTGTTGAACATGAGCAAAGTGACCGAAATAAAAACACCTAAAAATATAGCAATGATGTGCTAAAAACGTGCTTCAACAGTCCATAAAATGCATATAATAATCTAAAAAATACACATGATGATAGTCCCAAATAAAGTGAATAAAGTGCAATGTGCCAAAAAATTCTTCTATATATGGTGGTCTTTCCAATCAACTCTAAAGGTGAAATGTGCTCTTCAAACACAGCAAGGTGAGTGTGTCCCGGTGAGCGCACAATCCAGACACCGAGTGCAGTGGCCACTCACCTCCACAACACTCAGATTGAGCGTTATATATAAATATCCTGGCAACCCTTTCAACTCGTTCGCCAACAGCCCAGCGTGCTCCAGCAGCAATGGATCAAATAATGGGAATATAGCAGCATAGGAAGCTCAAAAATGCCTTAGTTCCTGTGTTGGTGCTTAAAAAGAGAGGCTCTCATGGTGCAGAAACGTAGGGTAGTATTTATTAAAAAAAATAGTAGTGCAGGCTACTCACATTACAGAAGATACAACAGTGCAGACAGTGTCACAAACCACCGATGCGGTGCGATCCGAAGCTTCCGGTCACGGCCGAAGACCGGAAGTGACGTCAGTACGGCTTACCCTGACGCGTTGCGCTACGAACACCCGTAGCTTTCTCAAAGGGTGTTCGTAGCGCAACGCGTCAGAGTAAGCCGTACTGACGTCACTTCCGGTCTTCGGCCGTGACCGGAAGCTTCGGATCGCACCGCATCGGCGGTTTGTGACACTGTCTGCACTGTTGTATCTTCTGTAATGTGAGTAGCCTGCACTACAATTTTTTTTAATAAATACTACCCTACGTTTCTGCACCATGAGAGCCTCTCTTTTTAAGCACCAACACAGGAACTAAGGCATTTTTGAGCTTCCTATGCTGCTATATTCCCATTATTTGATCCATTGCTGCTGGAGCACGCTGGGCTGTTGGCGAACGAGTTGAAAGGGTTGCCAGGATATTTATATATAACGCTCAATCTGAGTGTTGTGGAGGTGAGCGGCCACTGCACTCGGTGTCTGGATTGTGCGCTCACCGGGACACACTCACCTTGCTGTGTTTGAAGAGCACATTTCACCTTTAGAGTTGATTGGAAAGACCACCATATATAGAAGAATTTTTTGGCACATTGCACTTTATTCACTTTATTTGGGACTATCATCATGTGTATTTTTTAGATTATTATATGCATTTTATGGACTGTTGAAGCACGTTTTTAGCACATCATTGCTATATTTTTAGGTGTTTTTATTTCGGTCACTTTGCTCATGTTCAACACTTTTAGGAGTTGTGTTTATTTGATCATATAAGAGCTGCACATGATTTTGTTTTGCATGAATAGTCACTCAGCATTGCACTTTATTCACTTGGTTCACTTTCGATTGGATGTTCATTATTGTATATATCTATTCATTCTATCATCACTTTATACACCCCATTTTTTTGACATATTTTCATTGACACATTTATTAATTTGACCACTATTTATTATCTTAAGACACGTCTGTTCAATACACATTGGAATTAGATTTAGTGGCCCCCCTCATTGAGAGTTGAGCGCTGATTCTTTAACTTTTTAATTACCATCACAGACCCATCAGGTGCATGGCATTCAGCAGAATGCATAGTGTGCCTCCTAGAAGTCATAAAAGGGGCACCCCAATCAGAGAGGGTTAGCATTTGGCTTAGATCATTGGGTTCTTCAGACCACTATGACTAATATATGTTTATAACTCTTAAATGTTAAACACATGCTGTATACACTGTGTGCATTGCACAGCTTTAGTAAGACCCCTGTAGTCTCCAGGGGTTTTTAATTGGGAGAAGCTTTTCTTAGTTGAGGTCTGAGGCATTTGCCCTGACAGATTCCTAGTGCACTATGGCTTAGCTAAAGAGACAGCACAGCAGCACCAGAATGTCCTGTGTGTGACTTTTTGGATTGAACCTTTTGACTGACCTTTTTTGCTTAAAGGGTAACTACAATTTAGTGGGGGGAAAAATAGCAAATAAAAATTATATAATATAGCATATACAATTGCAACTCATGTCATATTATAATTCAATGTTATTAAAAATTACCCTTCCTTTTCAATCTGCAGCTCTGTCATTTTCTGTAAAATGCAATGCAATATGGCTACCGGGGGGAGGGGGGGGGGCGGGGGGGTTGTTCTGTACACAGACAAATACAGATCAGATTTCAGGCATCCCCTACAATAAAAATGTAATTTCGGTCAGATACTCCCAATAGGAAATTCCAGACCCTGCAATATTTCTCATTAGAGCACTGCAGGTGAACCAGCTGGTTGATAATTAGGAAACAACTCCCATTAGATTACCTTACCACATGGACACAGACGAACACAGACAAACACACAGGGATTTCTTCAGAATAACAAAAGGTAGGAATCTGCAACAAAGTTTGTTAAAATCCTAGTTGTGTACATAAATCATCCAACTTAACAAAAGTGGAGTTACTCTCTAAATCTAAACATTACTAGATATCCAATACAATTGTTTTCACAATGTATCCACTACAGAATACCCTATTTTAATAATGTTTGCTTACGACTTGACTATGGTCTCTTGGGATGGCAATTGCTTGAACCCATTCTTTCATTTTAGGCGCATGTGGAGATAACAATTTTTATTGGCATCTAACATTGATATTACTTTATAATAATTGGTAACATTTACATTTTATATTTTGTATTTACATTTTCTTAGTTTATTGTGTGAGATTAATCCAAATTATGGAAATGCCCTAACCTTTCTTTTTTTTTTTTTTTTGGTGGGGAGGGGGGTGAGGCACATTTATCAAGCCTTAATATATATCTAGTGCCATCATGTGCAGATTAAATAAATAAACACAAATTTTCTTTTCATGTGAGTAAAAAACTAAACTGAACACAACTTAAAGTGTAAATAAGCCCAGGACCCTGCAATCATTATATCTGGTTTCCCCCAGTACACGGAACATGGAAATGCAATTGTTTTAGTAAATATAAACTGCTAAATACCTTTTCTCATCAGCAGTATATAGCAGTCTTGTGACTTGTATTAGTGTCTGGTTGAAGCTTGTAGGAGAAGTTTTCATTCTACTCTCACTGTCCTCTAGGACTTCAGAACCCCTGACCCTCTGTCTGGACAGTGCTAATTGGTCCTGTGCTGATCACATGCACTCTCTCAAGAAAAACAACAAAAAACCTCTCTAACAATACACACCAAACTGAGCATGTGCAGCTTGTCCCCTGGCCTCTATAATATAATAGGAGATGAGTTGGAGACACTGGCATGAAGGCTCATTTAGCACCGGGACTTGATGGATTTTCTGTCACATATTACTAAACATTTGCCTTGACAATATCTCCCTACCTGACCTGTTTTTATAATGCAATATGACAGGAGAATCCCCAGGAACGTTCTCTCAATGCTGCGTTTATCTCAGTTATCCCCAAACTGGGTAAATATGCAAGCTCAGTTAGTAATTATTGGCCGATCTCCCTTATAAACAACGACCTAAGGATTCTGACTAAAATCCTTGCAGATCGTATTTCCTCTTTTTTTAGCCTTCACATCAACAAAGACCAAGTAGACTTTATCCACAGAAGGCAGGGACCTGACCAAATCCGTAGAACGATTGACATTATCTCCATTAGTGATGAGCCTAACAACACCCTGTTCGATTCACACCAGAACATCTCGAACAGGGGAAATGTTCTAGCGAACATGTGAACTCCATTAAAGTCTATGGGACATGAACATGAAAAGTCAAAAGTCCTAATTTTAAAGGCTTAAATGCAAGTTATTGGCCAAAAAAAGTGTGGGGACCTGGGTACTGCCCTGGGGAACATGAATCAATGCAATTTTTTTTTTAAAGGATAGATTTTACAGGAGCAGTGATTTTAATAATGCCTAAAGTGAAACAATAAAAATAAAAAATTCCTTTAAATATTGTGCCTGGGGGCCCCCTTAATGTGTCTGTAAAGTAGCACATTTGTGTGATGTTTGTAGCCTGCTGCAGCAAGACTGACATTTCTAAAGGAAAAAATTTCATTTAAACTTGCTCGCGGACTGTAATGTATTGTCGGCTCCCGGCAATACAGGTAAAAAAAAAAGAAAAAAAAAAAAAACAGCTTAGGCCCCCCCCCCCCCCAAATCCATATCAGGACCCCACGCCATTTCTTTCAGTAATACTGACATAAACTGATATAAACTGCCTATATATATATATATATATATATATATATATATATATATAACTTTGTAGTATACACTGCACTATCCGATCTTGACAAACTGTAAAAAGCAAAAATCTCTCTCCCTGCCAGCAATGTATTATTAACTATAGAATTCCACTTATAAATCCCCCGCTGGCCAAGGGATTCCATCCCACGACCTTGCAATTGCAAGCCTGGTATTCTTCCAGCTATGCCACCATCAAGCACGCTTATGCTCATCAAACTCTCCCTGCCTAACTAACTCCTATCTCACCCTACACACAGTGGATGATATAAAAGTTAGGGAGAGTGTGTTTAGCTTAACCACTTAAGCCCCGGAAGATTTTACCCCCTTCCTGACCAGGGCCTATTTTGCAATTCAGCACTGTGTGACTTTAACAGACAATTGCGCGGTCGTGCGACACTGTACCCAAATGAAATTGAGGTCCTTTTTTCCCCACAAACAGAGCTTTCTTTTGGGGGTATTTGATCACCTGTGCGATTTTTACTTTTTGCGCTATAAACAAAAAAAGAGCGACAATTTTGCAAAAATAACAATATTTTTCACATTTTTTTATATGAAATTCCCCTCCAAAAAAATGTAAAAATCTAAATTTTTTAACATTTTAGGCCAATTTGTTTTCTGCTACATATGTTTGGTAAAAAAAAAATCGCAAAAAGCGTATTTTGATTGGTTTGCACAAAAGTTATTGCGTTTACTAACTAAGGGAAAGATTTTTGTAATTTCTGTTGTTTTTTTTTTAACGAGTAATGGCGGCAATCTGCGATTTTGTTTTGCGGGACTGCGACATTGCGGCGGACAGATCGGACCCTTGACTGACATTTTTGACACTTTTGGGTGTACCAGTGACATTACTGCAGTAATCAGTGCAATACATATGCACTGTTACTGTAAAAATGACACTGGCAGGGAAGGGGTTAACTTTATTTGAGAAGGAGGGGTTAAGTGTGTCCCTAGGGGCGTGCTTTTTACTGTGATTGGATGTGGTTGTGTGTGTTACTGCAGAGAAATACGATCCTGCATAGCAGGACCGTATGATCTCTGCACTTATACAGGGGAGAATGACAGGCGGCTTTGTTTACATTAGCCGCCTGCCTTTCTCCCACTGTATCGGACGATCGCGAGTGAGCGGCGGACATCGGGTCCGCCGCTCACACGCGCGGGGGGGTCCGTGAACAAGCGGGGGCGCGCTCACCCCCTAGAGCCGTAGTACTACTTCGCTTTGCCTGTGAGGGGCTGACTGCTGGCGTAAATAGTCGTGCGGCGGTCGTCAAGAGGTTAAGCAGGCTTAACGGTGACATAGGTGGTAGAATACCAGGCTTGCAATTGAAATGACTGTGGGATTGATTCCCCTGGCCAGCAGGTGATTTATTGGAATCAGAGGTCAGAGTCCCTGATAATGCAGGAACTCAAAGTTCCTGCGAAGAATCCCATTTGTTCATCATTCGACGAACAAGCAAACAGCCAATGTTTGAGTCGAACTCAAAGCTCATCCCTAATCTCCATCCTTAATTGAAGCTGGGATGGTGAAAAGCTCAGGAAGGCTTTCTGCTTTCACTAGACCTCCAGAAGGCATTCCACTCGGTCTATTGGCCTTACCTCTTCACTGTCCCTAAAAGATGGGGTTTCGGTGAATCCTTTCTGAATGTCTTGTCAGCCCTATACTCTACCCCAGAAGCCCAGGTACACATGCCGGGATTTTATCCTGAATCTTTTTGCATTTTCAGAGGAACTAGACAGAGATGCCCTCTCTAGCCACTTATTTTTGCAATTGCAATTGCGATAGAAAACCTCTGCAATTGTCCACAAATGCGCTTTGTTCGCAGGGGATATTCTTCTATTTATCTCCTCATTACTGATTTCTCTCCCCAACATCTGTTACCTCTTCAAATACTTTGGGAAAATCTCTGGACTCCATGTTAATTATACTAAATCTCAGGCGTTAAATATAACAATCCTGAACTCATAAGTCTCCCGGCTTAAGGAAAAATTCTGTTTTTCCTCGTCAAACTTAACGATTCCCTATTTAGGGGTGAATTTGACCGCCAAGATTAACCGCCTTTATTTTGCAAATTACCCCCTACTTTTTAGGAAACTGGAAGCAGACTTAAACCGGTGGGCCCATTATGACCAATTTTGGGTTGGCAGAATTAATGCAAAATGACCTTGCTTTCTCATATCCTTTATTTCTTTAGGTCACTTCCTATCCCATTAGTAAAGGATCATATACAATGCTTCTAATCTAAAAACATTAAATTTGTTTGGGGTGCAGGGGGATATATCCTCTCTAAATCAATTCTATGTTGGGCTAGAATCCAGGGGGGCCTTGGACTCCACCATTTATTTTGGTATTATCAATTGACCTAACTGGCCCAGCTCTCAGTGGTCTACTCCCATTTGGAGTTACCTAAATGGGTTCACATTGAAGGCAGGCGGTGCCTCTTTACATGCTTGACTATCTTCTTTGGTGTCATAAGAAACTGAGACCCTCAATCCTGGCCCCCACGTTATCACACTTTTCTTTTTGGGGATACACTAAGAAAACACCCCCAATTAACCTCCACACTTAAACACCTTACACATCTATTTGGAAACCCTGCTTTTCCCCCAGGGATGGAAATTAAAGCCTTTAGCTGGTGGCTGAAGAAGGGGCTTTACAGAATTGGCCACTTCCTCTGATCTTTAGGCCCACTCACTAAGGCATTTTGTATTAGCAAATTTGACATGCCTTCTACTGAATTTTTTTGCTTCTCCCAAATCTCTATTTTTTTTTTTTCAAATTTAATTTTTATTAGAAGGAAAAAGAATGGGTTTACATTTCATAAAATATCAGTCAGAAGAGAAAAAAAAAAAAAGAACTATTATACCAACATAAATACATATTAAGAAGAGAAATATATATTTTCTCCTCCCACCTCTTAAATATGGTAACATATTTTCTCCCTATCCTTAGGGAGTATCGTTTTTTTATTTCCAACCCATTCTATCCCCCTTACCTTTTCTCCCTTTTTTTCCCCTCACCTTCCCTCCCTCCTCCCCCCTTCCCCTTCTTTCCCTCCCTTATCTTCCCCCTACTAAACACACAAAAAAAAAAAAAAAAAGAAAAAGAAAATTAAACAACAAAAAAAAAAATAAAAATATACATAAAAAAAGGGGGGGGGGAACAAACCCTTCCTCTCCTCCTCCTCAGAGCCAACGGCATTCATTTCTAACTTCTCTGTTTCTTTATTCCCTAAGGGCCTTCCCTTCCTCAGAGAGGATGAATACATTCCAACCCTCCCATATCTGTCTATATCTCTCTCTATTGTGATTTGCTGTTAAAGTCAAGTCTTCCATCTTGTTTATTTCCTCCACTTTCTCTATCCAGTCCCTTATAGAGAGTGGAGTGTTTTTTTTTCCACCCCAAAGGGATACATAATCTTGCTGCATTTGCTAATTGGCTTATAATTGATCTTTTATATTTTTTAGTTGACATTGTTGATAATTGTAACAGAAAGAAGGCAGGGTCTAATGGAATCTCTACCTCCGTAAATTTCTGCATTATTCTTCTGGTTTCTTCCCAAAATCCTCTTATTTTGGAGCAAGTCCAAAAAATATGTAACATTGTGCCTTGTTCCTCTTGACAGCGCCAATACAGATCTGATGTATTAGGATAGATACTATTCAGTCTCTGAGGGGTATAATACCAACGTGTTAAAATTTTATAATTTGTTTCTTGTACTTTGGTACATATAGAAGACTGAAAAACCCTGTCTATTATCTGTTGTTGCTGTTCAGAGGAAAAGACACAATTAATTTCTTCTTCCCATTTACTTAGTTGGGGCAATTTAACTTGTTCCATAGGAACCACCAATATATTATACATTTTAGATAGAGTATGTGCTAATGGTCCTGATTCTGAACAATATCTTTCAAATATTGTCCCTGCCTTCCATATTTCTGGGGTTGTGGTAATGTACTGAGATAATGATGTACCTGTATGGCACTCCAAAACGGAAGCCCAAAAATATCCTCCTTATCCACCAATGTCTCAAGTGTCGGCCACTTATTCCCTTTCAGAAAATGTGAGGCTTGAAAGTAACCTCTTTCTTTTAATTCTCCAAAGGGGCCTTTTTCCATTCCCATTGGAAACCTTGGATTTCCCAGAATGGGAAATAAATGGGACTCCATGTTTTTCTCCATCCCCTTTATATAAACTTGTGAGACTATTTTTAGTGTGTTACCTATCAACGGATGGCCTTTCAGGCTCCCAGGTATGTCATCATAACACCAAGCAGCCCTATTCAAAGGGATTGGTGTTTGAGATTGTTCCAAGTGTATCCATAATTTAGATGTCTTATGTCTACACCAGTCTATTTGACGACAAAAGTGGGAGGCTTGATAATATCTGCGAATATCCGGTAAGGCCACACCACCATATTTTTTTGGAAGAGTTAAATATTTAACTGACAATCTTGGTTTCTTTTTTGCCTAAACAAAATTTATAAAAACTGATTGAACTTGTTTAAAATATTGGACTGGGATATTGATAGGTAAACCCTGAAATAAGTATAAGAATTTCGGGAGGATCGACATTTTTATCAAGTTTGATCTACCAAACCTGGAATGTATTCCTGTGTTCCATTTCTCTAACAACAGTTTTATTCTATGCAGTAGAGGAATGAAATTATTTTCATATGTTCTCTTCACCTTGAGGGGGATGTATGTACCTAAATATTTTATCGCTCTCTGTCCATTTAAACCCAAAATGTTGTTTCAGTCCTTGGAAGTAGGAAGGTAGAGCTCCCACTCCCATGGCTTCTGATTTATCGAAGTTTATCTTCATATTAGATAATCTCCCATATACTTCAAATTCTTTAAATAAATTCGGCAATGATACATCTGGTCTAGTGAGCGTAAACAATAAGTCATCTGCATATGCAGTAACTTTATATTGCGTGTCCCCACACACTACTCCAGATATATCCAAACTCTGTCTCACTCGACATATAAATGGTTCTAAAGATAACACAAATAGTAAAGGGGATAAAGGACATCCCTGTCTTGTCCCATTTCTAATAGGAAAGGGATCTGATAAAATACCGTTAACCTTTGCCTGAGCCCAAGGTGTGGAATAAATGGCTCGAATCCATTGAAACATAATTTTATCTATTCCTATATGGTTCAATGTGGAAAACATGAACTCCCAGTTAATGCGGTCAAATGCTTTTTCTGCATCTGTCCCTAATATTACACAGGGGAGATGAGTACTTTCTGCCATATGTACTAAATTTAATATTTTAATGGTATTATCCTTCGTTTCTCTTTGAGGGACGAAGCCGGCTTGGTCTAAATGTATCAGTGAATTTATGTGTTGTGTTAATCTATTTGCAATAATCTTTGTAAAGATCTTTAGGTCCACATTCAACAACGATATTGGTCTAAAACTACCACAAAGAGTTAGATCTTTCCCCTCTTTGGGTATCACAGTCACATGTGCTCCCAACGAATGTCTACAAAAGGTTGAATTTTGGCCTATTTCATTAAATAATTTCGTCAGATACGGCCCCAAGATCGGAAAGAATACTTTATAATACTGTATTGTTAAGCCATCAGGGCCTGGAGCTTTTCCCTGCTTCATCTTCTCAATGACTTGTTGGACCTCCAGCATGGTTATCGGTAAGTCCAACTCCCTCCTGATTTCCAATGGGAATGTTGGCATTTTAGATTCCTTAATGTATCCATGTTTACTTTTTCTATGTTTTCTTTTTTCAAATTATATAATGCTGAATAAAAATCTCCAAAGGTTTTAGCTATTTGTTTAGGCAGAAATACTTTTTTACCATTAGAAGAATTAATATGAGGGATATATCTTTTTATCTCCAGGTCTTTGGCTGCTTTGGCTAGCATTCTCCCGCATTTATTACCGGACTCGTATCCTACTCTCCGGCTTCTCTGAAGATCTGCCTTGGCTTTAAACTGCAATAAATCTGTTATTTGTTTACGTACTGCATTCACTTTCCTCTCTACTTCTACAGATGTTTTTTGTTTATGGGCTATTTCTATTTCCTGAAGCTCGTTCACCAATGTTTCTAGTTTCTTCCGTTCTTTTTTTTACCTGGATCCATGTTTTATCAAAACTCCTCTTATTACTGTTTTATGCGCCTCCCATAAAATTCCTGATTCGCATTCAGGTAAATCATTTGTTTGAAAGTACCATTGAATTTCTTTCTGAACGTCCTCTTTCACCTCTGGGGTCTGAAGTAAGCTTTCATTCAGTCTCCAAAATCTATTTAATTTCTTCTCTTTTTCTGAAAGTGAGTAGCACATCACTATCGGAGCATGATTCGACCATGTGATGTTACCCACCTCCGTTTTTATCACTGAATGTAACTGCCTATGGGGAACTAGGAATTGATCGATTCTGGTGTATTTTTTATGTGTTATCGAGTAATATGTATAGTCCCTTTCTCCTAAGTGTTGTAAATGCCAGATATCTATCAGTTGATGTTTATGCAATATCTGAGTTACTTTTTTTCTCATTTTGGGGGACACCGCTGACGTTCCGGAGGAAGTATCAATTCCAGGGTTTATCGGAATGTTTAAATCTCCCCCTAATAATATTTGCCCTTCTCCAAATTCCGATAGGACCTTAAAGGTTCTAGAGAGGAAGGTGTCCTGATTTACATTAGGTGTATAAATCGAACCAATGGTAACTTTAACTCCCTCTAGGAGTCCTTTCACAAAGGCAAATCTCCCCTCGGGATCCAAACAGGTTTCCTCATGTTCCCAAGACAATTTGTTTGAGATGAGAATGGAAGCCCCTTTTGACTTTGAGATTTTATTACTTGAGTGGTAACCTATAGGATAGTTTTTATTTCTTAAAGATGGGGTTTTATCTTCTCTAAAGAGTGTCTCCTGAATGAGCGCTATAGCTGCCTGCAATCGTCTAAGTTCGTTTAGGAGCATATGTCTTTTTTCGGGGGTGTTAAGTCCCCTCACATTAAATGAAACAATTTTTATAGCTACCATTGGTTTTGAGAATAACTCTCTCCGAGAAGAAGGAGAGGAAAGAGAAAAAAAAAAAAAAAAAGAGAAAAGAAAAAAAAAAAAAAAAGGGAGAGGGGGGAAGTAAGAAAGGGGAAAAAAAAAAAAAACCCCTCCCCCGCTAAAAAAGGAAAATTATCCTCTTGCGGAGGATATTCCTCCGAACTAAATTATACCTAAGTATATTACGCTCACTTCCCTCCCTATTTTTATGAGCGTCTTCCTATTGGAGGTGGAGCCCAGAGCCCTCCCGGAGTGAGGTTCCCCTCCCTCTCTCCTTTGACCCTACTTAATCTCTTTTAATTAATTTTTTCTCCTTCCCCTGTATTTACTATAGATGGCCGTTTTAACCGTCAAGACCAAACTCTATTAAATTTGTTTTCCTAATCATTTCTCCCCCCCACCGCGCCTCCCACTCCGTGGGGTTTAAACAACCGAAACCGAGATAGAGAGGACCCACTTGTAATATCTACAAATTAATCCTCCTTTCCTTGAGGTTCTATAAATCATACCGGGACTAAAGAAAATTTTATCAATGAACCCTTCACTGATACACAACATATCTTATTCAATGGAGAGAAGAAAACAGGGAGAAAAAGAAAGATAAAAAGAGAGAAAAAAAATAAAATAAAAATTGAAAATCAAGTCCTCTCTCCCTTTCTTCCTCCCTCTGTGGGGGAATCCCCCCCTCCCCATATAATACTTAAATTAATCTAGTCATTTCATGTCTATCTATATTATCTTCTTTTCCTACTTTTTACCTTTTGAAATTTAAGCATTTATACTAAAGGTAACCACCCCAAAAAAAAAAGAAAAACCTCCACCTTTGTGCATTTCTGTTGATCCAAACCAATAAATCATACTGTGATATGCACAATAATTTAAACCACTCCTAAATCACATATGTTCACACCCTCTTAAGTGCATAGAAGGTGAGGAAAAAAAAAAAAACCTCTCCCCCTTAGTGAGTTTGTGTATAACTCTACCTGTACTCATCCTATGATTTACCAAAATAAACTCAATTGTTCCTTCCCCTCATACATTATCACCTTCTTTAGTGTTTTCAGGATACAATCCTTTATGTTAGTGACAAACAACGAAAAAAAAAAAGCCCAACAACCCCTCTACCCTCTTTGTGAATTTATATAACCCAAAACCATAAACACATATTGTAATATACCAATTAATTTCAACCATCTCTTAGATACACATATTATCACCCTATTGAGTGCATAACAGAAATAAAAAAAAAAAAGGAAAAGGAGATGGGGAAAGTCCCTCCCCTCTAGTGAATTAGTGATTAACTCTACTTTTTGAGTCATATCGAGATAAACCACAAAATTTCAATCAATCATTAAATTGTTTGTTTTCACCCTTAAAAGTGTATGTTTTGAAAAAAAAAAGTGCTATTTTGTTCAAAAAAAAAAAAAGAGTGCTATTTTGTTCAAAAAAAAAAAAAAAGTGCTATTTTGTTCAAAAAAAAAAGTGCTATTTTGTTCAAAGAAAAAAAAAAAAAAAAAAAAGAAAAAAAGAAAAAAGAATGGTACACCTCTCTTTATATCAAAAGATTATAATGGGTCCCAGTCCTATACGATATGTATAATGAGTTTGTCCACCATATTTTAACGTCATATGATTCCTACCCTTTAGGTGCCAAAAAAAAAAAAACTCTCCCCCCCAGGCACCAGGGATTCTAGTTTCTTTCTTATCTTCTCAATATTCCCTTCTATTCCTTTTCAGACTCTCTCTTCTCTTTGAATTCCTAGATCCTCTCCTCTCTTATATCCTCTCCACATGGGGGAGATTTCCAGCCAGTTTGGAACATAAAATTCAGCAGTTCCTAAATATTTGAATAATTTCGGTAAATCTCTTGGTTCTTTCAATGTAAAGAAAGTTCCCTCTTTATGAAATGTAACCGCTATGGGGTAATTCCAGCGGTATTTAAAACCTAACTGCCTGGCTTTTTCTAATACTGGATGGAGTAAAGCTCTACGGTTTAATGTAGGTCTGGATATATCGGGGAGTATCTTGATATTGGTTCCCTCGAATTCTATATGACCTAGAGTCCAGGCCTTTCTAAGGATCTCCTCTTTCTTGGTAAAAAAATGGATCCTTATGATCACATCTCGTGGTCTCCTGGTATCCTTCAACCTCAGTCCCGGAGCTCTATGTGCCCTATCTATTTCTATAGGTGAAAGGGGTGTATCACCCAAAATTTTATGAAGAATACATTTAACTCCTTCCATTAGCTGATCTCTTTCTACTGATTCCGCTATTCCTCGAATTCTTATATTATTTCTTCTGCTTCTGTCTTCCATGTCTTCTAAACGCAATTGCAAGGCTAATGTTGTATTTAAATAAGTTTCTTTTTCTTTCTCAAGGTTTCTGACTCTCTGATTTATTGCTTCTATTTTCTGTTCATTGGTATCTGTTTTAACTTCCAATTCTGACATCCCACCTCTTATTTTCTGTATCTCACTGCTGAACTTTGCTTCAAGTTTCCCTATGATGTCCTCCAAGTCAGATTTAGTAGGGAGTGTCCGGAGGAGGGTTCTAATATCCGAATCCTCCTCTTTTCCTCCTTTTTTGCCCACATCTTGAGTCCTTATTAAATGTGTTTCGATCGGTTCTTTTTGTATCACTTGTTGTTCGTTTATTGCAACTTCAATTGCCATATTGCTCTTATCTTTATCTTTTCCCTCTTGTAACATATGATGTTGCCATATTCATTTCCATTTGAATTAGCTTATCTTTCTGCAAGTGTTCTTTCAAGATAGGGAAAAAATGGCTTATTTCTTCAGAGGGTTTTAATGCTGATTTCAGTGGTGCGGCACCTGAGATTCTCAAGGAAGAGCGGGTAATGGGTTTAGATTTCTGTTTCTTCCCAGCTGACATACCGCAAAAAAAATATTATATTTGGGGATAATGTATTTTCATTCACTCCCAATCACCCCCTCCTCCTCCGGTGTCTCTTTCGCCTTCTTAATAGCTCTCTATTGACCTCCAGCTGTTCACAGAACTTCAAAAGCACCATAAATTCCTGGCTGTTCACTGCTACTGCCCCTCAGTCCTCAAAGACTATCATCATAGTGCCCAAACTTTTATCTGCTCGGCTCCAGCTATATTTGTTGCTGTAATTGGGGGTGATGTCTCTCCCTCCATTCCAGAGTCCCCCCCCTCCTCTTCCAATGGTTGCGGCTTTCTAATATTCAATAGCTACTTCATATAACCAAATATGTGCCTGGTTATTCCTCTCAGCTCACATCGTTTACAGCTACAGTCACATACCAATGCAGTCATGCGAATCCTTTTGCTCGGCTTCAGCTCTTTATTCACTGTCGCTCTGGACTGCACGGCCGCCCTCTTCCCTGATGCTACGGAAGCCTCTCAGAGCGGGACCGCCTTCCGCTCTGAGTCAGGCTCCAGCTGTACCCTTCGGCCTCCCCCCTCTGTTTTAGAGGCTATGAATACCTGAGAGATATGCTTCATATATGGAGGGATTGCCCTAAAATCAGGAACTTCTGAAACAGAATATTCTCTTTGCTCTGGAAGATTACAGGTATCCCGATTATGAAGTCCCTTCAAATCACCCTCCTCAACTTTCCAGTGGAACATGCAATGACTTACCTTCTTCATCCTCCTGGGGGCCAAATTGACTTTTGCCAAGTCATGGAAGGCACCATATGCCTCTGTCCAATTGGGAAAAAGGAAAATCTCCTGGATTATGGCCCAGGAGAAGATGGTCGGCATGCTCTTGGATTCCACTCAGAACTTTGAAGCCATATGGGAACCATGAGTGAATTATATGAATATCCTCTTGGTCCCTTGAATTTTGGTTCCCTCTTTTTAACCCTCCCCCCTTCTTCTTTTATTTTGTGAGAGCTCTTTCCTAGTCGGTCACTCTCAACCTAATTATCTTCCTTGCTCTGCACTACATCTCCTCTTTTCTCCTTCTTCTATGCTGTCTTTTTCTCTTTAAGGATTTGATACCTATCCGAGGTCCCTTTATTTACCTCTGCCTCTTACTACTGACCAGGTATTACGTGTTTTGGGTTCCAATATATGTTTAATACTAATAACTTTGTATTCCTAGGATCCTATGACTAATTGTTTAGATCCCTTGGAATCATAAATATTTTATCCGATACTTGCAAATGAATCTGCTCTAGTTCTGTGAACACCAGATTATCCAGTTATGTTTATTTTTGGCTCATTCCAATGTATTAACTTTTTATTTTTTTTTACTGATGATCCCTATTTTCTTTTTCATTTTTCCATATGTAATGTTATTTTATGCTTAAGTTGCTCTAGCATGAGAGGGTTTGTTACTACCTCTCTGGCCCCATACAAGACTTTTCTACAGTTTTTTGCTCTTTGGTTGATAAGCCTGGTTTGGTTTGTATATCTGTTTACCTGATATTCTTAATAAAAAAGTAATGAAATAAAAAAAAATGGTCCCCCTGCAGGTTTAGGTTATAATGTACTAGTATGCACTACAAACTAGTACAGTATTACAGACTTACCTACAAACAGAGACCTCCAGCATTGCGCTGTCATGGGTCTTTCTGATCCCCAGCTGCTTCCATCTATGCCCAGTCTTCCTTCTGGGTTTCGTATCTTCAGCTGCTTGAATGGCCAGGCCGAGGCAAAATAACTGCCGTGCATTCGCACAGGAGTCACATTGCAGTGGCACACACAGCGGGTCGTAAATGTGGTCTGAGCTGCTCATGTGTGACTCAGATCACAGTGCCCGCTGACAGGCAGGAGGGACATTTATGACAGGAGAGACCTCTAGGGTCCTATCTGTTTTTTGTTTTTGTTTTTATTAAATCTTTTATTAATTTTATCAACATACATATATAATCTCACAACAAAAAAAAAACATTAAAAAAAAAAACATAAAAAAACAAAAACAAAATACATATTACATAAATACATAAATTCCCCCATTACCCCAGTCATATACATTCCGTGAAGTGAAATAAGGCAAGACACTATATATTGCAATCATACTTAATAGTGAAAATGTGAAAAAAGTGAAAAAGTGAAAAAGTGAAAAAAAAAAAAAAAGGTGATATAGGGGAAAGCGCAGCCCACCTTTCCCTTGTCATTTAGTCACCGTGTCAACATATCACACCAAAAAAAAAAAACACATCACATCCAGTGTTTTTCGGAGGGGGTCTAAATGGGGGGGGGGGGGGAGAAATGGATATCATATCAAAAGACAAAAAAAAAAAAAAGAGAGAAATGCAAAAATCTGTCACAAAAATCCCTAGTAAATCAATTCAAATTAAACTACATCATGAAATATGTGCTGTTCTAAAATATAACATGTCATGTTCAGTACACTCCATAGCATCATCGTGACGGCCGGGGATTATCAGTGGGCAACTGTTAACCAAACTGGGCCCCTCTGTCCCTCTCCAGGATCATTTTCCATGGTGAACACTCACCATCAGAAGACCACTGTCATTCAAAGATAAACTAATTCCCAAGCTCTGTAACATCACCATGTCGTAAATACATTATCACCTTGCCTTTCTATGGTTTTTGCCCCTGAAGTAACCTGTTATACCAAACTCTGTAGCATCGCCATATTGTAAATACTTTATCACCTTGCCTTTCTATGGTTTTTACCCCTGATTTACCCTATTATACATAACATTTTGAAGGCCTATACCATTTTTCCTTGTTACCCATGTACTTATCGGGCCCCCAATTAACAGAATTAAACACCTCACCCCAACCTTCAGACTCCGCTAAAGAGGGGGTCAGTACCCAAAAAATAAACCCAAGGCCTCCATCGTTCCCTGACCACCTCTTCCGTGTTACTCAATGCGGCAGTAAGCAATTCCACTTTGTGTATCTCATTTACTTTTGAGATCCATAAGCTATCTGGTGGTGGAACAGTTTGTTTCCAAAAAACAGGTACACACGCCTTGGCCGCATTGAGAAGACGGAGGGTCAAGGACTTCCTATAATTCTTAATTGAAATTTGAGTCATATGTAATAGGCACAATGCCAGATTATCCTGTACATCTACATTAGTTAATAATTTAATTACTGAGGCCACTTTTTGCCAGAAGGGCCGTAGAAGCGCACATTCCCAAAAAAATATGTATCATAGTTCCCTCAGCCAGTCCACAGCGCCAACATGTCCCCGCCTGGGTCGCATCTATTCTTTTCAGCACTAAGGGGACCCTGTACCATCTAACAAGAATCTTATATCCCAGTTCCTGTATTTTACTTTCCATCGACGACCTATGTACTAGGTTCAAAATTGTATTAATTTGTTCCTCAGACAAACTAATATTTAGCTCCTGTTCCCATCTTCAAAGAAACCGTAACGGCTGGGCTTCCGTCTCCTCTATTAACATTACGTAAAACGTTGATATCAAATGTTTAGGAGATTCACCTGATAAACATATTTTTTCTAATGGGGTCAAATCCCGCTGGGTATATCCTTTTCGCTGAAATTCCCGAATAAAATGGCCCAACTGATAGGCACTAAGGTGGTCTAGTGAACCACCCGACCACTCCCTGATTTCCTCAAATGAAGGTGGGCGCTCCCGTTGCCATACGTCGAGTAGGCGAACTTTACCCTGTTGTGCTAAATTTCGTATTTTGGCATTGGTACAACCTGGGGGAAATTCAGGGTTACCCAGTATGGGTGTCATCGGAGACGGGGAAGGCGCAACCTTTGAATGAGCTTGAATGCTTTTGGTTTCTCTTAGGGTTGCCCCTATTGTTGGATGCACTAAAATATCATCTTTAGGAGAAAAGACTGACCAAGGAGCCGGCGGGGTCAGCTGGCCAGATTCCCCACTCTCCAACTCTACCCACCTTTTAGTGCCCTGGTTGCCATGCCAGTCCACTACTCTTGCCATGTGGATCGCCCTGTAGTACCTGAGGATATCCGGCAGACATATACCACCTCTTGCCTTCGGCAAAAACAAAGTCTGCATTCCAATCCTTGGGGATTTCTTTGCCCAAATAAATGAGCGAAATAGGCTCTTGATTAGCCGAAAAAAATCAGCTGGAACAGAGACCAGGATAGTCTGCATGATATATAAAATCTGACTGTTCCTCTGTCAGAGAGGGCATCCCTGAGGCTTGCAAGTATTCCTCTATTTGTTCCTTTTTCCTTTGATGGAAAACCTTTTTTTCCCTCTCCACGTTTCAGGAGATTATATAAAGATTTATAAAAAGAACAAAACTTGGCAGCAATATCTGATGAGGTATGTAACTCTCCGCCCCCCTTTCTTTGTATTCGAGAGATGTGGGTATGTCTCCTAGGACCCCTAAGTACCCGTGCCAACATTAACCCGGGTTTATTCGAGTATTCATAGCAATACCGTTTGTACCATAATATTGCCCTTATTGTCCTCTGGAACAAAATACCATTCAGCTCCTCTCTTGCATTTGTAAGAGGAGTCAAATGTGACTCCGCCAAGGACATCTTATGCTGTTGGCTCAGGGTCTCTATCTTAAACAGTAGATCTTTAATTTTTTTTTCCTGCTCTTTTTTGCATTGGGAACCTATACGTATAAGTACCCCCCGAATTACACATTTGTGTGCCTCCCATAAGACTGATGGCGTAATGGAGTTGGTTGTATTTTCCAAGAAATAGGTAGCCAATGCCTCATCTAATTGTGTCTCTGTCTCCTGAGATTGAAGTATAGCTTCATTTAAGCACCAAGTAGAAGGTCTGGGTATCCTGTTTTCCCACTCTATCGTCACATATGCAGGTGCGTGATCAGAGATGGAAAAGTCCTCTATATCAGATGCCCTGACCAGAGGGAGATCTGATTGAGTCACAAGGATACGATCAATACGTGTGTAGGCGCTGTAGACTGGCGAGTAGAATGTATAGTTTCTCTCTCCCGGATGCATCAACCTCCATGGGTCAACAAGATCCAGGAGAGAGATTTCTCGTTGCAATTTCTGTAAACGTACATAGGACATACTAGATACCTTCCTGGATGTATCAATAAGTGGCTCGGCTACATAATTAAAATCGCCCCCCCATTACCAAGTGTCCCTCTCGGAACTCAAGGACTATCGGGAGTAACTTCTGTAAGAACCCTAGATGCTCAGAGTTAGGAAAGTATACATTTAGAAATGTAAGCATTGTTCGCCCTATACACCCCTTGATCAATAAATATCTGCCCAGTGGGTCTGCTTTTTCTTCCCTGAATGACCAGGCCATGGATTTAGAAATCAAAATACTGACCCCCTTAGACTTTGGGATAGGGGATGGGGCATGATATGACCAAGGAAAATCTCTATTGTGAAACCTGGGAAGGGAGTCTTTGCGAAAATAAGTCTCTTGGATGAAAGCTATATGAGTGGACTCCCTTCTCAGATCCCCCAACAGTCTCCATCGTTTCTGGGGTGTGGAAAGGCCTCTAGCGTTTAGGATAGTAATTTTACACCCGGTCTTCATGCGTCCCACCATGCCTGTTCCGGGTCCCATGTTTGACAATCCCCGGCCCACACTAATACATCAACAGCACAAACCCCCCCCCCCCCCTAAAAAAAAAAAAAAAAAAAAAAATGCACAACAAAAAAAAGGGAAAAAATTCCCAAAGGGGAAACACCTACTACACTTACTAAGATACACTAATAAATGGTTAAATATTAACCCAGCGCAACCAGGCGCTATCTATTGTGGGGAAAAGTGGATACCTGGACACCTAGAGGCTAAGGAAAGAAAAAAATGAAAAATAAAAACACTGCAAAAGAGAATATCCTAGGATCAAAAAGACCCCCGTTTTATCCACTTATGCATGTGTCTATGGATAGTATTTAGGAAAAAATGATAGAAAACCGGAACTAAAGAAAAAAAAAAATATCCAAGATTAAGGAGACCAATTCTGATGGGCGCCAGCCTCCCATATTATACAAAAACAAACCAATCCTGTTTACCCTAACAGGATGTTGTTAACCTCCAATGATCTCCCACACACCACCACAGACCCCATTAGCCCAGGAGACCCCAACCATCCACCCCCCTTCTCTTCTCATCCTCATTCTACAATTGTGCAATCGGAGAAAATATCCTAATTAAGTCCCTCCATCCTGACTAGGCAGGATAGGGGAACTGACAGTTTCAGTTGCAGTCCTTTCCCTTTGCTTTCTCCGGCGTTTCGGATATCGACTTCTGCCAGCTCTCCAAGTATTTTGCCCTCCCAAAATGAGAAGCCAATCTTCCACTTCAATAGGAGGGGACTCAAGAAAAGCAAAAAGGTCCTGTAACTGATCAGGCCATTTCAAGATTAAAGTATTTGCATTCTTTATTACAATCAAATGAAATGGGTGGCCCCAGTGATACGTGGCCCCTTTATTCCGTATGACCTCCAACAAGGGTTTTAATGATGCCCTCATGCGAAGTGTGTTCCCGGAAAGGTCTGGTAGCAATTTGATATTCATGCCTTCATATTCCAATGGATTCTGGGCCCACGCCCGCCTCATTATCTCCTCTTTGACTGAATAGAAATGGATTCTAATTATAACATCTGACACCAGATCTTTATCTGCCCTCTGTGGGGCTTTCACCCTGTGGACTCTATCGATTTCAATAATGTCCTCAAGGGGGTTTCCCAATAAATTATTGAAAATCCCCATCACTACGGACTAACTCATGGCCCCCAATTCCTTCTGACAGCCCTCGCACCCGAATGTTGTTTCTACGGCTGCGATTTTCTATATCGTCTTGCTGCAGCAAAATCATGGTAAGTTGCTTTTGAAAAACTTCCTGTATATTTTCAATAGCCGAAATTCTGGATTCATGCTTAACTAGCACCACCTCCACTGCATTAACCCTGGCATCTGTTTCATCTATTTTCAATTTAATAGAGTTTATTTCAGCTTTCAAGTCACTTACTCTTGTGGCAGCCATTTCATGGATATCCTGTTTAGTAGGAATTGAGGCGCAGAAGTCTCTCCACTGATGCAGTTGGATCTGTGGCCTGTATGTTAGTTCCGCTGCACGTTCCAGGGGGGGTTAGATAGCGGGGGGCTCCTTAGTATCACCTCGTCCGCCAGCTCCTGAGCCAGGATTGCTTTAGCTGCCGATTTTTTTTGGGACGCCGGACCCGCTGCTGCCGGACGCATTTGAGCCATCTTGGAACCCGCTCTGCCTTGCAGGGATGCGGGACGCCGGAGGAAGTAGGACGATATGTCCGGGCGTCTGCTCGGCGGTTGCGCCAGTTCCCAGGGTTCGGCAATGGACATGTATGCCGGCGGGATGCAGGTCTGGGGCGGTGTGTGCGGACGCTGGCTGTGAAGGCTGGATCACACCACTAGCTCAGGGAGCTCCTCTGCCTCGTGTCCTCACGGCTCCATAGCTTAGCCACTCCTCCCAGCAGGTGGGGGGGGTCCTATCTGTTTTAAAAAAACCTGCCTGTCAGCAGATTTTGTAAATCTTAACTTCATTACTGCTTTAAGAAAAAGGTCTATAAGAGACACATTTTACCAAAGCATAACTAACATGGATAACATAACATGGGTAATGAAGAATTGTTTCTTTTTACATAAAAAAGTACAGATAAAATGATAAAATCACAACTTCGTTGGCTTTAAATACGGTACTTTGAAGAAGGAAACTTGGTGCCTTTTTTTTTCTAAAATTTATACAGTCATTAACCACTCACTAGTGCTTCTTCTGAAAGGTCTAAGTTGCTGGAAATCACCTTGTTCCTATTTAATGCATCTGTCCAGCTGAAACCCACACTGTGAGCACCATAACAATTCCCATGATTACGCCTCCTTGGCCTGACTTTTTGACAGTTGTCACAGTTGGCAGGTAATTTGACTGTAACTCTACAATGCTAATAACACCAGTGGAAAACACAGCAAGACTATTCCTCTTAGAGAAATGAACTTAGAAAAATCAGATGATTACTGTTCTTTGACCATTACGTGATTCTTTGCAGAGTAGCTATAAACACAGTTTTTCTTGTCCTCACAAATAAAACATACCAGAAGTTTCTAATAAGGTAAAAATACTAAAGACTCAATTATCTAAGAGGTTATTGACCATTTCACAGTTTACTCCTAATGATGATAAAATCACAAAAATAAAGAAACATGCAATAGAGAAAATTGAAATTGGAAATATAATATGGTCCGATCATGCACCAATTGTACTACAGTATTTACTTTCGGAAACATTATCCCTTGGGAACAGGTTTTGGAGGTTAAATGAGAGCCTCCTACAGACACCTGAGATCCTTAGGGATGTAACAGAAGAACTTAAACTTTATTTTCAAATAAATGAAACGCCAGAAGGAGACTCAGGTATTCTGTGGGAGGCCCATAAGACAGTGATTCGTGGAATATTGATTAAGCATGGTTCGAGGGTTAAAAAGGAACGAGAAAAACAACTGACAACATTACTTTCTTCACTACATGATCTAGAAACTAATCATAAAAGAAATCCAAGGGCAAATATAGAAACAGAAATGACCTATTTATGGAAACAAATCACGGACTTATTAGGCTATAAAGCTTCTTTACAGAGAAGTCGTAAAATAGGATATGAATCAGGTAATAAATGTGGGAAACTGTTAGCTAATGCTGTAAAGGACATTAAAACAGCCACATATATTCCGCAAATTTTGTCACCCAAGGGCACTAAAATATCATTACCCAGACAGATTGCCAAAACTTTTGGAGACTATTACTCCTCCTTGTATAATTTAATAGATCAATCATCACCTATAACAGAGATGGAGGAATATATAGCCTCAACTAAATTACCTAAACTTTCGGCGGAAGTCTGTAGAGAACTGGATTCACCAATAAAATTAGAAGAAATACAACAAGCTCTTGATATGATGAAGTCCGGAAAGGCGCCGGGGCCAGACGACTTTACTCTTCAATATTATAGAGTTTTTTCCCCGATATTGGGTCCATATCTATTGAAATTATTTAATGATGTGGGACTAAAGCTGTTTTTTTGCAAAGATACACTGAGAGCGCATATTGCAGTTATACCTAAAGAGGATAAAGATCTAATGTTATGTGGAAGCTACAGACCTATATCACTTCTTAATATAGATTTAAAACTTTTCACTAAAATATTGGCATCCCGATTAACGCAACATTTACATTCCTTGATTCATTTAGATCAAGTGGGATTCATAATAAATAGAGAAGCGAGAGATAATACCACAAAAGTATTAAATGTATTATTTGCAGCAGAGGGATCCCAAATTCCATGCGTCTTTTTAGGAACCGACGCAGAAAAAGCGTTCGATAGAGTGAATTGGAAATTTATGTTATCCACACTTAAACATATTGGATTAGGTAAAACCATGTTACAATGGATATCTTCGATATATTCTGCTCCATCCGCACAGGTTAAAGTGAACGGGATCCTTTCAGATCCGTTCACTATTAAGAATGGGACAAGACAGGGTTGTCCACTGTCCCCCATTCTATTTGCGCTCTCTCTGGAACCATTCTTATATAAAGTGAGGCAAAATCCAGACATCCAAGGTATAACGATGGGGAAAGAACAGCATAAAATCTCTGCTTATGCAGATGATTTACTATTCACAATAATAAATCTGTTAACATCATTACCGAACTTAATAAGAGAATTTGAACAATATAGTGCCATATCTAATTTAAAGATTAATTTTAATAAGTCAGAAGCTATGGGAATAAGACTATCTAATAGTTCACTTCAGAACCTGAAACAGGATTTCAAATTTAAATGGACAGACAGTGCACTAAAATATCTGAGTACATATATACCTAAAAAATACGGATAGAATCTATGAATTAAATTTCTCTACCCTATTAATAGCAATCCGGCTTAAACTAGAAAAATGGAATACAGGTTTACATTCTTGGTTGGGTAGGTGCAATCTTATAAAGATGGAAATATTACCTAGATTCCTGTATCTTTTTCAAACATTACCTATTAAGATCCCAACTTATTACTTTAAACAGGTAAATTCAATATTTATGAAATTTATCTGGGCACATAAGAAACCTCGGATATCGAGAGAGTTATTAACTCTACCAAAAAAATATGGAGGAGCGGCAATACCAGATATTCATAAATATTATTACGCTACACATCTCCGAAGGCAAATCGACTGGTGTCGTCATGGAGAGTCAAAGTTATGGGTGCAAATAGAACAGACAAATACACCGGTCCCCTTAAAAAGGGCATTATGGTGTTACAAAAATTTACCAGTGGAATTAAAATCACACCAATTGATTGGCACGACTTTACAAATATGCGCACAAATTTGTTTCCAGAACTCTGTTTCTTCTTATGGCTCACCATCATATCCCATATTTGGAAATTCGAAATTTCCCATGGGACTAGAAGTGCAACCCTTTAAAGCTCTTAGTAACGTAGATTGCTTTCAAGCTTCCCATTTCATAAGAGATAATAACTGGTCTTCGCTAGAGACATTAATGAATGAGGGAGAGGCTTTCAGACTCCCCTTTTGGAATGCATTTCAGCTTTATCATTTTCTAAGGTCAATCCCTAACCCTCAGAATTATAACCGTCAATTAACGGCATTTGAAAAATACTGTTCAGATTCAGGAGGTATATCTCAGGTGCTATCTAAAACATATAATTTGATAAACCTCCCGAAGGTAAAATACCAAATGTATTACTTTGACAAATGGGAGAGGGAGTTATCTCGTACCTTCACCACAGAGCAACGACAACATATAATTAACTTGGTTTTTAAATCATCTATATGCACCAGGTACCAAGAATTCAATTTAAAAATTTTGACAAGGTGGTACTACACTCCATACAAATTACACAAAATGGCAATAAATAATACAGATAGATGTTGGCGATGCCTGGTGGAAGAAGGTACATTAATACATATTTTTTGGTCTTGCCCTAAATTATCAAACTTCTGGAAAAAAGTTAAAGAAATAATGCAAAAGTTTTCAGAAACAAAGATACCAGAAGATCCGGCTTTTTTTCTTTTACAATTAGGTAAGATACCAGTGAAAAGATATAGACGATCCATATTATGCCATTTAGCAAACGCAGCTAGGTCTTGTATACCCATTAATTGGAAAAAAACAAATACCTCCAACAATAGAATGTTGGATACGTAAAGTAGAAGAAATAACAAAATGGAAGACTTGGTTCTGACAGCTCAACATAAAAGAGGAAAATATACAGAAACATGGAGTGCATGGAATACTTTCTTATTTATGAATCAGGGGAGAACCTTTGTGGAAGAGGATATGATAGACCCCCAAGTAATAAATTGTTTAGCTCGACAGGAAAAGGAGGAGATAATTTTCCATATCTCTTTTTATTTTCCCCCCCTTTCCCTTTTTTTTTTGGGGTTGATTTGGTTTATAGAAATAGAGAAATTAAGGTGAGATGAACCTATGGGAATTTGAAGAAGTTAATTAAGAATAAGACTGGAATATAATAAATATAGTTTGTTTTCTTTAATGTATGTTATCACCTGGAAACTTTAATAAAAATATATAATTGAAAAAAAAAAATAAAGTAATATAAAGTAAAATAAGACAATGAAAACACCTCTTGAATAAAGCTTTTGTGAACTGAGCCTAAAGTTTAATTCCTTGTAAAGATGTATACAGTATATATATTTTTAATTTCAGAAAAAGAAGTCTTTGGAAAGTTTCTATTACCAATCAAACATTTTAAGGAACTTCACTCCTATCTTAACCACTTCTGGACCGGAAGATTTTCCCCCTTAATGACCAGGCCATATTTTGCGATCCGGCACTGCATTATTTTAATGGACAATTGCGCGGTTGTGTGATGTTGTACTTAAAGAAAAATTGATGTCCTTTTTTTCCCACAAATAAAGCTTTCTTTTGGTGGTATTTGATCACCTGTGCGATTTTTATTTTTTGCGCTATAAACAAAAAAAGAGCGACAATTCTGAAAAAAAAAAAAATAAAAAATAAAAATGTTTTAACATTTTAGGCCAATTTGTTTTCTGCTACATATTTTTAATTAAAAAAAAATTGCAATAAGTGTATTTTGATTGGTTTGCGCAAAAGTTATAGTGTCTACTAACTACGGGAAAGATTTATGTCATTTTTATTGTTTTTTGTTTTTTTTTACTAGTAATGGCGGCGATCTGCGATTTTTAGCAGGACTGCGACATTGCGGTGGACAGATCGGACCCCTAACTGACATTTATGACACTTTTGGGGGGACCAGTGACATTACTACAGTAATCAGTGCTAAAAATATGCACTGTTACTGTAATAATGACACTGGCAGGGAAGGGGTTAACATTTTGGGTGATCAAGGGGTTAAATGTTAGCCTAGGGGAGTGATTCTAACTGTGGGGGGGGGGCGTGACTTCTGAAATGACCATAGAGATCTGTGATCCTATATAGAAGGATCACAGGGGCTCTATGATCATTCCAGGGAGAAGAACGGTTAACTGTGTTTACAATAGCCGCTTCCCCGCTTGCCCCCTAGCTCCCTGCTTGCGACTGACGTAGCTCTATGTAGGTTTGCCTTGGGGAGGCACACTGCCGCAGTAAATACACAGCGTGTGGTTGGCAATTGGTTAAAACATACAACAAAATCATACTAGTGATAATTACAGAAATGTGCATACCTGATTTTTCTTTTCCTCCTCATTCTTCTCATGGTGGCAGTTTTGACTAAGGACAGATGAACCCATTTCTCCTTAAAACCTTGAAACTCTTGGAAGTCTGGCTCTGTCTCCTAAAACATGTAACAGGAAGTATCCAGGATGCAGCTGTGAGGCCAGGGTGAGATCAACAGTGCCTCACTAAACCAGGTAGATAAAAAAAAAAAAACAGTAATTGTAAGTAAAATGTTTGTTTTGCTAACAAAAGCAAAATTATTTCATATCAGCATCAGACCAGTATGCTGATGTGATTTTTAGTGAAAGGGGGAAAAATCCACTTTGAGTATAATGGTAAAATAAATTCTTATAGACTGGATTTTGAAGGGTCTGCTCCTGTTTCTAAGAAATGCCGATAGTAGGTATTTCACCTTTCCCACTGACTAAAATGCATATCACACAATAGGCCAAAATGTAATCAGAATTTTGGCAACGCTCTGTTCCAGTTTCATAATCCAATCATTTTCTAGCTTGTAACCACACTGACACTGATCACATGCATATATAAATGATAAAATTGTACGCTTTGTGCACAAAGAGGTAATGCAGCAACCAATATTCTGGAAACAAAAACGACTCCTCCGGCACAGGGACACAAAGGAACTAACAGTGATTTCTTTATAATAACAAAAGGACACTTAAGGTCTGATTTATAGTATACAATCAATAAGAAAACAACCACAATTACACTTAAGAGACCAGAGGAGAAGCTGATGACCATCCATTGTACCAGAAGGCTTATTGCCTACTGCTTGCATGACTCTTTGCTAATGGCAGTAGAGTCCATGATTTCTGGTAAGTGCTCCCGATTCTCCTTTATGGTGATGGATGCACTTGCGGTGTTATCTCTTTGCTTTGGAACATGGAACATCTTTATCTTTTGGATACTGACTTCACTTTTGATTGGGACACTAGTCATTCGACCCATTATGTGTGCAGGTCAATAAAACATGTGTACGGGGTAATCCTCAATGGATCTCACATCACCAGGAATGATCTTCCACGTGAATCCCACTGTTGACTATAGCTCCTCTTTATTCTGGCACTGAGAACAGCTCACAATAGAATATAAGGGATAGCTGCCAATTGTGTATTATGTTATTTTTTTTTATTGAAAACAACAGAAGCCTCTATGCAATACACTCACATTCTGCATGAATAGAAAACTGCATAAAAATGCCTATATAGGCTAGGACATACTATCTGCTTAATTCCAACAGTGAGCTCCGATTCGGTCCAGGGATGACGTCACTTGACTTTGCTTCGACGGGTTACGCCACCAACCACATGCCACTAAACACGTGGTTGGTAGCTTTATTTAATATGTTCCCAGTTTCAAAATCAAATCAAATATTGTTTTGATTTAGTTTTTTCTTCTGTTTGCTTGCTTTTCATTTTGGAATTTGATAAAAAAAAAAAATTTAAATATATGTTTTTTTAAATCATTCATACTTTACACCATCTCTTCACACCTGCCTAAAACGTTTGCACAGTACTATATGTCTTAGGCATTACTGACTGAAGCCTCTGCCTTTTGGCTCCAGAGGTTTCACAGTACATAGCCTCGTAGCATCCATCTGGGTAGCTGATATAAGCCTCTGTGGATCTTGCCTAAGAAGAAAAGCAGAAGAAGCTGGTGAAATATTACTCTCTGCAGCAAACACAGCTTGCCAGTGCATTGCTGATATCCTCCTAATAAGAGTAGTAGGTCCAGGGACATGTGTCTGCTTGGATTCTCTTCCGACTTTTCACTATGTTTCAGTCCCAGTGGTGACTAAGGATTGTGGGAGGACATTTTTTATTTTTAAACCTCTTTCTGCTTTTTGGCGTGGATACAATACAGCTGATGCAGGTAATAATAATGCAGGCATGGTTCCTTTCATAGTGTTTCTGCTAATTACTTAATTATTTAAGCATCTGTTATCTTCAAACACCCACATGGTTTGTAGAGCAGTGGGAGTTGAGTATTTGTTAATGGAAATTTGTTGTCATTTTGTTAAAGCTCAAGTTTTGTATATTTTTATTTTGGGGGGGGGGGGGGGGAGGGTGGATACAGCACCAAACAAAATAGTTATGTATAGTGGTGTGTATCCTAGTAAAGCATGTAAGAGGCAGAATTCAGTATTCACCAACACATTACTGATTTACAATTGTTATTCTATATCCAGGAAAACCCTGGATTACATTATGTGTGGGTGTTCTCTCTAAGAAAATACAAAATGCATGTAGATTAAAAAGTAGCTTTTATTTCCATCCTAACCTACAGCCATATGGTCCTGATTTTTGTTAAAAACAGTTAAGCAGGCTACAAAGAGCCCCAAAACACCTAAAATCATCACAAAGACATGTACTACATATACAGTGAACAAAATTCAACCCTCTCAGAGAAATTTATCCCAGCAGTCAATCCACAGATGCTGTTAGATTAAACGCTCGGACCATGCTACAGGGTTGCTCGGCGCCTTTTTCCGTTCCTGTATTCTGCTGTTTTGGAAAGCATTGGGCCTTTGAAGCTGCTATTCAGTGGGCAAGTGTGCCTAGTCCCCTAATTTTGATTATTAAGAGATGTAATTGCTAGGGTTTTATCTGTAGGATATACCCTGAACAATTGGAGGATATTGGATGCCCCTCTGGCATATTGCTCAGTGCCTACATTAACAGAATATGGGCAGTGTAATATTTTGATCTGTTTGGTGTGCAACTGTTTCACAACAAGTACTGTTTTTCTGATTACAACCTCTCACCTTCTCCCCTGAAGAAGCCTTCATTACTTGTTTATGAGATACTGTGGTATTGATTGATCTACAGTAGCAGAATTTGTGTATTTACTGCTTGGATACAATTTATTTAGGGAATTGAACTGTGTTCACTGAATATGTATTACTTGTCTTTGTGATGACTTGAAATGTTTTTGGGGTTCTTTGTATCCTGCTTAATTTGTTTTTAACAAAAATCAGGACCATATGGCCCTAAGTTAGGATGAAATGCATTTTGTATTGTTTCTTTGAGAAAACATCCACCTTAAAAGTCCCACACATAATGTAATCCAATTTAAATTTAGACTAACTAATGGTGTGTATCCTATTACCTCTATTTACTTATGATAGTGTCTTCTCCACAGTTGCTGAATACTGCCCTGAGTCTTCTGGTGCTGTGAAGATTAACAACTACTACTGATAAAAGTTCCGCTGCCCTCAACCTTCTGCCCTCTCAGTCATTCATATTGCTAATATTACACCACTTTTACAATGCATTGTGTTCTGTGAATGGGTGGAGGAGATCCTGTCATTCAGCTGCTCCTCCTCCAGAATGCAAGGCATTGTGGGAGTGTGGTATTATGAGCAATATGAATGGTGGAAAGAGCAGAAAGGGGCAAGCGGGCAGTGCAATATTTCTCAGTAGCAGAGGCTTTCATTAACCCTTACATTACTGCAAGACAGCTGCTCAGGCCAGTATCTGGTGGTTTTGAAGGAAACACTGCAGGGGTGATTTTTATTAAAGCAGCCGTTGGCATGTCATGGGATCCCTATCATTACATATACCTATGTGTTTGGTACTTCACCTTTAACCATATAAATACTCAAAGTCAAAGTTACCCAGGATGTTCTCCTTATTTATTAATATTGCTTTTTGTAAATTGTTTTTAACCGCTTGCGTTAAAGCCGAATGATGGGTACAGCGTGGTCATCTAGTTCTGGGATGCCGTCAAATGATGGCGTCTTATGATCCCAACTGCTGCATGCCCACTGTGGGGTGCGAGCGGGGTTCTCTGTAATTGCAGTGTCCAGAGGACACTGCTGATCACATATTGAGGTAAACAGCCAATCAGCGGCTTTTTAACACGTGATCAGCTGTGTCCAATGCCCATCAGTGACGCCTATCAGCGCCCATCAGTGCTGCCTATCAGTGCCCATCAGTGACGCCTATCAGTGCAGCCTCATCAGTGCCTCCTCATCCGTGCCCAACAGTGCCCATCAGTGCAGCCTATCAGTGCACATCAATGCCCATCAGTTCCCATCAGTGCAGCCTCATCAGTGAAGGAAACAAAATTACCTGAACTTTTATAACAAACTATGGAAAAAATTATTTTTCAAAATTTTCGGTATTTGTAATTTAGAAAAAAAAAAAAAAAAACATTGGTGGTAACCACCAGAAGAAAGCTCTATTTGTGTGAAAAAAATGCTAAACATTTTGTTTGGATACAGTGTTGCATGACTGCACTTTTCATTCAAAGTGTGACTGCGCTGAAAACTGAAAATTGGCCTGGGCAGGAGGGGGGCAAAGGGGCCAGTAGGCAAGTGGTTAAATACATTTAAATAGAAAATGCAGGTAAACCCTGTGCACAACCAAAAAAAGAATAACAATTTGATGGAGAGTTTAAAATACATGAGAGAAGTAGACTAGTTGCCATTACTGTGCTCCTTTTGAAAGTGATAGTCGCCAGTTCTATGTCTAGCTCTGAGACTTTTGGTGTCTCAGATTCAAAACAAGCATACAGTAAATGCATGCCTCAAAAGTGGCTTATCTTTATGCTCATGCCAGTCAGGCATCTAAGATTCTAAAAAGGAATGATCAATAATGGCAAAAAACAGGACAGGTCTACAACAGAACAATTGATGTGATGTGAAAATACACAAGGGTGTGAGTAGGCCCTAGCACAAAAAAAAGAACAATGTACATATACAGTAGGGACTGCTCACTATCAGGGGTGGGATGGGCTGGGGGGCAGGGTGGAAATTCCCCCACCTCAGGCTGCCCTAACTTATATTTAATACGGCCAGTGGCCCACATTTCTTGTGAAGGAAGGAAGCCGGGGCACGGCCGTGGCGGCCGTCAACTAACTGTAGGCAGAGGGTGGTCCATGGCTGGCACTACTATGAGTCCTGCTCTGAGCTGTCTTGGAGGGGAAGGGGTGGGGAGACGAATGCCACTGGATTACACAGAGCAGGGGGATCTCTCTCTTATCCAGCGGCTGCTGTCATACAAAGTCCTGCCTCCTGTACCAGCTCCAATGTAGACAGCACACTGGTGACGTATATCATAGGAGCCAATCCAGAAGGCGGAACTTTGTATGACAGCGGCCATGCTGGCTAAGCGGGAGATCCCCCGCTCTGTGTAATCCAACGGCATTCGTCCCCCCACTCCTTCCCCTCCAAGGCAGCCCAGAGCAGGACCCATAGTAGAGCCAGCCATGGGCCTCCCCTCTGCCTACAGTTAGTTGGGGGCCACCACAGACATGCCCCAGCTTCCTTCCTTCACAAAAAAAATTGTCAGTGGGCAGCGGCTGCTGGCCATTTTTAATATAAGTTAGGGCAACTTAGGGCATCCCAGCCCACCCCTGATAGTGAGCAGTGCCTACTGTATGTGTACATTGTTCTTTTTTTTGTGTTAGGGCCTACTCACACCTTTGCATATTTTTACATCACATCAATTGTTCTGTTGTACACCTATTAGTAAATCCTGTTTTTTCTCTCCTCTCTCTGCATTGCAGGCTGCATTGGATTGACACTGGCAAGGCTGAATTAGATGGGCACTGATCAGGTTGCATTGGATGGGCACTGGTAAAACTGCATTGGATGGGCACTAATCAGGTTGCACTGGATGGGCACTAGTAAAAATGCATTGGATGGGCACTGATCAGGTTGCATTGGATGGAAACTGGTAAAACTGCATTGAATGGGCACTAATCAGGTTGCATTGGATGGGCACTGGTAAAACTGCATTGGGTGGGCCTTAATCAGGTTGCATTGGATGGGCACTAGTAAAACTGCATTGGATGGACATTGGACACTGATCAGATTGCATTGGATGGGCACTGGTAAAACTGCATTGGATGGGCACTGATCAGGTTGAATTGGATGGGAATTAGTAAAACTGCATTGGATGGGCACTAATCAGCCTGCATTTGATGGGCACTAATCAGGTTGCATTGGATGAGCACTAATCAGGCTGCATTGGATGAGCACTAATCAGGCTGCATTGGATTAGCACTAATCAGGCTGCATTGGACGGGCACTGGTGAGGCTGCATTGGATGGGCACTAAGCAGGTTGCATTGGATGGGCACTGATGAGACTGAATAGAATGGGCGCTAATGAGACTGTATTGGATGGGCACTGATGAGACTGCATTGGATGGGCACTGATCAGGCTGCATTGGATGGGCACTGGTGAGACTGCATTGGGTGGGCAATAATCAGGCTGCATTGGATGGGCAATAATCAGGCTGCATTGGATGGGCACTGATCAGGCTGCATTGGATGGGCACTGATTTAATGTTTTGTCTGTATATTTGAAATAAAAAAGTCTGTTTTGGAAGGATTGTGTTGGCATCTGTACTGATGGTGTCCCACCAATGGTTGGCTCCATGAAAGGCCTTTCTTCACAAAATGGAAAACCCTAATATTGTCACAACACACTTCTTTATTCATAGAGAAGTGCCCTTCTCAAAACCTCTTGGAGCTGAAATGAAAAATATTCTGGATGATGCTACAAAAATGGTTAACTTTATTAACTGCTTCAATACTGGAAACTTTTACTCCCTTCTTGCCTTGGCCAATTCTTAGCTTTCAGCGCTGTCACACTTTGAATGACAATTGAGCAGTCATGTAACAATGTATCCATATTTTGTCAGTTTTTTTTTACACAAATAGAACTTTCTTTCGGTGGGAAAACCCTGCTAACAGAGTCATCAAAAAGCAGAAGAGACTGCTGCATGACTTGGGGCTCAGACTGCTTGGCTAATTTGCAAGGGGGTGAGGTGAAAGACTGGTGGACATTGGCTGCAGGTGCCAACTCTGATCTTTCAGCAGGAGACTGGGTGGGAGACAATGTGATGGAGCTGGAGGCACTGTCAGCAACCCAATCTACTATCGCCTGTACTTGTTCTGGCCTCAACATTCATAGAGCCGCATTATGCCCAACCAAATACTGCTGCAGGTTCTGTCGACTACTCACACCTGAGGAAGGTGTTTCACTTGTGCGTGTAGCTGGCACAGATCGACCATGTCCTCTCCTTGCAACAGGAGCTCCACCAGCAGCACCAGGACCAGGGCCACATCCCTTATTTGACATTCTCCTCATATTTCTCAAATGTAGGATCTTGCCCTAAATGGGTGTTTTTTGAATAGCAGAATAGAACAACAGTATGTAAAGGGTGTATCTCACAATGACAGATGCAGCAAGGGCTATAAAATTGTGGATTTTAGCACAAAAAGGGTGTTTTTAAAAACCCAAAAAATTATAGCTATATAGCTTAAAATGCACACTGAATAATGCGGCAGAGGACCCAGATGGAGGGTATTGCCAAAAATGGGTGTTTTTTCAAAGCCTGAAAATTCTTGAAGTATTTCAAGCTTGTTTTTATCACAGATGCACCAAGCAAGGGCTGTAAAATGGTGTATTTTGCCCAAAAAGGGTGTTTTTTTTACTAACACAATATGACAGCAGTATATAACGCTTGAATTCTACACGTGCAGATGCAGCAAGGGCTATACAATTGTGGATTTTAGCCCAAAAAGGGTGTTTTCAAAAACCCAGAAAATTATAGCTATATAGCTTAAAATGCACACTGAATAATGCTGCAGAGGCCCCAGATGGAAGGTATTGGCAAAAAAGGTGTCAAAAATGTCACAAAAGCACATATGCAGTGCTGGTGCACTGAGCTTGCATAAAATGCCCCCCCCCCCTGCCACCCACCTAACTAACAGATGGATAAAAGTCTAAAACTATAAAAAAGTTTTGACTTGAGAATGACTTATGATGTCTCAGGTGTTTATTCATGCCTTTCTGAAAAGTGGCATTCTAGCATACTCCCACAAGCCCTCCAGTGGGGCAAATGCTGTTTTTAATTTAGAGAGTGGGATCTGTCACCAACCCAAGAGTGATAATGTACTGGGCTGGACCTGATATTTTAATTAATTGACCCACCCAGGATATTGAATACACATCAACCTTGCATAGGTCATTTAATTTTTGAAAATCAGTACAGAACTGTCAACTGTACCATTTGTTTGGGCACTAGGTCTATAAGGTTTTTACCAATACAATCTCATGGTCAGCTTTGGTAAAGTGGTATGGTTTAATATTCATGTGGACACTGTAGTTTGTGAGAATTTCATGCTCAATTACATTAATTAGGCCCAGCATGTTTGGGAACATTTTTTGATTTCTCTGCAGGAATTCCTAGGAAGTCCTGGTATTGAAAAGGGGAGAGGGTTTCTGCTATCCCTATTTTCCCAACCTGTTGTTTTAGGTTTTTCCTAAACTTTTGATCTACTGGCAAAGCTTCTCTTTTCTTTCAGAGTTCGATTACAGTAACCTGATAGATTTGGTAGGGCTCTCTCTTTGTGGGCTGGTAGACCTTATAGTTGACCTTTCCTACATATCTGACATTTTCAAAAGGTCCCTGCCATTTTGCTGGGAATTTGCTTTCAGCATTTGGTACCATGGGTCAGTCTAAATATGGGGCAATCTCAATAAATGGTCATGTTGCAACTAGAATGGACAAGGTTGCGTGAACTATGGAGTAGTTTTTCACCTCTCCATGCACACAGAATAAACCCACTTATTCTCGAGATATCGTTTTTTCCCACAACTTGTTGAATCAGAGAAGAGTAACAACATTCACAGAGTTGAGGAGTGCAAAAACCTTCTGTACATTTACTATTCCACATACAGCTTGTTATATGGCATTTTTTTAACATTATATACCTCTTTTTTTTGTTTTTATTAGGAGGTTGTGAGTAGTGTTGAGCGAACACGGACTGTATTATTCGTGTTCGTACCGAATAATTGGATTTTTTGTACCCGAACACGGACACGGACACTTTACTGTATGTTCGGGTAAAAATCCGTGTTCGGTCGTTTTATTTCCGGGTTTTGCATGCTTTGGCGCTCTTTTAATGGCGGGCTTTCAACAGCCAATCAACAATCGTTTAACTGGTGTGCCTTAAGCCATCCCAGCCATGCCTGCAAATGTCTCATTAGCTGTGATTGGCCGTCTGAAGCATGTGACCAAGTCTTTATAAGTTCCAGGCAGCCGCAGCGGCTTCATTCTGCTGCTTAGATCAGGGACAGAGCACACATACGTGCTGGCTGCTGATTAGGGAAAGACAGGCAGGGAAAACGAATTGGTGTCCGGATAGAATTGAGGGACAGGTCGGAGTGTTTAGGCAGGGCGAGTTGTAGGCATTTTAGGGATAGAGTCTGCTGAATTATAGGGTCAGTGTCTTCTACAAACTACAATCGATATTGCTGTGTGGGGGGTGGGGTCTGCACTCAATCCTGATCTACGATCTCTTCTCAATCCTGTTAGGGAGAGGCTGCTGCTGAATTTTAGGGTCAGAGTGTTCTACAAACTACAATCAATATTGCTGTGTGGGGTCTGCACTTAGTCCCGATCTACGATCTCTTCTCAATCCTGTTAGGGAGAGGCTGCTGCTGAATTTTAGGGAAACTGTGTTCTACAAACTACAATCGATATTGCTGTGTGGTGTGGGATAGGAGATAGGCAGGTGTCAGTGATCCACATCCATTTTTCTGTGTGTGAGCTGCAGTGAACACAATCTTTTTGGGCTGCAGTGAACACAATCTTTTTGGGGTGCAGTGAACAACATCCTTTTAGGGTGCAGTGAACACAATCTTTGTGGGGTGCAGTGAACAACATCCTTTTAGGGTGCAGTGAACACAATCTTTTTGGGGTGCAGTGAACAAAATCCTTTTTGGGGTGCAGTGAACAACATCCTTTTTGGGGTGCAGTGAACAACATCCTTTTTGGGGTGCAGTGAACACAATATTTTTGGGGTGCAGTGAACAAAATCCTTTGTGGGGTGCAGTGAACACAATCTTTTTGGGGTGCAGTGAACAAAATCCTTTTTGGGGTGCAGTGAACAAAATCCTTTTTGGGGTGCAGTGAACACAATCTTTTTGGGGTGCAGTGAACAAAATCCTTTGTGGGGGTGCAGTGAACACAATCTTTGTGGGGTGCAGTGAACAACATCCTTTTTGGGGTGCAGTGAACACAATCTTTTTGGGGTGCAGTGAACAAAATCCTTTGTGGGGTGCAGTGAACACAATCTTTGTGGGGTGCAGTGAACACAATCTTTTTTGGGTGCAGTGAACAAAATCCTTTTTGGGGTGCAGTGAACAACATCCTTTTTGGGGTGCAGTGAACACAATCTTTTTGGGGTGCAGTGAACAAAATCCTTTGTGGGGTGCAGTGAACACAATCTTTGTGGGGTGCAGTGAACACAATCTTTTGGGGTGCAGTGAACAAAATCCTTTTTGGGGTGCAGTGAACAACATCCTTTTTGGGGTGCAGTGAACACAATCTTTGTGGGGTGCAGTGAACAAAATCCTTTTTGGGGTGCAGTGAACAACATCCTTTTTGGGGTGCAGTGAACAACATCATTTTTTGGGGTGCAGTGAACACAATCTTTTTGGGGTGCAGTGAACAAAATCCTTTGTGGGGTGCAGTGAACACAATCTTTGTGGGGTACAGTGAACAGAATCTTTGTGGGGTGCAGTGAACACAATCTTTGGGGGGTACAGTGAACACAATCTTTTGGGGTGCAGTGAACAAAATCCTTTTAGGGTGCAGTGAACACAATCTTTGTGGGGTGCAGTGAACAAAATCCTTTTTGGGGTGCAGTGAACACAATCTTTTTGGGGTGCAGTGAACAAAATCCTTTGTGGGGTGCAGTGAACACAATCTTTGTGGGGTGCAGTGAACACAATCTTTTTGGGGTGCAGTGAACAACATCCTTTTTGGGGTGCAGTGACCAAAATCCTTTTTGGGGTGCAGTGAACAACATCCTGTTTGGGGTGCAGTGAACAAAATCCTTTTAGGGTGCAGTGAACACAATCTTTGTGGGGTACAGTGAACAGAATATTTGTGGGGTGCAGTGAACACAATCTTTGGGGGGTACAGTGAACACAATCTTTTTGGGGTGCAGTGAACAAAATCCTTTTAGGGTGCAGTGAACACAATCTTTGTGGGGTGCAGTGAACAAAATCCTTTTTGGGGTGCAGTGAACACAATCTTTTTGGGGTGCAGTGAACAAAATCCTTTGTGGGGTGCAGTGAACACAATCTTTGTGGGGTGCAGTGAACACAATCTTTTTGGGGTGCAGTGAACAAAATCCTTTTTGGGGTGCAGTGAACAACATCCTTTTTGGGGTGCAGTGAACACAATCTTTTTGGGGTGCAGTGAACAAAATCCTTTGTGGGGTGCAGTGAACACAATCTTTGTGGGGTGCAGTGAACACAATCTTTTTGGGGTGCAGTGAACAAAATCCTTTTTGGGGTGCAGTGAACAACATCCTTTTTGGGGTGCAGTGAACAAAATCCTTTTTGGGGTGTAGTGAACAACATCCTTTTTGGGGTGCAGTGAACAAAATCCTTTTAGGGTGCAGTGAACACAATCTTTGTGGGGTACAGTGAACACAATCTTTGTGGGGTGCAGTAAACACAATCTTTGTGGGGTACAGTGAACACAATCTCATACTTCTGAAGATTTGAGGGTGCTGCCTGTTCCATACTCCTCCTCCTACTCCTCAACCATCCTTTTAGGGGTACAAACAATAGTAATTGGGGCCTAGTGTGGTGGTGTACGTGTGAGATACATACACTTTCTTTTTGATCATATTTTCTATTCCGCTATTCAATTAAAACCTTTGGGGATCAATTAAATTGCGTGATAGTCTGTGTCGGTACGTGTGAGATCCACCTTTCCAAGTTTTTGGGGTTCATCTCATACTTCTGAAGATTTGAGGGTGCTGCCTGTTCCATACTCCTCCTCCTACTGCTCTACCATCCTTTTAGGGGTAGAAACAATAGTAATTGGGGCCTAGTGTGGTTGTGTACGTGTGAGATACATACACTTTTTTGGATCATATTTCCTATTCCGCTATTCAATAAAAACCTTTGAGGATCAATTGAATTGCGGGATAGTCTGTTTCGGTACGTGTGAGATCCACCTTTCCAAGTTTTTGGGGTTCATCTCATACTTCTGAAGATTTGAGGGTGCTGCCTGTTCCATACTCCTCCTCCTACTGCTCAACCATCCTTTTAGGGGTACAAACAATAGTAATTGGGGCCTAGTGTGGTGGTTAGTGATGTCGCGAACCTAAAATTCGCCGTTCGCGAACGTTGAACGGCGAACCGGGCGAACCGCCATAGACTTCAATAGGCAGGCGAATTTTAAAACACACAGGGACTCTTTCTGGCCACAATAGTGATGGAAAAGTTGTTTCAAGGGGACTAACACCTGGACTGTGGCATGCCGGAGAGGGATCACGCAAAAAAAAGTTCTTAAAAATTATAATTTTTTGATAGAGAGCCAATTATTGGAAAAATTAAAAAAAAATAAAAATAAAAAATTTCTTTGGATTTAGCATCTGGGGGGTCTAAAAAGTGTACCTGTGAAGTTTCAGCTCTGTAGCATGTCCAGAACCCCTAAAAAACAGCATTTGTCTTATATTTTCAGGAATATGGCTTCTCTGCGGCTGGCTTTTCCTCTTGCAGGCATTTATCGGGTATTTTTTTAGGCAGGCATGTCATTTTTTGTATTTAGTGTCTGGGGGGTCTAAAAAGTGTACCTGTCAAGTTTCAGCTCTGTAGCATGTCCAGAACCCCTAAAAAACAGCATTTTTCTTATATTTTCAGGAATATGGCTTCTCTGCGGCTGGCTTTTTCTCTTGCAGGCATTTAGCGGGCATTTTTTTAGGCAGGCATGTAATTTTTTGTATTTAGTGTCTGGGGGGTCTAAAAAGTGTACCTGTCAAGTTTCAGCTCTGTAGCATGTCCAGAACCCCTAAAAAACAGCATTTTTCTTATATTTTCAGGAATATGGCTTCTCTGCGGGTGGCTTTTTTTCTTGCAGGCATTTAGCGGGCATTTTTTTAGGCAGGCATGTCATTTTTTGTATTCAGTGTCTGGGGGGTCTAAAAAGTGTACCTGTCAAGTTTCAGCTCTGTAGCATGTCCAGAACCCCTAAAAAACAGCATTATTATTATATTTTCAGTAATACGGCTTCTCTGCGGCTGGCTTTTTCTCTTGCAGGCATTTATCGGGCATTTTTTTAGGCAGGCATGTCATTTTTTGTATTTAGTGTCTGGGGGGTCTAAAAAGTGTACCTGTCAAGTTTCAGCTCTGTAGCATGTCCAGAACCCCTAAAAAACAGCATTTTTCTTATATTTTCAGGAATACGGCTTCTCTGCGGCTGGCTTTTTCTCTTGCAGGCATTTAGCGGGCATTTTTTTAGGCAGGCATGTCATTTTTTGTATTTAGTGTCTGGGGGGTCTAAAAAGTGCACCTGTCAAGTTTCAGCTCTGTAGCATGTCCAGAACCCCTAAAAAACAGCATTTTTATTATATTTTCAGTAATACGGCTTCTCTGCGGCTGGCTTTTTCTCTTGCAGGCATTTATCGGGCATTTTTTTAGGCAGGCATGTCATTTTTTGTATTTAGTGTCTGGGGGGTCTAAAAAGTGTACCTGTCAAATTTCAGCTCTGTAGCATGTCCAGAACCCCTAAAAAACAGCATTTTTATTATATTTTCAGGAATACGGCTTCTCTGCGGCTGGCTTTTTCTCTTGCAGGCATTTATCGGGCATTTTTTTAGGCAGGCATGTCATTTTTTGTATTTAGTGTCTGGGGGGTCTAAAAAGTGTACCTGTCAAGTTTCAGCTCTGTAGCATGTCCAGAACCCCTAAAAAACAGCATTTTTCTTATATTTTCAGGAATACGGCTTCTCTTCGGCTGGCTTTTTCTCTTGCAGGCATTTAGCGGGCATTTTTTTAGGCAGGCATGTAATTTTTTGTATTTAGTGTCTGGGGGGTCTAAAAAGTGTACCTGTCAAGTTTCAGCTCTGTAGCATGTCCAGAACCCCTAAAAAACAGCATTTTTCTTATATTTTCAGGAATATGGCTTCTCTGCGGCTGGCTATTTTTCTTGCAGGCATTTAGCGGGCATTTTTTTAGGCAGGCATGTCATTTTTTGTATTTAGTGTCTGGGGGGTCTAAAAAGTGTACCTGTCAAGTTTCAGCTCTGTAGTATGTCCACAACCCAAAAAAAACAGCATTTTTCTTATGATTTTTTGTAGAAAACTAATGCAGTGTCTTTCCAGCTGTCTTTTTTTCTTTCTGGCAAGCTGAAATATGATATGCCAAGGCAAACATGCCTATCAGTTGAGCTATGACACAGACAACACTGCACACATGGGGAAATATGTAAAACAAAAAACAGGAAAAGGAAATTAGGTGACGGTCACAAAACATGATATTGTGATTGGCCAAATAAAAAGTCGCCTCGCGATGAGGTCGCGCCAAAGTCGCGCTAAGTCGCGCCAAAGTCGCACTGGAAGCGACGCTACTTTAGTGGTAGCGGCAGTGTAAACCAGCACTAAAACATCCAGTGTGTGAATACGATCAGGTATGATGTTTTATCGGTCAAGTAGTGTAAGGGTTACGCCCGTCGCCCGCTTCACAGTGACAGACCAAACTCTGACAGACCAAACTCCCCGTTTAACAGTCAGTCAGTCCATTTGCACAACCGCAAACTCCCCATTTGCACAAGGTTGGATACCAAGCTAGCCATGTCCCGTTCCTTGTCCTCACTGACATCATTGAAGGTCTCTTCCTCCACCCAGCCACATACAACACCAAGGGTCCCCGAAAGGTGAGAACAAGCCCCCTGGGACACCTGCTGTGGCTGGTATTCCACCTCCTCAAAGCCACCTTCCTCCTCTGACTTCTCTTCTTCAGACTCCTCTCTCTGCGTTGCCACAGGTCCAGCAATTGACAACGACAAGGCTGCTTCTGGTGGTGATGAGGACCACAACTCTTCCTCTTCATGCTCATCTACAGCCTGATCCAGTACTCTTCGCAGGGCACGCTCCAGAAAAAACGCATATGGGATGAGGTCGATGATGTTGCCTTGGGTTCGACTGACCACCAGGGTTGTCATCTCCGCAAAAGGACGCATGAGCCTACAGCCATTGTTCATGAGCATTCAGTAACGCGGCCAAAAAATACCCAGCTCCGCAGAAAGAATGAAAGAAAATGAATGTTTTTTTTTATGAAAAATTATCCTGCGGATCGCTTTTGGTCTGTACACAATGAAGCAACGACCTTATCATCTGGGGTGTGCCAACACAATCCTAGAGGTGATCGCTTCATTGTGATACGCAAGCCCCTTCACCACGACAAGGTAACGATCACGAAGGGGAATTGACACATGTATGTGCCTTTTTTTTTGTTTTTTGTTTTTTTGCAGCCACAGTGTAGCACCAGAGGCCAGAAAAATTAGGCATGTACACATGCATGAAAAAGTAGGTATTGTTGCAGCCGCTGCTGTAGCAGTGGCCTGAAAAATTGAGGTTTTAAGGCAGAAAGTGCACTAAAACATTACGGCTTGAACCGTAGTTGGTGGCGGAGACGTCACGTAAGTCATCCGGCATGCAGAGAATGATTATATACAGCAGCGTGTGGACCATTTTTAGGCCAAGGCATCTCAGTCATCACCAGGCCTTTTTTAGTCAAATGCATCCCCCACTGTCAGTCCCTTCGGGATCCATGCCTCATTCATCTTAATAAACGTGAGGTAATCAAGACTTTTTTGACCTAGGCGACTTCTCTTCTCAGTGACAATACCTCCTGCTGCGCTGAAGGTCCTTTCTGACAGCACACTTGAAGTGGGGCAGGCCAGAAGTTCAATGGCAAATTGGGATAGCTCAGGCCACAGGTCAAGCCTGCACACCCAGTAGTCAAGGGGTTCATCGCTCCTCAGAGTGTCGATATCTGCAGTTAAGGCAAGGTAGTCTGCTACCTGTCGGTCGAGTCGTTCTCTGAGGGTGGACCCCGAAGGGCTGTGGCGATGCATAGGACTAAAAAAGCTCCGCATGTCCCCCATCAACAAGACGTCTGTAAAGCGTCCTGTCCTTGCCGGCGTGGTTGTGGTGGTAGGAGGAGGATTACTTTCACCTCTTCCCCTGTTGGATTCCCGTTGTGCTGTGACATCACCCTTATACGCTGTGTAAAGCATAGTTTTTAACTTATTTTGTAGCTGCTGCATCCTTTGCGACTGCCGGTAATTGGGTAACATATCACAGACTTTCTGCTTATACCGGGGGTCTAGTAGCGTGGCCACCCAGTACAGGTCGTTCTCCTTCAGCCTTTTTATACGAGGGTCTCTCAACAGGCATGACAGCATGAAAGACCCCATTTGCACAAGGTTGGATGCCGAGCTACTCATGTCCAATTCCTCGTCCTCACTGATGTCATTGAAGGTGTGTTCTTCCCCCCAGCCACGTACAACACCACGGGTACCAGATAGGTGACAACGAGCACCCTGGGATGCCTGCTGTGGTTGGCGTTCCTCCTCCTCAAAGCCACATTCCTCCTCTGACTCCTCTTCCTCACACTCCTCTTCCAGTGTTGCCGCAGGTCCAGCAATCGATGGTAAGGCTGTTTCTGGTGGTGGTGATGGTGACCACAACTCTTCCTCTTCCTCTTCACGCTCATCTACGGCCTGATCCAGCACTCTTCGCAGGGCACGCTCCAGGAAAAAAACATATGGGATGATGTCGCTGATGGTGCCTTCAGTGCGACTCACTAGGTTTGTCACCTCCTCAAAAGGACGCATGAGCCTACAGGCATTGCGCATGAGCGTCCAGTAACGTGGCAAAAAAATACCCAGCTCCGCAGAGGCTGTCCTAGCACCCCGGTTATACAAATACTCGTTGACCGCTTTTTCTTGTTGGAGCAGGCGGTCGAACATTAGCAGTGTTGAATTCCAACGTGTCGGGCTGTCGCAAATCAAGCGCCTCACTGGCATGTTGTTTCGCCGCTGAATATCTGCAAAGTGCGCCATGGCCGTGTAGGAACGCCTGAAATGGCCACACACCTTCCTGGCCTGCTTGAGGACGTCCTGTAAGCCTGGGTACTTCTGCACAAAACGTTGCACAATCAGATTCAACACATGTGCCATGCACGGCACATGTGTCAACTTGCCCAAATTCAATGCCGCCAACAAATTGCTCCCGTTGTCACACACCACTTTGCCGATCTCCAGTTGGTGCGGGGTCAGCCACTGATCCACCTGTGCGTTCAGGGCGGACAGTAGTGCTGGTCCGGTGTGACTCTCTGCTTTCAGGCAAGTCAACCCCAAGACAGCGTGACACTGTCGTATCCGGCATGTGGAATAGCCCCTGGGGAGCTGGGGGGGTGCAGTTGGTGTGGAGCAAGACGCAACAGCAGAAGAGGACTCAGCCGAGGAGGTTAGCAAAGAGGATGGAGTAGGAGGAGTAGAGGAGGTGGCAGCAGGCCTGCCTGCAAGTCGTGGTGGTGTCACCAACTCCTCTGCAGCAGAGCCACGCATTCCATGCTTGGCAGCCGCCAGCAGGTTTACCCAATGCGCAGTGTACGTTATATACCTGCCCTGACCGTGCTTTGCAGACCAGCTATCAGTGGTCAGATGGACCCTTGCCCCAACACTGTGTGCCAGACGTGACATGATTTCCTTTTCCACAATAGAGTACAGGTTGGGGATTGCCTTTTGTGAAAAATAATTTCGGCCGGGTACCTTCCACTGCGGTGTCCCGATAGCGACAAATTTTTTGAAGGCCTCAGACTCCACCAGCTTGTATGGTAAAAGCTGGCGGGCTAAGAGTTCCGACAAGCCAGCTGTCAGACGCCGGGCAAGGGGGTGACTCTGCGAGATTGGCTTTTTACGCTCAAACATTTCCTTGACAGACACCTGACTGTGGGCAGGTGACGAGCAGGAACTGCTGAAGGTGAGAGGCGGAGGGGCGGGTTGTTGATAGGGGGCATGGAGGACAGCAGTGGTTGACGTGGCTGAAGATGCTGGACCAGGAGGAGGATGGTGGCTTTCAGTTTGTGTGCTGCTTTTACTCATGTGTTGATCCCATAGGCGTTTGTGATGTGAGATCATGTGCCTTCGCAAAGCAGTTGTACCTAGGTGGGTGTTGGACTTCCCACGACTCAGTTTCTTTTGGCACAGGTTACAAATGGCATCGCTGATATCAGAGGCAGACACACAAAAAAAATGCCACACTGCTGAGCTTTGCAAGGACGGCATTCTGGTGGTGGCAACAGCTTGCGTTGATTGGCGTGCTGTCTGGCTGACCCCGGGTGCCGAATCTACATGCTGTCTGACTGCGCCACTAGCTCCTTGCGATGACCTCCTCCCCCTGCTTCCAACTCGTCTCCTCCTCCTCTCTGTCTCCCCATCTGAACTTTCCCCCTCTTCTTCTGCTCTTCGAGCAGGCACCCAGGTGACATCCACAGACACATCGTCATCATCAGCCGCTTCACTTGACAACTCAGCAAAGGCAGCAGCAGCAGGTACAACATCATCATCATCACAATGTACGTCCATGTGTATAATGCTGCCTGACTGAGACATATCCCCGTTATCTACATCCTCTGGCACTAATAGTTGCGCATCACTTATTTCTTCCAACTGATGTGAAAATAACTCCTCTGACGGATCAAGTGAAGCGGCTGTGGTGCTAGTGTTGGTGGTGGTGCCGGCGGGCTGGCGAGTGGTAAATTGAGAGGTGCCCGAAGCTGAGCTGGAGGAGGATGGTGCATTAGGGTTCCGAGCGGAAGCTGTAGACGATTGGGTGTCTTGTGTAAGCCAGTCAACTATGGCCTCAGAATTTTTTGAGTTCAGGGTCTGTGGTGGCCTCTGAACACTGGGCATTATTCTAGGGCCTAAGGAAATCACAGCACCACGACCACGACGGCCCTTGCGGGGTGGCCTGCCTCTGCCTGTCATTTTCTTTTTTAATGTGTTGTGTACTATGAGTGCAAGGTGCTGTGCCACCCTATAGGAGTGTTGGGCAGTGGGTACAGTACACTCTGTGGACCTGACAGTCACTGGCACTCAGGCAACTGCAATTAAAAAATATATATATTTTTTTTACTTGGCAAGCTGCTGTGCCAACTTATATATCAGTGGTGGGTGGGCAGTGGCACAGTACACTCTCTGTGGACCTGACAGCAGTCACTGGCACCCAGGCAACTGCAATTTTAAAAAATATATATTTTATTTTACTTTGCAAGCTGCTGTGCCACCTTATATATCAGTGGTGGGTGGGCAGTGGCACAGTACACTCTCTGTGGACCTGACAGCAGTCACTGGCACCCAGGCAACTGCAATTTTAAAAAATATATATTTTATTTTACTTTGCATGCTGCTGTGCCACCTTATATATCAGTGGTGGGTGGGCAGTGGCACAGTACACTCTCTGTGGACCTGACAGCAGTCACTGGCACCCAGGCAACTGCAATTTTAAAAAATATATATTTTATTTTACTTTGCAAGCTGCTGTGCCACCTTATATATCAGTGGTGGGTGGGCAGTGGCACAGTACACTCTCTGTGGACCTGACAGCAGTCACTGGCACCCAGGCAACTGCAATTTTAAAAAAATATATTTTATTTTACTTTGCAAGCTGCTGTGCCACCTTATATATCAGTGGTGGGTGGGCAGTGGCACAGTACACTCTCTGTGGACCTGACAGCAGTCACTGGCACCCAGGCAACTGCAATTAAAAAATATATATATTTTTTTTTACTTTGCAAGCTGCTGTGCCACCTTATATATCAGTGGTGGGTGGGCACACAGTGGCACTGCAGTGGGCACAGTACACTCTGTGGACCTGACAGTAACTGGCAGCCCAGGCAACTGCAATAATAAAAAATATTTTTTTTTTCAATTTATTGCAACAAGATGCTGTGCCACCGTATATATATCAGTGGTGGGCAGTGCACTGCAGTGGGTACAGTGCACTCTGTGGACCTGACACAGCACTCACTGCAATTATGACAGAGGAAAAAAAAAATATTTTTTAAAATGCAAGGTACTGTGCCTGTGCCACCCGAAATGAGTGTGGTGTGCACACAGTACAGTCTGTGGTAGGTCTGTGGCCTCTAACACACAGCGGGCAGGCAACTGCAGTGTACAATAGATATATATAGATATATATATAAAGAAAAAACTCTATTACCTTACCAGCCCTTAAAAGGGCTTTTGGGGACACTATATATATATATATATATATGTATATATATAAATAAAAAAAATCCTCAATTACCAGCCCTTAAAAGGGCTTTTGGGGACACTAGATAGATATAGATATATATATATAAGAAGAAACAACTCAATTACCAGCCCTTAAAAGGGCTTTTGGGGACGCTAGGTATATATATATATATATATATATATAAAAAAAAAAAAAACACAAATACCAGCCCTTAGAAGGGCTTTTTGGGGTGCTGATATTACAGCAGTAGTGGACCAAGAACACTGCAAGACCAGGAACACTGACTAACTGTCCCTAGCTTAACAGCAGCAGCAGCAGCAGCAGCAGCAGCAGCTCTCTCCCTACTCTCACTACACACACTGCTTCAGAATGATCTAAGATGGATGCTGCCCTTGCTTATTTATAGGAGGTGGGAGGGTGTGGGAGGGAGGTATGCTGATTGGCTGGAAATGTGTCTGCTGACTGTAAAGTTCAGGGTCAAAGTTTGCCTCAATGATGTCTTATGGGGGGCGGACCGAACATCGCATATGTTCGCCGGCAGCGGCGAACGCGAACATGCTAAGTTCGCCGGGAACTGTTCGCCGGCGAACAGTTCTATACATCTCTAGTGGTGGTGTACGTGTGAGATACATACACTTTCTTTTTGATCATATTTTCTATTCCGCTATTCAATTAAAACCTTTGGGGATCAATTAAATTGCGTGATAGTCTGTGTCGGTACGTGTGAGATCCACCTTTCCAAGTTTTTGGGGTTCATCTCATACTTCTGAAGATTTGAGGGTGCTGTCTGTTCCATACTCCTCCTCCTACTCCTCAACCATCCTTTTAGGGGTACAAACAATAGTAATTGGGGCCTAGTGTGGTGGTGTACGTGTGAGATACATACACTTTCTTTTTGATCATATTTTCTATTCCGCTATTCAATTAAAACCTTTGGGGATCAATTAAATTGCGTGATAGTCTGTGTCGGTACGTGTGAGATCCACCATTCCAAGTTTTTGGGGTTCACCTCATACTTCTGAAGATTTGAGGGTGCTGCCTGTTCCATACTCCTCCTCCTACTCCTCAACAGGACAGCGTAACACCTTCACCACCAACTTCAGCACGGCCAGGGGTAAACGACAGCAGGCAGTTTTACAACTTGCCTGTTTGGGGGACAAACCACACACCGTGCATGAGTTGTGGAGGAGCATGGAACAGCAGACAAATGAGTGGTTGCTGCCAGCGAGCCTCAAGCCCGGCCTGGTGGTGTGCGATAACGGGCGAAATCTCATAGCAGCTCTGGGCCTAGCCGGTTTGACGCACATCCCTTGCCTGGCGCATGTGCTGAATTTGGTGGTGCAGAGGTTCCTTAAAAACTACCCCGATATGTCAGAGCTGCTGCAGAAAGTGCGGGCCGTTTGTGCGCACTTTCGGCGTTCTCACCCTGCTGCTGCTCGCCTGGCAGCGCTGCAGCGTAACTTCGGCCTTCCCACTCACCGCCTCATATGTGACGTGCCCACAAGGTGGAACTCCACCTTGCACATGCTGGAAAGACTGTGCGAGCAGCAGCAGGCCATAGTGGAGTTTCAGCTGCAGCACGCACGCGTGAGTCACTCTGTGGAACAGCACCACTTCACCACCAATAACTGGGCCTCCATGCAAGACCTGTGTGCCTTGTTGCGCTGTTTTGAGTACTCCACCAACATGGCCAGTGGCAATGACGCCGTTCTCAGCTTAACTATCCCACTTCTATGCCTCCTTGAAAAAACAATTCGGGCGATGATGGAAGAGGATGTGGCACAGGATGAGGAGGAGGAGGAGGATGAAGAGGTAACATTTCCAAGGCTTTCAGGGCAGTCATTCGCAAGGGGCTCCGAGGGTGGGTTCCTGCACACACAAACGCCAGGGACACAATTGTCCAGCAGGGGCACAGTTCTGGAGGATGAGGAGGATGAGGAGGAGGAGGAGCTGGAGGAGGAGATGGAACCATGTTCACAGCAGGATGGCACCCAGGCCAGCTCATGGCCATCACTGGTGCGTGGCTGGGGGGATACAGAGGACACGGACGATACACCTCCCACAGAGGACAGCCTTTCGTTGCCTCTGGGCAGGCTGGCACACATGAGCGATTACATGCTGCAGTGTCTCCACAACGACCGCCGAGTTGCCCACATTCTAACTTGTGCTGATTACTGGGTGGCCACGCTGCTGGATCCCCGTTACAAGGACAACGTACCGTCCTTAATTCACTCACTGGAGCGCGATCGCAAGATGCGTGAGTACAAGCGCACGCTGGTAGACGCCATGCTGCTGGCATTCCCATCTGACAGCGGGGCCGCAGTGGAAGCACAAGGCAGAGGAGGAGGAGGAGGAGGTCGCCAACGCAACCAGGGCACCGCCAGCACCTCAGAAGGCAGGGTTAGCATGGCCGAAATGTGGAAAAGCTTTGTCAGCACGCCACAACAAACAGCAGCACCAGCAGCTCAGATGGAACGTCTTAGCAGGAGGCAGCATTTTACCAACATGGTGGAGCAGTATGTGTGCACACGCCTACATGTAGTGAATGAGGGGTCTGCGCCCTTCAACTTCTGGGTCTCCAAATTGGGCACATGGCCTGAGCTTGCCCTTTACGCCTTGGAGGTGCTGGCGTGCCCTGCAGCCAGTGTATTATCTGAACAGGTATTTAGCACGGCTGGGGGTGTTATAACAGACAAGCGCAGCCGCCTGTCCAGAGACAATGTGGACAAGCTCACGTTCATTAAAATGAACCAGGCATGGATCCCACGGGACTTTTCCGTACCTTATGCAGAATAGCAATGGATACCGACCTTACCCACCCATTGTTCCATTTTTGCTCTTTCTCACTCTTTTGGGGTGTACCCTCATTTAAAATTTGTGAAAAGAAGCAGTGTTGGCTACCTCGTCCTCCTCCTCAGGGCCAGATTAACTTAGGGGCTATTGGAGCTGCAGCTCCAGGCCCCTACCTTTTATATAGGCCCCGGGTTGGCCATATTCACTGTTACCGCTCTTCTGTCACTTGTAAACAGAGAAGTCTGGCTTCTATGCTCGCTTCCCCAGGCAGCACCCTCAGAACCTCCCCACACAGCGCGAAGGCCGGACAAGGAGGGACAGTTGCCGATGCATGGATGTGTTTATGGGCTTCAGAGACAGCATCCCATGTTGAATTAGGCATGCATGGCTGCACCCTTCCTCCTCTGGGTGCATGGCAAGGCACGGCCCTTAAGGCCCTTCAAAATCCTCAGCACCAAGCCCATGATGCTCTTAATCCGGCCCTGGTCCTCCTCCACTGCCGCTTCCACCTACACCGCCCATAGGTGTGCGCAGCCTATTGCATTAAGGTGTGCACCCCAAAGTTGAAATACACATGCATGTGTTTGCCTACAGGTACATGGCCCCGATACATTACTCTCCCTGCTGGCAAAGAGAAATAGAGCAGAGCAGGTCTGAGGGAGATCTTTCCCATCTCCTCACTGGCAATGCTATGTGCCCTAGGTGATTAGGGTGTGCCCAGGCACACCCGACACACCCTGTGCGCATGCCTATGTCACCGCCACATCCACCACCACCTCAACCTCCCTCCTACTCCATATGGGCCTCGTCCTTCAGAGATGAAGAAGAACATTGTTTTATTTTTCTGTTTTTTTTTGTTGTTTTAAGTTATTTCCCTATCCACATTTGTTTGCAGAGCACTTGCCATGCTCTTAATTACGTTTTGCTGCCATTTGCAGCACTCTAGCCCTTTCCTTTGGTGTTTTAGAGCCATTTTAGTGCCTTAAGTTCGGGTCCCCATTGACTTTAATGGGGTTCGGTGTCCGGGAAAAGTTCGGTAAAAGTCCGGGACACGGACCCGGACTTTTTTTTAAAGTTCGGCCGAACCCGTCGAACACGGACATCTAGGTGTCCGCTCAACCCTAGTTGTGAGGCCTTTTTTGAATATCTTTAGAAAAGCCTATTTTACTGAAAGGCAGTGTTTTGTATTGTGTTTTTGACTTTTCTTACTTTAATTTAATTTTATTTGATGTTTTACTTTCTATTTTTTCTTTCTGTGTAAGATTGTAAAATGTTGAGGGAAGAGAGTGACATTTTTGGCACAGGAACAGGTCTGGTATAGATATGCTTTTTTTTTTTTTTTTTTTAATTCTCACGAGTCATTTACAGCCCGTTTCACCCTTAAAAAAACACCAAAAGCCACCTTAATTTCTGTTTTGCCATGTTTATGGGATTTTGTTCAATATGTGCATAGAGAGATCACACAAATACTTAAAAGTATAACATTTATGAGGGGACGTGGCTGGATGCCATTTTGGATGGCTGCACACTGACACAGCTCTGGTACCCAGCGGCTTCACAGGGCCAACAGCGTGAGTAGAAAACGCCAGACTAAGGCTTTTCTACTCCCTCCAAGACCAATGATGACCAGGGGATGTCCAAAAGAAGGAAGGAAAGGTGGGCTGCCTGCAAAAGGACAGAATTCTTCTCGAAGCCCATCTGTGCTTCCAGCCAAGATGGCGCTGGGAGCGGCTTCTTGAGTCACAGCAGCGAGACAGGGGGAGAAGGAGAGGCTACTAAATCCAGCACTCACACAAACCACAGTGAGTACAGACCCGTGCTCTTCAGCTTCCTCAGCCTAGAGCAGTTCTGTGAAATCCAAGCCCAGACTGAATGCTAAAGACAGCCTCCTGCAAACACTGCCCTAGATATTTCAATTGCAGTTTTCCCTGCCTCAAACCAGCCGGTGCTTGATACCACTCTAAAGGACATGCTGAATTCTTTGCAAAGTTCCATCCATGCTGACATTCTCACATTGGGGCACCAATTTAAAGCTGAAAAGCATTTGCTGGATGATCATGTTTCACACCTAGAATTGCAGATGGGGGAATTCACATCCAACTTTAACAATTTGGTTGATGCATACGGTGAGCGGGAGGAGAACATAGAGTGAGTCAAGGCCAAATTGGCCTATTCTAAGAATTGCTCATGCCGAAACAATTTTAAAAAAAGAGGCAAACCAGAATCTGTTAAGCCTGCGGCATTAAAGGAATTCTTTACAAAGATAATGTCGGATCTCATGCTGGAGACCCCACTATCTGAGCTACTTATCGATCGTATACATAGGCATCCTAAGCCTCCCCAGCTTGCCAGACAATGTTCTGCATGACATGATCATTCAAATCCACCTCTACCACACCAAATAAAAGTTTCTTTGGACCACCAGAAACCCTGCAGCTCTGCCCAAACAATATGCTGGTTTATCCTTTTGGTGGATCTTTCACAGTACACGATGAGCAAATGTAAGAACTTAGCCACCATGACTAAAACCCTACGTAATCACAACATCATGTACAAATGGGGGCACCTGTGAAATTGGTGGTAACTAAAGAATATAATATCCACCCTCTTTAAGAGGGCCTATCCCTGTTACGCCAATGGAACCTCGCAGAGCCGCTACCTCAAAGAAACAGCAAAAATCCTTACCGCAAACAAAGCAGAGGTAAGTTGGAATACATCTGATTGTCCTGATGATATGATCACCTGAAGCGATTCCCCTGGTTATACCATCCCTACTATAGCCCAAGTGGATGCCCTGAGTATAGGCCATTGCTGTTTTTCCTCCATTTAGTAGTTGCAGCTCTGCGGCTCATCTCTGTTTTTTTATGTACCTTGTGGGGAGTCACTCATTGTTTGCACTATTCTGCTTTGTTTGCACTATTCTGCTTTCTTAAGTTCATTTTTTGTTTAAGTTGCTTTCCGACTAAACCAACCTAAGCTCGCTACACACCCACTGATTGTGCAGTACCTGTTGGGATTTATACCACTGACTTCCATTTCTGAGACCCGTGAACTGTTTTCAATCTCTGGGACTACCAACAAGTGTTTAACAACTTCCTGCCTATTCGTCTCCCCCACTTTCATTTAGGACACCACAATGAGCTTAACCTCCACACTATAATGCCTTTCAAAATAACATCCTTCAATGTTAAGGAACAATGGTAATCCCTATGGTCTGATGCTAATAAACTGAAATATGATGCCCTGTGCCTCCAAAAAACGCATTTCGCTCACAACAAGCTCCATCCTTCGCCCACAAACACTTTCCACAAATAAACTTCACCAACACAGTTTAAAAGAAGAAAGGAGTCTTAATTGCCATTAAGGATACCGTTCTCTTCAAACCTCTTGAGGTCATCCTCGATGACCAGGGAAAATGTATCCTCTATGCGAAATTGACAGAGACATTTACGCCTTTGCCAAGATCTACAAATCTAACACAAAGCAGATATAATTTCTTCATAAGCTCTGAAAGAAGATCCAAAAGAAGAAAAGGGGGAACTTGCTGCTATGTGAGGATTTCAATGCAGGCCCAGATGGTTCCCTGGTTATCTCAGATGCCACCACAAAACACACCTGACCCTCTACATTGAAATGCTTCCTCAAGTCCAACACCCTGTTTGAAATCTGGAGATATCAACACTCCATGGAACGAGACTACAAATTTTTCTCCAAACTCCACTGTTCTTTTTCGACAATTGACTTTTTCCTGATGGACAAATTTCTACTACAAGATATCACGTCTTCTGAAATACACACCATAAGATCAGACCACGCCCCTGTCTTGGTTTGTTTTGGGAGGGGGGGGGAGTCCTGCAGGGTGCATGAATATAGAGCACAATGCGCCCTCCGCCAAAAATCTCTTCCTCACATAGAATGCTCACAAGGCCGTCATGAGGAGGATGATGTTGAAACTTGGTGCTCAGGCTAAGCACCAGAGGACACAGCAGCTGGATTCGCTTTTAGCCACTATGGAGAGGCTAGAGGTGATAAACAAAAACAATGCTAATTGTGCAACAAGCAACTAGTTATCCCAAACTATAAATAACTTATGCACCTTCCTCTACGCCCAACACGCCAAAAATTTACACAAACTCCAGTCTACTTTCTATGCCAATGGCAATAAGGCTGGCAAATTGTTAGAATCCCAACTAAAACAATGGGCAGCAAAACAAAGAATTTCTTTCCTTAAACACCCCAATCATGGGGGTAAGATACAAAACCCCAAAGATATCGCCATAGGGTTCAGCACATTTTATAGCTTCCTTTATAATCTGAATAATGACCCAAACACATCACAACACATCACAACGTTTTTAAATTCCTTACTCCTAATCATCCTATTAAACAAGGGTCCCTCTGAACCCGGTTTTCCTCCAGGACCTAATGCACAATACTGTAGTAAAATGCTCCCTATCTGTGATATCAGAGAGTCTCTTAATGTCTCGCCCTTAGATCAGTTTACTATTTTGAAAATCTCAGCCTACCTAAGACAAAACCAATCCCTTTCCCTTGTGCTACCCAGTGTAGCCTTTTCCTACTGGACCTCTTCCTCCCCTAAGGCAAAAGGCATTACTATTCTCTATAATCTCCTCCAATCCAAAACTGAGTTTGCAAAATCTTCCTACCTGTTGAAATGGGAACAAGAACTGGAGTCTGTATTCTCTGATTCTGAACGAATGAGGACCATACATTACAACTCAAGCCATACCAAGTGTATTTATTTTTGTGAAATCTCCCAAAAGATACTCCATAGGTGGTATTTAACCCCAGTATGTTTAGTGAAATTCACAAATACTGATGACAGCTCATGCTGGAGAGGCTGTCAGGGAGTAGGTTACCTACTTTGCACATTGTGTGAGTGCCCACACTTGAAAAGTTTCTGAAAGAAAACATTCAAACTCATCTCTGAGGTCACAAGTTGCTTGACCAAACCCAACCTTGCACTAGCTTTTCTCAGTTTAGGAATAGGCGACTTCCCAACAGACTATAGGCCAATGGTGATCCATATCCTGTTTATTGGCAGACTGAGGATTTTCAGAAAGTGGGGATAATGATGAAAACTAAAAAAATATAAATAAAAATAAAGATAAAATTAAGAATAAATAAAAGGGTATACTGCAAATGTGATAGATATGTGGAGGTAGTGGATTACCAATTTGTCTACATTCAAGTCCAGTGTTCAAGTATAAGTGACTAGCATAGAAGGATAACAGTAAAATCCTTCTATTGTATCTAGGGACAATTATCAGCATTATGCAAACTATATACATAATATAAAAGTTACATCCATATGATGACTACTAAAGCTAAATTATATAACCAATAAGCCATAAGGTTAAAAACAATTATATATGAATGATGGGGCTGAAACATAACTAAAAATCCATCTTAAATATCTTAGGTCCATATGTGGCCACACACACACACACACACACACACACACACACACACACACACACACACACTAAGAGTTAGGTAGATTGTAAAAGAGAGGTTGAACAGAGAAAAGGGTAAAGAGACTAATATTACTGAATATTATATTCCACTATACAGAAAGGTACTGGTACTATCGTATTAACTGGTACTTACAGGAAGAAATCTTGGTGAGAAAAAGGGGTTCTTATATACTATATATATATAATTAATATACCTAGGGATAATAAAAAGCAATGGATTAATAGGAGGACGAACGAGGTAATCCATGCTATGTTATGAAATAGTGTTAATATCTAATTCCTCAATAAGGCCATTGGGTGCAAGGGCGTCTAAAGATAATATCCAGAAGGTTTCGCACTGACATAATCTTCTTGAGAAACGTTCGGGTTCAGATAGATGTTTTGATATAGCGTCAATAACCCAGACTTGTAATCCCACAGTGGATTTGCTGTGAACTTCTAGGAAATGGCCTGGAAGCGCTTTTTAAGAGGTCTGATGGTGCGTCCAACATACAAAAGCTTGCAGGGACATGTAAGGCAATAAACTACATGGTCTATGGAACAATTATAAAAATTCTATAATTTTTACGGTTTGTCTTTATGTACAAAGTTTTTTGTGCATGCTGTACGAAATCATAGGTTTTGCATAGTGCTTTTCCACAGCGATACATTCCTTTAAGGGGAAACAGACACAATAAATGGGTGTTTTAATTGGCACTCTTAAATTTACTGGGGGCTATCTTGTTTTGAAGTGTAGGAGCGGTTCTATAGGTCACCTTGGATTTGTCTGGTATAACTGAATTTAGATGTGGATCTTGTTTCAAGATGTTCCAATGTTTAAGTATGATCCTTTCCTTTTTCTTGTGCTGGCAGTGATATCTGGTAAAAAAGTGGACTGGAGGGTCCACCTTTAAGGATTTGGTTTTGGGAGGCTTTCCTGGAAGAAATGTAATGTAGACTTGATCTATTAGATCTTTGGGATATTCTTTATGTAATGCAATGTAGTCAGTGTCCCTTGTACAGTTTTGTCTTAAACAACAGTATTGGCATTTGGGTATATTTTTGACCCACTACGGGTGGTGGCAGCTGTTGTAATGTAAGTAAGTAAGAACCACCCGCAGTGGGTTTAGTATAGTTACGGACAAATATAGTACCTTGATTGTGTCCGAGTTCAAGGTCTAAAAAGGCCAGGATGTCTGTGTTCCATACAGAGGTAAATGAGAGACCTAATTGATTGTTGTTACAATGTGTAACAAACTGATCTATCAGAGTGGATGGGCCATCTCAAATGACAATGATATCATTGATATATCGACCAAAGAATATCAAATGCTTGGCAAATGGGTTGTTTTCCCAGATAAACATAGTTTCCCAGTACCCCATCGTTAAGTCGGCATATGGGGGTGCAAAATTGGCCTCCATTGCCGTACCCTGGGTTTGTAGATAAAACTTGTTCTCAGAATTAAAATATATACGTGTAAGACAGAATTATGTAGCATCCAGAATGAAGCCAGCTTGTCGTGGATTAAGTAAAGGGTCTTGTAATAGAAAATATTGGGTGGCTTGCATCGCTATATCATGGGGTATAGACGTGTATAGAGAATTGATGTCTAACGAAAGCCAGGTATAGCTATCTTCCTAAGAATAGGGGGCCAAAAGTTCTAATAGATGCATGGAATCTCAAGTCAATATATAACGAAAAACCACTACTGATACTGTTCATTAATGCGACAATTGGTCTGTCTGTGGGGTGTAGTTGATTTTTATGTACCTTTTGGTAAATGATATAAATAAGGTGTATTATAATAGTCTCGATGTATGAATGATGCTTTATCTGTATTGGTTACTTTGTGATACAATGAAGATTGAATGAGGCCATCGCCCTCTATTTTGAAAGAGGGTGATGGGTCTTTAGAGAGTATTTTTATGTTTTGGAATCTGAGAGTAATCGGAGGACCTCAGTGAAGTAATCAGTTCTATTCTGGAGGACTATACCCCCTTCTTTATCAACTGGTTTTATAATTAGATCAGGGTTAGTGACAAGATATTTGAGAGCAGATATTTCACCTTGGTTGAGGTTATGGTATACAGTAGATATTTGTTTTTATCAATGTAATGTTGACATAGTTGTTGAAAGTCAGAGAAAACAAATCTATAGTAGGACTCAAGACAAGGTCCCTCGGATCGAGTGGGATAAAAAACAGATTTGGGATGTAGAATAGTATGTGTAATTGGAGGAGAAGTCTGTAAGTGTAATGTGAGTAAATATGAATCTAGATTGGGGTCTGAATACTGTTCATATGTGCTGAAAGGACTGTCAGGGGGATCCTCAAAGGACGAATCATGGGTCTCTTCTATAGGTAAATAAAGGTGACCTATAAAGGAGCTCCTACACTTAAAAACAAGATAGCCCCCAGTAAATTTAAGAGTACCAATAAAAAGATCATTCATTGTGTCTGTTTCCCCTTAAAGGAATGTATCGTTGCCGAAAGGCACTATGCAAAACCTGTGATTTCGTACAGCATGGACAAAAAAAACGTTGTACATAAGGAAAAACATGCAACTTTGAGAATTTTTATAATTGCTCTACAGACCATGTGGTTTATTGCCTTACATGTCCCTGTCAGCTTTTGTATGTTGGACGCACCATCAGACCTCTTAGACAGCGGTACGGCAAAAACCATTGCTTTGTAGAATAGAATTGTACTACGGCATTTTCAAGGTCACAACAAATCCACTGTGGTATTAAAAGTCTGGGTTATTGAAGCTATATCAAAACATCTATCTAAAGCCGAATGTTTCTAGAGATTATGTCAGCACGAAAACTTCTGGATATATACTTTAGACACCCTCTCAACAAATGGCCTTAGCGAGGAATTAGATATTAACACTATCTTATAACAAAGCATGGTTTACCTCATTCCTCCACTTATTAGTAAATTGCTTTTTATTATCTCTAGGTATATTAACCACTTTAAGACCGGAGGATTTTCCTGCTTAACGTCCAGGCCACTTTTTTCAACTTGGCACTGCGAGATTTTAACTGACAATTACGCGGTCATGCAACGCTGTACCCGAACAAAATTTACGTCCTTTTTTTTCCCCACAAACAGAGCTTTCTTTTGGTGGTATTTGATCACCTCTGGGATTTTCATTTTTTGTGATATTATTAAAAAAAGAGCAAAAATTTTGCGTAAAAATTTACATTTTCTACTCTGACAGTTAAAAAATATCCAATATATAAAATTTTTGTCATATATTTAGGCCCAAATGTATTTAGCTATATGTCTTTGACAAAAAAATTCTCATTGAGTGTATTTTTAACCACTTTAAGACCGGAAGATTTTACCCCATTCCTGACCAGGCCATATTTTGTGATTCGGCACTGCGTTACTTTAACGGACAATTGCGACACTGTACCCAAATAAAATTTATGTCCTATTTCCCCCCACAAATAGAGCTTTCTTTTGGTGGTATTTGATCACCTGTGCGATTTTTAATTTTTGAAAAAAAGAGCGACAATTTTGAAAAAAAAAAACAATATTTTTCACATTCTGATATACAGTATAACATTCCCCCAAAAAATTTACAAATCAAAATTTTTTAACATTTTAGCCCAATTTGTTTTCTACTACATATTTTTGGTAAAGAAAATCACAATAAGCGTATTTTGATTAATGCGTAAATTGGTAATAATTAAGCACAAGATGTATGTGTGAAACGCGTCTACGAGACTTCATGCTGGTGTCTTTGGTGTCATCACTTGCAACTTTTTGGAAATAAAGGTATTTGAAACCTATTGGAATCCCTGGATGTGCGGCTATTTCTTTTCCTACAAGCGTATTTTGATTGGTTTGCGCAAAAGTTATCGCGTTTACTAACTACGGGAAAGATTTACGTCATTTTTATTATTTTTTGTTTTTTTACTAGTAATGGCGCCGATCTGTGATTTTTTGGGGGACTGCAACATTGCGGCAGACAGATTGGACCCCTTATTGACATTTTTGACACTTTTGGGGGGACCAGTGACATTACTACAGTAATCAATGCTAAAAATATGCACTGTTACTGTAAAAATGACACTGGCAGGGAAGGGGTTAACACTGTTGGTGATCAAGGGGTTAAATGTGTGCCTCATGCTTACTGACGTGTTTGGGGGGAGGGGGTTGTGTAACACAGACTCAGATCACAGGTTCAGCTATGCTGAATCCTGTGATCTGTCCCTGTCTGTCACATAGGAGATCCGCCCGCTTTGTTTCCTCAGTCTTTGCCCGATGATCTGGGAGGAGAGACAGTGATCACCACATCTCCTCCCCTGGCCCGACTCCCACTGTGTCTAAACACATTGGGAGCGAGCCTCCGGCAGTGCGTGCGTGCTGCCGAGAGAGGGGGGAATCTGGTGACATAGGTCTAGCAGCAACGTGAGCAGTCTTAAAATGGTTAATTATATATAGCATATAAGAACCTCTTTTTCTCAAAAAATACTTCTTCCTGTAAGTACCAGTTAATACGATAGTACCAGTACCTTACTGTATAGTGGAATATAATATTTAATAATATTAGTCTCTTTACTCTTTTATCCGTTCAACCCCTTTTTTACAATCTGCCTAATTCTAAAACACACGATAAGAAATTCGGAAGGGAAAATTCGTCTGACGACCGATCTGCCGATTTTCGGATTGTTAGTATGGTGCTTTCGAGAGCCGACTCCGACTTTTCGGCTGACAAAATCCTGATGTGCAGGCTATAAAATTTTTGTCCTCTGTCAACACATGTCCGATTTTCGTCTCATTAGTACAGATTTCGACAGGGAAAAATCTTATGAGCAAGACTAGGCATGCTCAGAGAGAAAGAACACATACAAAGCAATCCAACACATGACATCACTTCTGAAGTAGAATTCTCCACTACCTCCACATCCATATCTATCACATTTGTAGTATACCGTTTTATTTATTCCTAATTTTATCTTTATTTAAATTTATTTTTATTTTTGTTTTCATCATTATCCCCATTATCTCAATTTTTTCTTTTTTTTCTTTTATTATTATTATTTCTATTTTTATCATCATCTTTACTAATTATTATTATATTTTGTTTTTCACATTTTTTATTGTTTATCTTATACTCTTCATTGTCAATCCTTCCCATTTTTTCTGTTTTGAGTTTGGCACTGCTATCATATAATTGCATTTTTTATAGATACATATAGCGCCGATATAATCCTATTTATTTCCATTGGCTGTAGCTAATTTGGTCAGCTGTGTTTATTCCACTTACCTATATGGACAAGTATCTTCTGGTCTATTTAAATCTGGCTCCCCCTGCCTTGGTTACACCTGATAAAGGAGCGCGCATGCTTATAAACACGTTGTGTTCTCCAGGCCTCCCATTGCCATCACACGCCACTGACAGTGCTGTGTCTCACGCTGTTGTCCACCCTATCCACCCAGAACAACATGGATTTTGCCGGCTTCTCTTCCTGTCGGACCGCATTGTGTGATCTGGATTGGCATGTCATCCATCTTCCCCATCTAGACATTGACTCCACACAGGTGAGCCTTAAATAATATCTGTCTAGTGAGTTTTTACTGTTACCCTTGCTTCTTTTAATCACAATAAAATGCTACACTTAGAGGCGCTTTTCTGTTTCTTTTATATTTTAGCCACAGATTTGACTTTTTACTGGTAAGAAGAGCCTTTGCCCTAAGTACATCAGCATTGAATGTATTTCCACTAACCATTGGATTGCTTATGGACCCTCCCCTACAGATCAAATTCTTTTTAATATGGATCTCCCAGGAGTAGCTTTTTTATGGACTTGAATAGAGTTGGACTTGAGTGCTTGTTCTGTATATCTAATTGTCAATATACATCTTGAGTAGTCCTTTGTTTTATTGTTTTTTTTTTCCCTTTTTAGGCGAATATAACACCACTGATTACTTTACTGTTTGTTCTCTGCAACAATGACACAATGTTCAAACTACTTTGTATTGTTTGAAAATGTCAATAAACATTATGTTTGAAAAAAAAGTATAACATTTATTAAACGTAATGACAGATACAGGTAAAGAAAATATAACAAGAATACTTAACTAAAGATGCTGTTTCCACCATGAAGTCCTGTCTGCTTTTATGCAGTATGGCCGACCAGATTCAGACGCATGCATAAAGCAAGCTCTGTTGTGAGACTAACTTATTCCAGTTTAACCTGTGGTATTTAGACTTGTGTTTAAGGAATTGATAACCCCCAAGCCAACTCCTTTTAGCAATATGACCGCTCAATGACTTGGTCAGTTTACAACCACACATTCCTTTCACATGACTTAGGCTCTGTTCACATATTGGCATCTCGGATTGTGGACAGAATCGCCACGATTCTGCCCACGATCCTGAATCATTGCAAATCGTGGGACGCCCGTGTGATTCCCGTGATTTGCAATGGCATCCCAAACTTGGCGTGATTTTGGCATGATTGTCACCCGACGAGTTGAGGTAAAATTGTGCAAACAGAATCATGGGATGCCTGTGGCCCAAAAAAAGTTCTTGTGGTTTTTTTGGGTGACAGACATCCCACGATTCTGTTTGCAAGATATTATTGCGATTCGTGGGGTGGCAATCATGGCAAAATCGCACCATATTTGGGGTGCCATTGCAAGTCACGGGAATCACACGGGCGTCCTGTAATTTGCAATGATTAAGGATTGTGGCCAGAATTGCTGCGATTCTGCCTGCGATCCGAGACGCCAATATGTGAAGTGAGCCTTAACTAATATGTAATATGCAATTTTCATATCAATTTCATCTCTAACTTTCCCTTCGACCCTAATGCATTCTGCAAAATGAAAACATTTCAACAATAGGATTACTGACTGTGAACATTTACATCGCTAATTGAACAAGCTTTTCTCCTTTAGGATTAAATCACTTTAACTTTAGTACTACCATAATGTAATTGTAGTGAAAGTAATCTAAGCAATTAGGGAGCTATCATTGGATAAGGTACTAAAACATAGCCATTTTTTTCTACACAGGTCAGCCACCATTATCATTGCAAGGACAGTGTTGAGGGTGATATAGTGCCTACACAGCATACTGCCCACCATATAAAAGAGACTGGGAATCAAAACTCAACAGAGACCAGCACTATAATTTTTTCCTTTGTTATATTTTTATTTTCTATAAATAGTTTGTAACTTGTATTGTATTATAGATCTTATGTTTGAATTGATAATAGTTTTAAATGTTTGTATGTTTAATAAAGTAAAAATAGTTTTATAGGATTAGAACCATTATAACCAATATGACCAGTATGATCTTGTAATACATTGTGTCAAGTGTAACTTCAATTATCCAACCATATAAAAAGCAAATCCCTTATTTCCCAACATATTTCATTTGCACATAATTGGACTAATGAAGTGAATATCTACACAATTTATTTCGTGAACATTGTCAAGTGCTTTAGTGAGTCGGCCTCAGTATATCAAACAATGACGTCAGTTTTCCCAGCTATTGTCTGTGAACTACAAAAGCACCTTTTTTGGAAGCAAAGCTCTGCTCTTCTACCATGCACAGCACCTCCACATAGAGACCCGATATAGGACAAGACAATGCAAGCCAGCAATAAAAAAGTGATCAACTGCATTGAGCCTACAGACAATCAGTGTTGGTAGTAACTGCGTTTAAGTAAACGGCGTTACTTAACGCAGTTACTTTTGAGGGTAACGAGTAATCTATCAGATTACTCGTCCTGTCCCTGTAACGCCGTTGCCGCTACTTTCGGCTGCGTTACCGCAATTACATCTACCGCCACTAGAGGCAGTAGATGTAATTGTATTCCCTCAGGGTCGGCAAGGTGTCTGCACACGGACACTGGTGTCCGTGAGCGGTCCTTGCAGTGTCCGCCGCGCCGAAACTAGTCTCACTCTGCCCAGTGCCGTCTGCTGAAATCGGATCAATCCTCCTTGATGCGATCGCTCGGGGGTGGAGCCTCAGGCCTCCCTCGGGTTGTCCGCTCCCGCCTCCTGTTCAGCTCTAGCTCTTAGCAGTGGCACCGCCCACAAAGTCGAGTGGTGGTGGAGACTGGAGAGAGACCTGCGTGCGCGGCTGCGCAGTGATCTCTCTGTGACTGACTGTCCAGCGCGGGAGAAGAACAGGAGGACTGTAACGGTAGGCAAGGTTGTGGTGGAGTCACTGGACTGGAGGTCTGGGAACCCTGCTTGCCCTGCTTTAAGGGGGAATGTCACCCTGACCTGCTGTAAGGGGGATCTAGGAGGGACCTGGGATGGCTGACCTGTCTGATATTGCCTGCTCTAAAGGGGTATTTACAAATATGGGGGACCCTCACCCTGTCCTAAGCCTGCTCTAATTGGGGATCTAGGGGGTTGCCTGCTCTAAAGGGGTATTTATAAATATGGGAGACCCTCACCCTGGCCTAGGCCTGCTCTAAAGGGGGATCTAGGGGGTCCCCCCTAGATCCCCCTTTAGAGCAGGCCTAGGCCAGGGTGAGGGTCCCCCATATTTATAAATACCCCTTTAGAGCCCCCTAGATCCCCCTTTAGAGCAGGCCTAGGCCAGGGTGAGGGTACCCCATATTTGTAAATACCCCTTTAGAGCAGGCAATGGCAGGCAGGTCAGCCATCCCAGGTCCCCCCTAGATCCCCCTTTAGAGCAGGCCTAGGCCAGGGTGAGGGTCTCCCATATTTAAAAATCCCCCTTTAGAGCAGACAGGTCAGCCATCCCAGGTTCCCCACCGATCCCCCTTTAGAGCAGGCCAGGGTGAGGGTCCCCCATATTTATACATCCCCCTTTAGAGAAGGCAAGGGAGTCCTATGGGGGAACCTGCCTGCACTAAAGGTGGATCTATGGGGGATAAATATGGGGGACCCTCACCCTGGTCAGGCCTGCTCTAAAGGGGGATCTACGGGAGACCTGCCCTGGCCTGCACTAAAGGGGGATCTATGGGGGACCTGCCTGCGCTAAAGTGGGGATTTATGGGGGGACCTGCCCTGGCCTGCACTAAAGGGGGACCAATGGGGGACCTGCCCTGGCCTGCACTAAAGGGGGATCTATGGGGGACCTGCCCTGGCCTGCACTAAAGGGGGGTCTATGGGGGACCTGCCTTGGCCTGCACTAAAAGGGGATCTATGGGGGACCTGCCCTGGCCTGCACTAAAGGGGATCTACAGGAGACCTGCCCTGGCCTGCACTGAAGGGGGATCTATGGGGGACCTTACTTTTGCCAGACTGGCAAAATATATATAAAACAACCAGTGGCAGTTACTTACAAAACAATATAGTCCAGGAGACTCCCCCACCACCACAGGGCACTGGGCAGCAGGAAGTCCACCACCACCAGTCCACCAATGGTGCAACGCACACAGCCAGCCCAGAAGAGGAGAGAGGCACAGACAGGCAGGCCTGAGGCCTGCAGGAGGACGGAGCCAGAGGGACCCGGACAACAGTGTGCCTGCCAGGCCAGAGGCCACACCACCACCAGCAAGCCCAGCACAGCAGGTACCAAAAAAAAAAAAAACTCACAGTCAGTCACAGACAGTCAGGAGTCAGGTCTCAGACACCCACCAGCCACCACCCACCACACCACCACCAGCAGCGTGCCACACCACCAGTGTGCCACACCGCCACCACCACCAGTGTTCCACACCGCCACCACCACCAGTGTTCCACACCGCCACCACCACCAGTGTGCCACACTGCCACCACCAGTGTGCCACACTGCCACCACTCGTGTGCCACACCACCAACAGCCAGCCACTCCAGGCAGCAGGTACCAAAAAACAAAACAAAATACAGTTACTCACAGTCAGGAGGACTCAGGACTCAGACCCCCACAGTGTGCCACACCGCCACAACTATTAAAGATCTCATAGAACGTAATTGCATTATAGAATAGTAAAAAAAGTCGCAGTTACTTTGCTGAGTAACTAATTACTTTTTCAATGTGGTAACTGAGTCAGTAACTCAATTACTTTTTGGGAAAAGTAATTTGTAACTGTAACTAATTACTTTTTTAAAGTAAGATGACCAACACTGCAGACAATATGTAGAACTTTGCCCTTTACTTGCCTTGGACACAATTTTCACAGGTCAGGTCCTCTTTAGGGCACACCAACGCTTCTACTTGGCCAAGTTAAACACTGTTAGTGCTGCCTTTTCTATAAAAAAAAGTTGATAGCCATCTTCAGCACTTAAAACTTGTTGGAAGCGTAAATTTCTATTCTCATATGTGTGTAAATTACCCAAAGCAGAGATATAGGGCTTTTTTAAAGTTTTCAGGAAGAGTGCTGAAGGGTTCCTTACTGCTTTTACAAAACGCACTATACATGTCATTTTATATAAATTTAGTTTTGTGTGCACAAGACTTAAAAACAAAAGAAAAAACAAAAATGCCAAAAAACATCTATCTATAATTTTGGCAGTAGGTATGAAGGGTTATTAGGTATTGTTCCTCAAGTGAAGGTTCTGTTCACAGCTTTGTTGTGATGTGTGATGTTGATGCTTCTCAAGTATTTATTTTTTTGTGGTGGAACATCTCCAGCACCTGTAATAATAGTTGTTTTATATATAATTCAAGGTCAAATCAAGTAAGCCAGTGCCCTCCCTGTATTTCCTACGCATCAAAAATCTCATATCCAACTGTTGAGTGTTTGATCTCTCATATCAATTTTATTAGTAGTGGCTTTAGTAAACGAAAAACATTAGAAGTTAGCAATATGCAAGGTGTCTGGGGTGAGGCAAGAATATTTTTCTAGCCATGATGGCCTACTGTCTAAATTAGATGAGGATTGGTTTAAAAGAGGGATATGATAAACACAGAAAATATCTTCAAAATTTCTCGGAATGTGAGTGTCTAGATATTTAATGGATTTAGATTGCTATCAAGATAAAAAAGCTGAACATAAATGCATCAATTCTATTTCAGGTGAGGTAAGGCTAAGGGCTTCAGATTTCATTATATTTGCTTTGAAAATGTAAATGCTCCATTTTTTTTTGATTTAGATAAGTTGAATAGTAGGGTAAAATTGTGAAGGTACATGCAGAAGCAAGCCTTTATTGTACTAGGCTTACTTATTTTCTCTATTTCAAACTAATATGCCCCTAACTGACTTGGAGATATGGCATGCCTGATAAAAGTTACATGACCAGTACATGAAACAAACAGAATAATAGGTGCCTTTTAAGTCAGAGACTGCAGAAATGGCACAAGAGACAGTCAGAGACTGCGGACATTGAACAAGAGATAATCCAAAACTGCAGACATTGCACAAGAGATGATCAGAGACTGCGGACATGGCACAAGGAATGGTCAGAGACTGCGAACATGGCACAAAAGATGGTCAGAGCTTGTGGACATGGCACAAGGGATGGTCAGAGACTATGGTCTGCCAAGGGCACTCTGAACAGGTTAAAGAAGAGCTCTATAGAGTTGCAACTCCTAAAGGTCTCAAGCCCCCTTATAGTGGCATGGGAATGTCTGTCTCTCCATGTTGGCCTCTGTTGTGGAATTTTTCCTTCAGGTACAAAATACCTGTTACCTGTTAGTCAGTGATACCAAATCAAATAACATAAATAGCTATGTATATAATGAGATCAGACTCAAAATGGCTGAATCATAGTGACTAGGGATGATCGAACTATTCAAAATTTTGGTTCGGCCAGAACATCCAAACTTCCTGAAAGTTCGGCCCGGATTTCAGAACCCCATTGAAATCAATGGGACCCGAACTTCGGTAATCACAAAACACCATTTTGAAGCCCTAAAACCCAATAAATGCCCCTAAAAAGTGCCTAGGGTTCCGGGTCATACCCCAGGGACTATTAATCACACAAAAAAAGTTCTTAAAAATTGTCATTTTTGATAGAGAGCCAATTATTGAAAAAAAAAAAAAAAAATTCTTTGGATTTAGTATCTGGGGGGTCTAAAAAGTGTACCTGTGAAGTTTCAGCTCTGTAGCATGTCCAGAACCATAAAAAAAAAAGATTGTTTGTATTAGGTCACTTATAGAACAGGATAGTGGCTTCTCTCTTTTCACACCTTGCCGGTTTAGTAGCAAGCGCTTTTTTGGGCATTTTTTGGGGTCTTTTGAGGCAGGCAAAACATCTGAACTTGTGTATACGGTTATATATATACACACATACTTATATGTATATATACACCTAGACATATATAGGTGTGATAGTAGCAGAAATATATGCTTGCGCTAATGAAATAATTAACACTAATATGGTTACGCTCCTATAACACCTATATATGTGTAAGTGTAAAATACATATAAGTATGTGTGTATATATTTCTGTAATTTTTTTAAATCTGGCGCCAGTACCCGGAAGTGATGTCATGACATCACTTCTGGGTTTTTGTATGGAGAGCCAATCAGAGCCGAATGCGGCTTTGATCGGGTCTTCGGCAGCTATGCAGTGGGACAGGAGACCCAGACGAGCCCCTCCCACTCCTTGTAATGACAGCCGAGGGGCTTCTCAGCCGCATCGGTTGTCATTACAAGACAGCTGACTGTCGGCTATGGACACCGGTACTGGGGTGATGCCTCTAGCTGCAGGCATCACTCCGGTACAAGCACTTTCTGAAATATTGGTAATATCGGCCTTGGTGGCCGATTCCAATATATCGGAGAAAGTGTAATCAGTCGATCCCTAATAAATATATATATATATATATATATATAAAATGTGTTTGTATATATATATATATATATATATATATATACATAAATATTTTATGTAGGGGGACTAATTATTTTATTAACATGAGGTGGGGGTCTCCTCTGAGAATGCCCGTGTACTCAGCAGTGGTAATTTACTGCTGCTTAATAAACAGACATCAGAGTGTTTCAGTGATTTTCTCATACTGTAATCCCACTATGTCTCACTAAATTTCAGTCAGCCCACCCACTTTTACATGGATCTACATGGCTGTTTTCAGAAGAAAAACTTCTCCTTTGTTCTCCCTGTGAGAAGTGAAGTTCCCCGCTTCATAAACAGGGTGCCAGATAAGATAATTTTCTCAGATAAAATTCTCAGTTTCATAAACGTACACCTAAGCTTGCTGGGCATTTTGAGTTTTCTAAGAAAGAAGAACTTTTATAATGTTCCTTTTGGTGGCCTGGTTACAAGAAAGATGTCAAAATCTATGTGGCCTCATGTCTGACCTGTGCATACAATAAGACATCCCGATCTCCTTTAGGATTACTCCAACCACTCCCTGTTCCATCAAAACCGTGGTCACCATTTTCTATGGACTTGTAGTGGATTTTCCTCCTTGAAGGAGGCTCAGGGATATTACAAGAAGGCCACTGACAGACATCATAGATCACTCCTTACTTTCCATGTGGGTGACAAAGTTTAGGTATTTACCAAAAATGTTAAGGTTTATGTTCCAGATGCTAAGTTTGTGGGACCTTTCCAAATCTCTGCTCAGATTACCCTGGTGACCTGTGGCTTAAAACTTCCTAACAGTATAAAGATTCACCCTTTTTTTTCAAGTATCCCTACTAAAACCATTTCACGAAAATCTTTTATCTTGAAGAATTACTTTACCTACTCCATCATTTGAGGTACGAGTGAAATGGGAGGAATTGGACCAGAGGAACATTCTGGAGAACCAGAGGAGAATGTTCATGGTCCCAGATTGACATAAGAGTTCCACCAGAGGATTCCATACAAACCTGGGCCTCAGACATCCAGATCTGATCCTCGGACCCCTGTGGTATCTGGTTGTAGCGCTTCTTGCTGTTCAACCTAAGATTCTAGATAGTGCCCTTTCTGAACCCTTAGACAATTTTGCCTTGTATTTTTTTTTCTGGGGAACTTTGAACTCTTTGTTCTGCCCATGAACCTCCTGATTTAAGCAATGTATTTTCACTTCCTCGTTGCCAGATTATTGTTTTCTCTCTCCAGCTGATATCTTGCTCCTTGTGTACCTGCAGTCCTTATCTTTGCTATAATTTGGTATCAAGGTAAAATGAAAATGTAATGCTGAGACATGCTCTAAAGAAAAAGTGTGAAGTTATGGGCAAATTTGGGTCATGCCTATATACATTTCTCAAGATGTATAGAGTTCAGTTCAATTCTCCATTTCATATATTCAATACTTTGTATGAATTAGTATTCACCAGTTTTTATACATTTTGGCACATTGTATATTCCAGTTAACCTTACTTACCCATTTACCTTACAGTATACAGCAAGCTTAAACATATCGTTTTACGGCTCCAGGTACATATACTGTAACTATAAGCTTTATATTTAGATTTGGCAGAAGTTTTTTGCAAATCATTTTTTCCACAAAGCAACACCTTACAGAACTACTGTCTTGTGAATACTTTTTTTTTTTTAAGATTCAGTTCCTGTTGATTTTATGTTAGGGTTTTACTGGTGTTTGACATAAGTCTTACAGCTGAACACAGAAGATGAAAAATAGAATAACAAGATCATTACTTTTCATTCTTTTATATAGAAACTTTGATCTCGACTGTAAAGCAATAATGCAATAGTAGCTGAGTGTATATGAAATAAAATGCCAAACTATTACTGTGTGAAGCAGCTGTAGAGGTAAATAATGATGTACAGCTAGGCTTACTAGGGATTGACATACAATACTTCAGTATAAGGGCACAGTACTTTATTTTTCCCTGAAATATCTTTTTTCTGTAGAAAATAGATACAGAATTTATGAATGGTATATCATAGTACTGCATCACTTATATTACAATATGCAAAGAGCACAGTTATGTGCATAATACTGTGCGCACATTATTCTCAGATTTGAGTTTTATGTTATATCTTTTTTTTTTTTTTTTAATCTCTGGTAATGCAACATCTTTGTTTTACAAATCAATAATTAATACAGGGTACCACCATGGAGCAAGATTCACAGACAGTTCACAACAGTTTTCTGAAGGGAGTCTGTCTTGAATTCTAATTTTATAAGACCCTTTCTAAAAAGAGAAGACAGGGAGATGAAGAAGGGGAATTAGTTGCTCCTCTGATTTAGAGTTGTACATGTAAAGTCACCTTAAAGTGGTTGTAAAGCATATTTTGTTTTGTAAAATAACAAACATGTTATACTTACCTGCTCTTTGTAATTGTATAGCATAGAGTGGCTCTCAACCTTCACTTCTTTGGTCCCTTGCTGGCACTCTAGACCACTCCTCTTTTAGAAAGCCTCCTCCTGCGGGGGCACACCTGCAGGCCCATTCCCAAGCTGGGCTGTGTGCATCTATAGATACACACAGTGAGGCTCACTTTGTGGCTGCCAGCAACTTGTCATTATATTAAATGCTGACAGCTGCAGTAGGAACGTTTGCTAAAATTTGTACCATCCTTAATCGCTAGTGTAAATGTAGCCATAGGTAGCATTTTGTATATACAGTTCACCAATTTCTTCTTTTCATCGTAAAATGATGTTAATTTTTGACTAGTGGAAACTGTGAGGTTTCTATGGGAAAAAAAAACAAAAAATAATTTGAGATGGAGATACAAAAATGCTTTAGCATGAGATAATCCACAGTTATAATGCCGGTGCCGGGTACAGTAGCCAGGGGAAGAAACTGGCCGCGTGAGGACACTGCTGGATCCTGGGACAGGTGAGTGTCTGTTTATACAGTTTTTGCAGTCGCTGACTTTTATTTTTTCGAAAGGTGACTGAAGCACCGCTTTTAAGTGGAGTTCCACCCTAAAATTACACTTCTGTCCATCTTCTTGTGCCAGGTCACCTTAAAAAGAAATGGATAATCGCATATTTTTTTTTTATTTTTACCTACCTTGGATTAGAAGAAAATATACTTACCTTACTTCCTCTTCCTCCCCTCGGCGGCCACGGCCCGCCGTCACTTCCTGGCTTGCAATGATTCCTGGGAGCTGAATGTCATCGCTCCCAGGAATCAATGCGCCTGCACCGGCCCCGACGTCAGTTCCGGTGCAGGCGCATCATACCTTGCTAAACAGCTTCTGGGCATGCCCAAAAGCTGTGCAGGGATGACGCTGCGGCCCCGGAAGTGACGGCGGGGCCGGTGCAGTGCATCGTGGGACCGAAGAGGACGGAAGAGGATGCAGAAGAGGATCGCGCTTTCTTCAAGCTGCCCACACCTGAGATGGCAGCGCTGGACAATACATTTTCAAGGTAAGTATTACCCATGTATTTCTAAAGCTGCTGCAGCTATGAACCAAAAGACATGTATATTTAAAAAAGAATAGCGCGCAAATGCAAAAGAAATTACTACCAAATCTGAAGACAATCCATAAATAAAAATGGGGATTTGGTCCCACCATATGGCCATATCGTGCTCAAGCCCACTACTGCATCAAAGTACCCCATTATCAGTGGGTCCTACACTATCCATGAAAAGGAGATGAATCCAGCCTTTCTAACCCTTGGAGATAATACTCCTAGCTGGGAAAGATGTGCAAATGCACTACAGGGGACTCCTCCTATATCCACTTGATGGTGGACACTGATTGAGTACAGGTGTGTGTGGGGGGGTGGGGAGGGTTGCTCAACCTCGATAGTCTGGTCAGACCGAATACATAATAAACAGGCAAAAAATTTGGGGGAGCATACCCATGTATTTCTAAAGCTGCTGCAGCTATGAACCAAAAGACATGTATATTTAAAAAAGAATAGCGCGCAAATGCCAAAGAAATTACTACCAAATCTGAAGACAATCCATAAATAAAAATGGGGATTTGGTCCCACCATAATCCCCATTTTAATCCCCATCCCCAGATTAAAAAAAAAAAAGATATAACATAAAACTAAAATCTGAGAATAATGTGCGCACAGTATTATGCACATAACTGTGCTCTTTGCATATTGTAATATAAGTGATGCACTACTATGATATACCATTCATAAATTCTGTATCTATTTTCTACAGAAAAAAGATATTTCAGGGAAAAATAAAGTACTGTGCCCTTATACTGAAGTATTGTATGTCAATCCCTAGTAAGCCTAGCTGTACATCATTATTTACCTCTACAGCTGCTTCACACAGTAATAGTTTGGCATTTTATTTCATATAGAAAAAAGGGGAAACAATTGCGCTAATCCAAAAATAAAATAAAAGCAGCAACCTCAAGTGAGACTAGCACCCAAAAAATGTCCAATATAAAATAAGTTGCGCTGTGGATGATGTATACAAGTTGATTGTATGGTGAAATAGTAAAGGATCCGAATAATGTCCAGAATATGGAAACAAAAACGGGTAACTTGTGCAGGTACCGCTTACCGGAAATAAGATAAACAAAGGCCCATCAGTATGTTCAAAATACGTCCTAGGGATGAGGTCCAGGTGGACTACCAGGTTCCAACGCGGATCCCTCAATGGAGTGGTAACATGTGTGATACAAAAAAAAAAAACATGTCGACCACCAGAGCTTGCAGTGTTGATTTCCCTATCTGAGTGAGGAGACACAACGGATCGGTTCCATACATATCCCTCCTGCCTCCATATCATCGGGAGTCGGTAAGGGTGTTTTATCCATCAGAGGACTTGCATGTTCAAGTCACACCTATCCAGTCTTATATAAGCTCTCCATACTCATCCTTGTGGTAAGCTGCTGTCCTATTGGGGTGATCCCCCTTCCCCCCTTTTTGGTGTATCTGCTATTTTTCATCTATATTTCGGTAAGGAGTACCTATTGGGGTTCTGTGGCATCCTTTATCACGTTTATTTCACTACGGGAGCAGTGGTGTTCTCAATGCACTTTGGGTGTCCTTTCTTTACACATATTTTTTGGTTTTACGCTATGGCGGTATATTTTTTTGTATCACACATGTTACCACTCCATTGAGGGATCCGCGTTGGAACCTGGTAGTCCACCTGGACCTCATCCCTAGGACGTATTTTGAACATACTGATGGGCCTTTGTTTATCTTATTTCCGGTAAGCGGTACCTGCACAAGTTACCCGTTTTTGTTTCCATATTCTGGACATTATTCGGATCCTTTACTATTTCACCATACAATCAACTTGTATACATCATCCACAGCGCAACTTATTTTATTTTATTTCATATACCAAAGTAAGTATTTCTTCTTGCAGGTAAGTGCAACCCAGGACAGTTCAGAGGCTATCCATTGTGGAATGTACTAGCCTTGACTGTCCCGGGGGTATTTTTTTTTTTTTTTTAGGTGGAACTCTGCTTTAAGTTCTTCTATTGCTCTGCTGCTCCCCAAGGTCTCTTCTTCCTGATTGGCTGAGAGAAAGCAGTGGGAGCCATTGCCATAGCCACTGCTGTCAGTTACACCTCACAGCAAGCAGCTTGCTATGGCGTCACTCGGAGAAGAAAAAAAAAAAACATTGCACTATTTAAAAAGAAGATTTATAAAAATACCTTTAATATCACTTTAAAGTAGAACTATAGGCAAAACTTTTTTTTTTTTTTTTTTTGGATAGAGTAAGGGAGGGTTATAGCCCCTGTAAAGTTTATTTTTACCATCTGTGTCCTATTGGGGAGATTTATGTTTACTTCCTTTCCCATAGCCAAAACAGGAAGTGAGAAGAAATCCCCTAAAATCACCATTGAAAGATTTCCCCTATATTCCTTCCCAGGCTTATGACCCGTACACACGATCCGAAAATCGGACAAAAAATACCGCTTTAGAAGCGATCGTATGATAATCTGGACGTTAGTACAGAGCTTTTGAGAGCCGATTATGGCAGTTCATCTGATATTATCCGATCGGACAAGCACGAAAATGTTTCTCGTACAAAACCAGATCGTATGATTTTCGTTTAATCAGTACAGTTGTCGTCCAAAAATACAATACAAATATACTACAACACATTACATCACTTCCAAATTTTTACCCTGTCATACGATAATTTTTGTAACTTTAGTAACTTCTCCATTTTTAATATGCGACTAGCAGGCATTAAAAAAACAGACGGTCTGTCGTCCGATTTTCAGGTCGTGTGTATGGGCCATAAGTTATAGTTTACACATCTCCTGAGGAAGAATAGACACTACAATTTGTGAAAAACATTGAGCAGATTGCCACCCATTTCCCACCAATCTATGCATTATAACCTTGAAATATGTTAAGACTGGAATAAATATGATTTAGGATACTTAAAGCGTATTGCCACTTTTACAGTCACATTTGAGTAAACACCACTATCTATTTCTTACCTTTTAGATGCTTCTGAGCAGAAGGGGTCATGGCAGATTGTATGCATTTCCTTACCGTGGCTCTGTCCCACACAAATTGGTAATTCACTGATCTATCCCTCATTTTCATACAATGAAATGCCGATTTCTAAATGGAAATATTAATCCTTTGTTAGGACAAACATTGTTTGTTACAAAGCAGGGAAAGCTTGTTAGGATTTTAAGCAAGTAAAAAGTGCTTAAAGGTAACCGGAATTTCCAAAATGCTGATCATGGTCACGATTTAAAATTGCGCACACTCGTGAAATGGCGACAAATTACGGTACTTACAAATTTCCATAGGTGACATTTTTAATGCCTCTACAGGTAGCCTGTCTGGGGTTACAGAGGAGGTCCACTGCTAGGATTATTGCTCTCCCTCTAAGGTTTACAGCGATACCTGACATGTGTAGTGCACATATAATTTACATATGCATGCACAACTTACATATGTGTTCACTTCTGTGCATAAACATAGAGGAATGGGGTGCTTAACATTTTTTTCCCATTTATTTACTTTTTATTTTTACACTGTCCCTTAAATTTTTTTTTTAATCACTTTTAGGGTTCTTTCACACAGGCTTTCCGCCCGGCGGACTTTGTTTTGCTCAGCGGGGATCGATCCGTCGATCCCTGCTGAGCAGGCGGATGACAGGTCCGTCTCTGCTTACTTTGCAGAGACAGACCTGTCGGATCCCCGCTCTCCTCTATGGGAGATTGGATGAAAAAGACCGCCTGTCCGTTTTCATCCAATCCTATCTGATCCGATCCTCCAGACGGATGGAAAAAAGGGTTTCCATCCATCTGGATTTCACGGATAGGATCGGATCGAATAGCAGCGGGTGTCAGCCAAGATGTCACCACTAACATCCGCTGCTCTGAAGGGGGGCATGGAGCATCCAATCAGATCCCTCTGAAAAAACTGACAGGAGGACCTGATCGGAAAGCCTGTGTGAAATGGGCTTTATGGAGAGATTTGGAGTCAAAAAGAACCCAGATCTCTTTTTTACCTTTAAAGCAAAAGATTTAAAAAAAAAAAAAGTATTTCCTTCCAGCCTGGACCGGAAGTGGAGTCATGATGTTGCTCTGGCCCTCCAAGGCAAAAGAGTTAATCAAAGAGTATCTACTCTTTGATTGCCAATGGGAGCAGCTGGCTGCACCATCAGATTGTTCCCCTCCTGCTGCTTTGGAAACTGTTCCAGCAGCTCAAGAGCCGCTTGGAACAGTTTCGCGAGAAAGCCAGCTGCCAGCTGCAAAAATCGATACCGGAGGTATGGCTTATAGATTCAGCTAAAATAGTGGCAAACCACTTGCAAACAGCAACATATATATATATATATATATATATGTGTGTGTATGTGACCTTAATAACAGAAGTTTGCATTAATAAAACTAAAGATTTTGGGAATGATATCTGTGATCTTCATTGTCGTACCTGAAAAATCCCATTACAATAATGTTTTATGTATTTTTACTCAACAAATATAATTTTTTGCCAGATTAGTCCCAAAAAATCTCTCAGCTATACTGAGAAATCAATGCAGATTAAAAGAGTTTATAAAAAGTTTATAAGTAGTTCTCAGGCCTCCTTTGAAAGTTTCACTCCCATATACAAGCACGCTGTATCAGCTACTAGCACCACTCACTGACGAAAAAAAATCATGCAACAAAATGTAAAGGCATGTCCAATCAAAAAGGTTGCTGAACCTGCTTCTTTGAACTGTGAGAAAAAATGGTATTGTTCCTGTATAATATACCATAGATACCCTAGAAATGTAGCATTTCCAAGAATCACGAAAACTACAACTTCAATGCTTCCCTTGGTTCTAGTTGTCTAACGACACACTCATAACTGCCCTTTCATTAAACATGATACATTTTTACTTGAGTAAGCAGCCTCTGAAAAAAATGTCAGGATAATGGCTTACTTAATTGAAGAGGAAGTATGTTATCAGTATGCTGCCTGCAGTCTCCTGGCACTGGGTAAATCCTACTGTGCTCTGAAAAATCTACTACATAGGATGTGCATTCAGCTCAATGCAGAGCAGGCCTCTCATCTCCAAACAGCACCATATAGTGCCAAGAACAGCTTGATTACAGCAAAGATAGATGCAAATACAAGGTCAGGCCACAATGATAGAAAATGTATTTATGTTCACAAATGGTGAATTGTCATATACATTTGCAAAGGTTGCAAAGACAAGCAGAAATGAATCATATGTAGTGAAAGCATAGTTGTACTTAACAGGATATTTTGTTGTGTTTTTTTCCCTCATTTGTGAATGCTAATATTATTGAAGGCTTTTCACATGTTTGAGCTGTATAATCAAGTCAAGACTTGTTTGAGGGCTTTAGCACAGCAGTATGGTAACAACCCATATGTATGTGGGTTGTATTTACTGATGTACAAATGTCTCTTATCAGTCCAGAATTTCAAGCCCTAAAAATATTTTTTTTATATGCAGTCAGGGAATGGACCCCAACAACCCCTTCCAGATGGGGGTGCCCCAAAAATCCCTGAAACACTTTGGCTGTACTTACATTCATGCAAAAAAATAATTCAATAGATTATTCACACTTGAAGGCCTCTTAAATACTTTTTAAAGTGTTCCATACCTACAGTACCTACTCAAATGCTAAAAAACAGCCATGCTTGTTGAATACTGAATAAACTATGGAGTAAATGCAATAAAGTTTTGCGCACATTAACATAGTTTTATGTATCCTTTGGGCATACTAAAATAGGGCATAATGTGCTTACCAGGTAAATATGAAAAGATGGATATATCATGTTTCCCCCAAAATGAGACATACCCTGAAAATAAAACCTACTGGGATTTTCCAGGATGGCTGCAATATAAGTCCTACCTCGAAAATAAGCCCTAGTGGTTGTAAAATCCTATAATCCACTCTATTACAGTATTATATAATGTATATTGTGTGTGTTTCTGTAATATTATTGTGCCAAATACCAGCACCTGACCTCCCGCTGCTCTCTTCCTCTTCTCCCGGCTGTCAGCAGTGTATCATTCTCAGCCCCTCCCTCTGCAGTGCTCAGAGCGGGGAAGAGAGCTCCGGCTGGTCACATAAGAGCCCAGTGGTGATGTAACAAAGGGTATTTGACACAATATTATTCAGAAGCACACACATTGTACATTGTATAATGCTGTATTAGGGTGGCTCTCAGCGTGAGGAGAAGATTGCCGATAACTGGCATATCCTGTTTACCCTGTGATCAGCTGTGATTGGACACAGCTGATCACATGGTAAAGAGCCTCGAGGGACACAACGCATCACTGATCGCTGCCCTGCCGGTGCTAATGCACAGCAGAAATGGGAGGACTTAACATGACATCCTCCCAGAATGAGAGTGCCCCCGCCTGTCTATCATTTCATTATACTGCAGACGAGAAGCAGTTAAAGGGTGGCTACGTTCATTCCCCACGGCCCTACTGTATGTAGGAGCATAGAAACACTTGCTTGTTTGCTCCTGAGATGGACTAGGGACCATATTCTTTAGTCCCAAGTGCATCTTGAAAGCATTCAAAAGAGGGTGGCTACATACAGTGGGACCATGGAGAACAAACATAGCCACCATTTACAGCAACAAAAACAATGGAATTTGGAGATTTGGAAGAGGATGAGAGCAATAGAAACTACTTTTTTTTAAAACTGTGATGAGAGAGGTGATTATGACCTGATGATGGAGCAGCTTGAGGATACATAAACTATTGACCAGTTGTAATATAATTATCCAAAATAATTATTGGTCATTGCAGTATTTACCCAGTCCCCCAAAATGGATCAATATCACATTCCATAAAAGAAGCTAAAGCACCGTAATTCAACTCAAATATTCTTGCACATAAGAATCTCGATCCTGGGCAAAATAAACACCGGTCCTCAGGAAGGATGTGCTGGAACTGGAGAGAGTCCAGAGAAGGGCAACAAAAATAATAAGAGGAATGGAGGACATCAGCTATGAGGAAAGACTACAAGCACTGAACTTATTCTCTCTGGAGAAGAGACGATTGAGGGGGGATATGATATCAATGTACAAATATTGTACTGGCAACCCTAGCATATGGAAAAACCTATTCAGAGAAAGGAAATACAATAAGACACGTGGCCACTCACTAAAACTAGAGGAAAGGCGGTTTAACCTTAAAATACGCAGGGGGTTCTTCACTGTGAGAGCAGTAAGGATGTGGAATTCTCTTCCGCAAACAGTGGTATCAGCAGGGAGCATCGATAGTTTCAAAAAACTATTAGATGGGCACCTTAAAGAACACAACATACAGGGGTATACAATGTACCATTAACAGCAAACAAACACACACATCATAGGTTGAACTGGATGGACTGATCTTTTTTCAACCTCACTAACTATGTAACTATGTAAGTAGCTTAAGATACTTGAATAGATGTTTTTTTTTCTTTTTAAACCAAAATGCAGTGTCACTTTAATTTTCATACAATTTTCACCACTGCTTTGGGCTTATCTTTTTTACTTGTCTCTTTTTAACAACGCATACTAGAATTGAAGTAGCATTATGTAAAAGTTGCATTCATTTAAAGGGTAATTATGACTTCAACTGAGAACATGGCAGTGAAATAAAAGCTTTGCTTTACTTTGCACTTTCTTTGTATAGAAAAGGGGAGGGAACAAGAAGATCCATTAGGAACTACTAATACATTTTGCCTTTTGTACAATACAGGATCTGCAACCACAATTCTGACAAGTTCATCATTTTCCAAATGCTAAATTGTTATATAAGTATAATATAACAAAAGAACTTTGAGGTCAATGAGTTCAGCAGTTTAATTGCCTTGTTATGACAGGACTTCCATCAGAAATTTAAGCTGTGTTCCCACATATAGAAATAATTATGATACTTAGACACACCAGGCTATTGTATTGTTCTTTCCCTGCCTGGAAAAGTGAGCTGATGTACATAGCCCAAGAGAGGTGTTATGATATAATACATCTTCTTTGTGAGTTAACTACAGGGGCCTTGAGGTGTTATTAGAACTAGCTTTGCTGATTTATAAAAAGTAATGGAAACTTGGCATATAGGAAAAATATGTAAAGGGAAAATTATAGCTACATGTTTTTTTTTTATGGAAGTTCTTTACAATAGTTATATTTATTATTTATGTTCAGATGTAACTGTGCATACCTGTAGATTACATTATTTTGCACATTTATAAAAAATACATGTCAAAAATAATTTTGCCTCAATGTATTTTTATACCAGTGCAGCCACTCCTTGAAAACAAAGACTCCCCTTTTCTAAAACTATCTTTATACTGGACAACAAAGATTTTGCTTTCTAAACACTTTTAGGCATATCGTGAACCTTTTTATAGAAATCTTCAGTTTTAGAAATTTCCTCTTTTAAAGAGGAACTTCAAGTAGAAATATAGGCAAACTTTTTTTTTTTTTCCATTTTGGATAGAGTAAGGGAAAATTATAACCCCCAATCAGATTTTTTTTTTTTTTTTTTTTTTGCCCATTGAGGAGATTTACCTTCACTTCCTGAACCATAACCAAAACAGGAAGTAAGAGGACATACATGCAAATGAAGAACAGCTATGATATGCTCTGCTACTCTGCTACATTTGTGGTGAGTACATGCTTGAGCCTCAAAGGCGCACCATAGCTAGACTTGTTAGGAAAGCGTATGAACTATATTTTGCTTGTAAAATTGATGATCAAAACAAAGCCAGGATTCCTGACATTTGTTTGAGGTGCTGTCAATCTTAGAGCTTGGATCAGGGGAACTCGGAAGTAATTCATTTGCTTTCCCGATGATATGGTGAGAACAGAATGATCACGTAACAGACTGTTATGTCTGTCTGACTATTGTTGCTGTTCTTTATTCTAAAAATAAGAAATCCGTTGAATACTCCAAATGTCCTTCAGCCATAAGCCACATGATGACAATCTTACAGTATTGAAGCCACCGGAGAAAAAGGAGCTTAGACGAAACAGACGAAGATGCTACAACAGCCAGGCAAGGAAAAAGACAGTGAACAGGATTTTGAACTGTGCATGTCAAGTGAGCCTCATCTCAAAACACAGTTAGAATTACAATGACATGGTCAGGGACTTAGGTTTGTCAAAATCAAAAGCAGAACTACTGGGTTAAGGAATGTAAAGATGAAAATATCTGTCTTTCAAGGCCGATATGATCATTTATCAAATTTCTTTGCACGGGTTCTGTACTGACATTAATGGTTTATTCACAGCTTTGGGTTGTGAGCATGACTTACTAGAATGGTGTGCCTTTACTGATTTACTGTATCAGTGTTAAGCCTCAGTGTTAAGTTGTTGTTGAAACACATCCAGTACACCAAGTACAACTGTAAAATCTTTGGAGATCTAAAAGTAGTGGCTCTGCTGATTGGAATGCAGCTCAAATATACCAAGTACTGTTACATATGTGAATGGGACAGCCATGCAAGAGAGCCACAGTACAATAAAAAGAAATGATGACAGCAGAATAGTTTGGTTCCAGAACAGAAAAACATGACACATGAACCACTTGTTGACCCAACAAAGATATTCTTCCCTTCTACTACACAAAAACTCAGACTGATGAAACATTTTCTGAAAGCGATGAACAAGGGAGGTGAAAATTTTAAATATTTAAGACAGATGTTTCCAAGGGTAAGTGATGCCTAGATTAAGGTGGACATTTTTGTTTGTCCAAAGATCATCAATGACAAGTGGTCTGAAGGTCTGTTAATGGGATCAGAGAAAATCACCTGGAAAGCATTCAAGCATGTTCTTTGGGTATTTTTTGACAAATACAAGACCATGAAATGCAATATGTTGCTGAAGAAAATATTCTGCATACACACTTGCATTTCTTTCCTGATAATCTAGTGACAGTCACTGACGAACATGGTGAAAGGTTCTGCCAGGTCAATGACACAATGGAAAGATAGAGGAAGGTGTGAACAAATTCAGGGGCACACACATGAAGGCCTAAGGTCTGGCAAGAGTTAAGTCCTTGATTTTGGGACATACTGGCAAACAGTCAACCCCCTTTCTCTCACTAACCTTGGATGGGGCCAGTTGAAAACTGTGAGTATTTTTTTTCCATAGTTGTGGACTATATGCTTCCGACTAATGCTACCAGAGATTTGGATTTTGGAGAAACCTTTATTAGTTGCACAGAATGTTGCTGTGAAGCTACAGTATGTGCTGTGTTTTATTGTTACAAAGGAAGTCTGCACAGTAAAAGCTGTTTAAGTGACCACGTGGAAGTGAGGCCCTTAAATCAAAACGTAAACTACTCTTATCTAGGCCTAGGGTCTGCAAAGAGCACTGAATAGTAAATGTATCGAAAATCACTGGGAGATAGTGGTGCTTTCGCACACCATACCTTCTCAGCTGGACTGGGTGCCTCCCCTGTGGGACCAAGAACTGGCTCAACAACTCAGATGCCAGGGGACTATCTTAACAACCAACCTAAACTCTGATTCTGCAGAGTCTTTGTAAGACATAAGGTTTCTTCATGTCAACTCTATCACAAATCCCACAACTAAAGGGTCTCCATTTTAGAATATTGGAAAGAAAAGATTTCCATTCAAATGGTCACCATTGATGATAATCGGATTAAAAACGACATTCTATCAGGTGCTTGGTATTAATGGGGGGATAAGTAGCATCTTAAAGGAAACCCATTGTGTTCTACAAAACTCCTTGGATGTGGCATGCAGCCCTAATCTCCTGTTAGAGTAACCAGTGATCCACTCATCAGGAGCATGCTAGAAGATATTACTAATATTACACAGGATTTATATAGTGCCAACAGTTTCTGCAGTGCTTTACAAAATAAGGGGAGACAATACAATTACTATACAATTCAAGACAAGAGGGTTAGAAGGACCCTGCTCATAAGAGCAATCTAAAAGAGAGGGTCAAGTGTTATAAATGGTAAGATACTGAAAAAGAAAATGTAGCATAACCTTTTAACTGCTAGTTATGGGCTGAACACCCCCCCCCCCCCTGTTCGGTTTGCACCAGAACATCTCGTACAGGGGAAAAGTTCTAGCAAACATTTGAACCCTGTTAAAGCCTATGGGACACAAACATGAAAAATCAAAAGTCAAACTTTTAAAGGCTTATATGCAAGTTATTGCCATAAAAAGTGTATGGGGACACGGGTACTGCCCTGGGGGACATGTATCAATGCAAAACCTTTTTTAAAAGCTATAATTTTTACAGGAGCAGTGATTTTAATAATGCTTAAAGTGAAACAAAAAAAATGAATTTTGAATTTTTTTCTATTTTTCAGGTGCGGCGAGCATCGTGATTGACAATGGATTTACATTGAGGGACATCATTTTTTTTATTTTTATTTTTGAAAAAAGGACTTGTCAAAAACTGGGGGGTTCGAATGTTCGCAAACACATAGACACCTGATGTTTGAGTCGAACTTATGTTCGTCGAACATTCAACCCATCTCTACTAACTGCCACTGCCATAAGGCTTATGGTGGTGACAGCGGGGGATTTTATACACAATCCCATCTGTACACTTCACAAGCTGACTTTCACCTTTCTAATAAATGTGATCTTGTGACTGCATAACTACCTGATCCCTTTCGGTGACCCCCAGAGGTTTCCCCCTCTGCTTCAATTCCTCCCAGCCATGCTTCCCAGGCTCTGCTGTTTCACCTGCGAGCCCAGGACCTGCATGGCGAGAGTTGCTGGGTGGAGGGAGACCAGCAAACATTCATTTGTTGATCTCTCCTAGCTTGAATGAACCCAGAAGGGATGTGTAAAACCTTACTTACAGTTTCTGGTTTCACTTTCCCTGGCCCTTGCAGCCAGGGAAGAAGCTTATAGAGCAAGCTTTGTGCTCCATTAGCTTCAATGAATAAGTAGGTCTGAAAGACCTCTGATGTCTCATTTCCTTTGGTGGAATGATGCCAGGACCAGCCTCTCATCGATTCAGGTGGACATCATATGAGGTCCTCTTGGATGGCACCCTGCTTGTGGCCACAGGGCCATGCAGCAGCACGATCTGTCACAGACTGTGTCCACCGGATGGCTAATCACTGTACCCCCCCACTGCCACTACCATGTGACCACTGTAACCAATCACAACAGGTCACATGACAGTTATAAACAATAGATGGCTTCCTTTCAAGCCATCCATTGTGTGCAATTGTGTTGCTAGCTGTGATTGGTCACAGTGATCAAATGGTACAGACTGGGCCAATCCCAGCCTATCTGTGACATGTGATCATCAGTGACCAATCACAGCTAATCACAACAAAACAAACTGAATAAATCAATTTCATTCAGGAAAATGCTTGCATATAGCAATGAAATTTATTGTTATATGCAAACATAATGTGTAAAAAAAATATATATTCATATATATACAAACCTGATTCCAAAAAAGTTGGGACACTGTACAAATTGTGAATAAAAAAAGAATGAAATGATGTGGAAGTTTCAAATTTCAATATTTTATTCAGAATACAACATAGATGACATATCAAATGTTTAAACTGAGAAAATGTATAATTTTAAAGGAAAAATAATTGATTTTAAATTTCATGGCATCAACACATCTCAAAAAAGTCGGGACAAGGCCATGTTTACCACTGTGTGGCATCCCCTCTTCTTTTTATAACAGTCTGCAAATGTCTGGGGACTGAGGAGACAAGTTGTTCAAGTTTAGGAATAGGAATGTTGTCCCATTCTTGTCTAATACAGCCTTCTAGTTGCTCAACTGTCTTAGGTCTTCTTTGTCACATCTTCCTCTTTATGATGCGCCAAACGTTTTCTATGGGTGAAAGATCTGGACTGCAGGCTGGCCATTTCAGTACCCGGATCCTTCTTCTACGCAGCAATGATGTTGTAAATGATGCAGTATGTGGTCTGGCATTGTCATGTTGGAAAATGCAAGGTCTTCCCTGAAAGAGACAACGTCTGGATGGGAGCATATGTTGTTCTAGAACTTGGATATACCTTTCAGCATTGATGGTGCCTTTCCAGATGTGTAAGCTGCCCATGCCACACGCACTCATGCAGCCCCATACCATCAGAGATGCAGGCTTCTGAACTGAGCGCTGATAACAACTTGGGTTGTAATTGTCCTCTTTAGTCCGGATGACATGGCGTCCCAGTTTTCCAAAAAGATCTTCAAATTTTGATTCGTCTAACCACAGAACAATTTTCCACTTTGCCACAGTCCATTTTAAATGAGCCTTGGCCCAGAGAAAACGCCTGCACTTCTGGATTATGTTTAGATATGGCTTCTTTTTTGGCCTATAGAGTTTTAGTCAGCAACGGCGAACAGCATGGTGGACTGTGTTCACCGAAAATGTTTTCTGGAAGTATTCCTGAGCCCATGTTGTGATTTCCATTACAGTAGCATTCCTGTATGTGATGCAGTGCCGTCTAAGGGCCCGAATATCACGGGCATCCAGTATGGTTTTCCGGCCTTGACCCTTACGCACAGAGATTGTTCCAGATTCTCTGAATCTTTGGATAATATTATGCACTGTAGATGATGATAACTTCAAACTCTTTGCAATTTTTCTCTGAGAAACTCCTTTCTGATATTGCTCCACTATTTTTCGCCGTAGCATTGGGGGAATTGGTGATCCTCTGCCCATCTTGACTTCTGAGAGACACTGCCACTCTGAGAGGCTCTTTTTATACCCAATCAAGTTGCCAATTGACCTAATAAGTTAAGCTAATTGGTCCTCCAGCTGTTCCTTATATGTACATTTAACTTTTCCGGCCTCTTATTGCTACCTGTCCCAACTTTTTTGGAATGTGTAGCTCTCATGAAATCCAAAATGTGCCAATATTTGGCATGACATTTCAAAATGTCTCACTTTCAACATTTGATATGTTATCTATATTAAATTGTGAATAAAATATAAGTTTATGAGATTTGTAAATTAGTCCATTCCTTTTCTACTCACAATTTGTACAGTGTCACAACTTTTTTGGAATTGGGTTTGTATATGGATCACTTCCCCAGAGTAGTACAATGTTACTATGGTAACATTTAATTGCTCTGGTCAAAGTGTGTCAAAAAAGAATTGTTAAAAAAAGAAAACATGTATAATAAAAACTAAAACTGTCACCCTGATCCTCACCACACCAGTTACATGATGACGCTGTACTGCACTGGTGACAGTTTGCAAAAAAATAAATGTCCTAATTTTCCAAAATAATTATGACAATTATGACAAAAAATGACAACTTCAAACAATTCGCCATGCCTCTTACTAAATACCTTGGACTGTTTACATTCCAAAAAGGCGTAATTTGGTGTGGAGGGGGGGGGGGGGTATGTCTACTGTCCTGACATTTTTGGGCCTCAAGAAATGAGATAGGCCGTCAGTGCACCAGGATTGATCAATTTTCAGATACTGTATACAGTATACTATAGTTTATGGGCTCTATAAGTATTCTACAGACTAAGTAATATACACTGATTTAGGGTTTTTTTTTTACCAAAGAAACGTAGCAGAATACATTTTGGCCTACATTTATGAAGAAAGAGTATTTATTTGCAAAATTGTATAACAGTGCTTTTTAATGTGTTTCTTTTTTAAAAAGTTTTTGGTATTTTTCATTTATTTAGCAAGAAAAAAAAACCCCAGTGGTTAATAAATACCACCAAAGGAAAGCTTTATTTGTGTGAACAAAATGATAAAAAGCTTGTTTGGGTACAGTGTTGCATGATCGCTCAATTGTCATTCAAAATTCGACAGTGCTAAAAGCTGAAAATTGACCTGGGCAGGAAGGGGTAAAGGTGCACAGTATTAAAAAGGTTAAAGAGATCTTGGTTTAAAAAAGTTATATTATATACTGTAGATAACCTACTGTCTCCTATGTGATATAAATCAAGAAAAAAATCCACAAAAAGCTCGCCCTGCCCTCACATGCACACCCTGTGAGCTCGCCCTGTCCTCACATGCACATACACCTGTCAGGGCGCCTACATACTAAACAATGCTTGCAATATGCATAGTAAATATCACTGCACACACTGAAGTGAGGTCACTATTTACGGTTATCTTAACATGTAGGGGCTTTTAAACCATTACCTGTGGAAAATATGGGGTACTGAAATTCATCATTCCTTTGCGGGTGTTCGCAAATTTAGTTTCACATATTGAGTATTTATTTCCTCGGTGCAATCTCATCTTTTACTAAAAAAATTGGTTAACATATTGTGTTGTTCTAAAGTTAACTTAAATGTAATTTTTCTGAAATGTTGCACTTGATAAATAGTTGTGCAAATGTCATGTAGCAAAAATTGGACCTACCAACATTTTATTCTCCAGGGTCTCTGCTTTTAGAAAATATATGATTGGAGGTTTTAACTAATCTTCAGCCCTAAAATTATTTTTTAAACATACATGCAAAAAAAAAATGCAAAAATGGCCCTGGCAGCAAAAGGGGGAATTTCATATTCCTTCCTGCATTTTTGGCTCAGCTTTTCATTTATTCACACGTTCAAGGAAACAAATGGTAAATTTGTCTTTGTTTCTGAAAATTAACTGTGCCTGTAGGTTGTCACTGTCATCTCACGAAGTGCCCCCTAATATACATCTCTCTTGAAACACAAGTACTTCTGTTATTGCTACCAGCCTAGTTGATGTTATCCATTTGCTGACCATATCACTTGCATGTACGGCAACAATGCTACTCTACTGCTCCAGGTCACATACTAGGTACGTGATCCCGCACTGCCAGGTAGTGGGCGAGCGCTGTCGGCAACCCGGCTATGCTGCGGTTATACACAGCGGATGCTGATCAGCGGTTGACCACCGGCATCCGTGGATCATCAGAAAGACACACAGAACAGAGCTCTACCTATGTAAATAAGGCAGAACTCAGTCCTGTCAGCAGAGAAGTAATGGATTTTCTTTCCCTGCTAAGCAGGGGAAAAAAAATCTGTGACTTTTCTTAGTAAAACACACAGTACACCAAAACACTGGTTAGGCAAACATTTAAACCTTTTATTGCCCTAGATGTTTAACCCCTTCCCAGCCAGTATCATTAGCACAGTGACAGTGCATATTTTTAGCACTGATCACTGTGTTAGTGGCACTGATTCCCAAAAAGTTTGCCTGCCACAATATCTAGGTCCCATTATAAGTCACTAATCGCCGCCATTACTAGTAAAAAATAAATAGATAAATAAAAAAAAAGTCCAGTTTATATACCCTAGTTTGTGGACATTATCATTTTTGCGCAAACCAATCAATATAAACTTATTTGGATTATTTTTTAACCAAAAATATGTAGCAGGATACATATTGGCCTGAATTTATGAAGAAATTAGATTTTTAATTTTTATAGCAGAATGTAAAAAATATATATTTTTTTTTTTTCAAGATTGTTTGTCTTTTTTGTTTCAGCACACAAAAAAAAAAAAATATGGTGGTAATTAAATACCACCAAAAGAAAGCTCAATTTGTGGAAAAAAGGACATACATTTTATTTATGTACAGCGTTGCATGACCTCACAATTGACAGTTAAAGTAACACAGTGTTGTATAGAACAAAATGGCCTGGTCATGAAGGGGCGTAAATCTTCCGGAGGTTAGGTGGTTAAAAAAGGCAGATGCAGCAGTATACAGCAACAAACATGCACACAAAGACTTATATAACTTTAAAAGGTGGCTCATTAAGTTAAGTAAAATGAAAACATAGCTAGAAGGAGAACTTCAAATGATTCCATATAATCATTTTAGCTGTGCTGCCGATATCCTGCTGTGTGTACCACAGACACACATGCTAAGCTCTTTATCATGGCAGCATGGAACAGTGACGATAATGCTATTCACATCAATTGACTAAGCTGTATGAGTTGCTTTAACTACGTATGCTAACTTAGGTAATAATAATTTTCATAAAAATATATTTCATTCTTGAACCTAAATATCACATAATGTGCAATCATCATTCCTTAAAATTAAATAGTTTTTAACTATTGTTTTGCTATTTTAATCCTTTATTTCTCTCAATGTTTTTTTTTTTTTTTTTTGGTTTTACTTACTGTTTCCCCCCTTGAACACATCCCTTTTCTGGTCTCTACTTGCAGGCCCCCCCCCCCCCCCCACCCCAGACCCTACACTTGTGAATCATTTCTTATCATCTTGTCTGCAAACTTCTTTAGAATGTAAATGCCTTGGTTACAGGATGTATTAACTCCCATGCCTATGTGTGAGACTTGATATCGTGGGCTGGCCAGTCAAGTTGTCTGAAGATGCTGAACTAGAGTGAATTACACTGTACACTTTACACTGTACACTTAACTCTTCAGGGTCCAACTGGTAGATGTTAGCACCAATGATGGAGCTTGTGGATGTCGCATTTGCTGAAGGATAGTAAGTATAATCAAAATTAGTTTTTATATAATGCCAAGCCACTAGCAATATTTTAAAGTTAATTTAAAGCAAACCCTGTGACACATTCTAATTACTGTCTGTGTTCTTGATTGGTAGATTCACCAAACGGCTGACCATTGTAACTCAAACATTTTAATCATTCTCAGAAATGGATAAAAGGGGAATGTTTTAGAAATAGAGAATCATTGAAAAGAGACGGAAGAAAAAAGACCAAGTGATCCATCAAGTCTTCTCCTTTTTTATTCGTTTATAATTTTTCTTGTCTTAGTATGGATCTATGACTGTCCCATGCATACTGTATTTGAAACCACTTACTGTTGACTGGCTCAAGCATCAACTTCCCTTTCAGTAAAATAATACTTTCTAAGGTTAGTTTTGAACTTTCCTCCAGTTAGTTTGAGGTCATGTCCCTGTGTTCTTGATCTTGGTTTCATATTGAAAATACTGCCCTTTTGAACCCTATTTACCCCCTTGATGTATTTAAAGGTTTCAGTCATGTCTTCCCTTTTCTTTCTTCTCTCTAAACTGTACAAATTAGGTTCCTGAAGTCACTCTTGATACTGTATGTTTTTTTCCCTGTTTGTCATCTGCTGTTCAGTTTGTTCAGTTTTGCTAGAAAAAAAGACATTTTTGGAAAAGTCAGCATGGGTTCATGAAAGACGGAAGTTGTCAAACAAATCTGCTTTTTTATGATGAGATGAGAAAAACCTTGGACAGAGGGGTGGCTGTGGACGTAGTATACTTGGATTTTGCAAAAGTGTTTGACAGTTCCGCACACACAGCTAATGTGTAAGGTAAAGTCTACAGGCTTGAAAAAAATCAGTTTGTAAATGGATAGAAAACTGTCTAAAAGACAAATTCAGAGAGTAGTGGTTATAATTCATACTCTGAATGGTCTAAGGTTATTAGTAGTGTACTCCAAGGTTCAATGTTGGGACTATTGCTTCTTATTACCTTTATAAATGATATCGGGTCTGGGATTAAAAGTATCAGTGGAATAACATTCTTAGGGGATGTCTCAAACGTACAAGCTGACCTCAATGCACTGTTTAATAAGGAAACTATGTTTCAAATGAGGTTTAATGTTACAAAATGTAAAGTTATGCACTTGGGCAGTGGCAGAACTACCAGGGTCGCACTAGTCACACTTGCGCCTGGGCCCTGGAGTTCTCCCACAGTAGGGGGGGCCAAAAAGCTCAGGGTGTGGCTCCAGGGTTGCTGGCTGCAGTAATAAACAGAGAGTATCTATTATACTCTCTGTCACACTGCCCAGACCCCACAGTAACAGCCCCTCCCCTTCTCCCACGGACAGGAGAGAAAAGAGATAGAGAGAGAGAGAGCAGGATCTTCTCCTCCTCCTCCTGCCCCCCTCCTCCTGTGTGCATCCACAGCCCCACCCACATTCCAAGCTCTGTGCCTTGCAAAGAGTAAGTCCAACAGCCGGCAGGTAGATAGTGGAGGAAAGGCCAGCTTGCACCATGGATGCTGAAACCCTCCACAGGAGATCCACAGCTCTCAAGGACAGACTTCCTTCCCTCCAAACATGTCAGTGATTGAAAACAAAGCAGCACACAGGTGGGTCAGTCATTGAGGGGACTGAAGAGAGAGTGTGTTGTCACCTCCAGAGCCCCTCTACCAACACAGCAGCCTGCTGAGGTTTCCCTGGTGTGGTGCACTACAAACCCCAGCATGCTCTGCCAGCCTATTTGTATGTATAGCACAGGCTAGTAGGCCTTTCTTGCTGACTACAGTGGTAGAACTTCAGGGCCCAAGCCTCCATCTATGGTGAGTAAAGTTTCCCTCGCTTCTTCTCATCTCGCCAGCCTCTATACACACATATGTAAGGGAGAGCTTTGTGGACTGTAATGTAAAGAGGGACTCTGATGTAAGTGGGGGTTTGGGTGAGCAGAGACCACCTTACATCAAGATTCCCAGAGCACCTCTTACATCAGAGTTCCCCTTTACATTACAATCCACAGAGCTCCCCCTTAGGGCACTTTCACATGGGCGGACTCTGCCAAACGGACATGCCTGCTGAGCGTGGGATCTCTCTGCAGATTTCCGCTGAGCAGGCGGATGACAGGTCTCTGTCAGCTCCACTTGTGCAGAGTGGACACGGACACAGCCCCCTGTTCTCTATCTGACTGTCATCAAATCCCCTAGATGGATGGTGAGGGGATCTCCATCCATCTGTTTTCATTGGCTCAGATGCAGGCTAGTGTAAATGGTCATATGTCTCTTTACATCCACCTCCCTATACAGAACAATGGGTGGTCTGATCGATTCTCATGTGTAAAAGGGCCCTTACAGTGCAAGTGGAAATTCTGCATACTTAGAAGTAACAGGGGCCCTAGTAACCCTGATTAAATAGAAATACTGGGAACAATGATGTAAGTGGGGGCTCCAGTTATCAGAGACCCCCTTATATCAGGGTATGCAGTGTCCCCCTTTACATCAGAGTTCTCAGTGTTCTTCCTTAAATCAAAGTCCTCAGAGTTCTCCCTTATTTCAGAGTCTGCACAGTCCCCCCTTACAGTGTAAGGGAACGCTGCAAGTTCATATGTAACTCCAATTTATGACTAGCCTTTACAGTAAGGTGCACATGGAAGGGCAAAGCAAATCACAAATAAAAATTTGGCAGCATGCTTACCTGCAAACAAACCAAATTGACTCTGTCTAACAAGTCACTTTAAAAACAGAGAGTTTCGCTACACACATTTGCAAATTTGCAGTGCCTTGAAAAAGTATTCATGCCCGGGGCGTGGCTACCGCGCAATGGAATGGCTGCCTAGACAGAGAGCTCCGCTGCAGCTCCAAAGGAAAGCTTCACAATAGGTGAGCCAACACATCTGATCACATACAAGAGCATCTCTGGGGATCCCTTACAACCCCCAGCCATGCCCCGACAGAGAAAGTAGTCCATCCAGCCTAAAAAACTCCTGCACTTCTTCCCGCCAGTGGAGTGGGGGAAGGCCCAAGATGGCGCCAGCGGCTGTTCCCGACTGCATCCAGCAGCTCTTCACTGCCCTCACAAAGCCCAGGCTCAGCATCAGGTTTACAGTGAAATCCAGCAAAATCCAGGCCCAGGCTGGATGTGGACTCCCCCCGGCTGCAGAACTGCTTAGGGGACACACCACACTGGATGACACAGGGGAGCTAGCGGAGTCCATTAACTCCTTCCCCATCACAAATCAACCTATCTTGGACACCACTATGAGAGACATACTGTTTTTTATCCATAGTTTCCTGCATGCTGACATGCTGACCTGTGTTTAAAGCTTCAAAACTGAGCTGTGAAAGCTGGGTAGCAGGGTGGACCACGTGGAAAAAAAGATGGGAGAAGAGATCCTACCATCATCGGCAGTACCTGAGATCGTGATCAATAGAATAGAGTCTCCCCAAACCCGCTTTCATAATGGATAACGTCCATAGAGATGTTCTGATGCGAGTGCATTTTTACCATACAAAAGACCAATTTATGCAAGCATTCCGCAAAAATTCCCAATCGTCCTCCAAATACGATTCAAATCAAATCTTTGCGGATTTGTCGCAATATACCATGCAGAAATGGGAAAACCACTTGCCTATTACTAGGGCTCTATGCAACCATAGCATAGTTTACCATTGGGGATACCACACTAAGCTGACCATCAAAAGCAATGGTTCTTCCACTGTAATTTCATCTCTGGAGGAGGGACTTAAATTGCTGCGCGACTGGGATATCCTTCCAGATAAAGAAACCCCGCAACAAATCCCATCCACTAAGCTAACCTCTCAAGACAATTGGCAACTGGTGTCTCACAAACGCCGTAACAAGAAGAATAACCCCTAACTACTCCAGGCTCACCTAACACTAAATGCAACAACACCTTGTGGTGCATAAGAGTTTGTAGCCCACGAAGTTACCTCCACCTATAATGCGCAGTTTATCTGCTAACAGATTCCATTCGGATCCCCGTTTTTATACTATTACTACATTTTTTTTTTGCTGTTTTTCTACGTTGACTGTTCCTATGTTCTCATAAATCAAGGTCCAACCTGACTGCTGTACAAATCGATAACTCTACTACCAGCTTGCTTCGAATCTGCCTCTCCACGTGGACATCTCTCTCCAATCTTCTCTGCACAGGTCTGATAAATTGGAAGCCAAGTCTGATGAGGTACTGTGATTAAATTTGTCCCTTACAATGTTCATGGACTGAACCACCCTGCCAAAAGATCAGCACTCTGCTAGGAGGCCCTTAAACTGGGGGCTAATATCCTCTGCTTCCAGGAGTCACATTTCCAGGTTTCTAATGCTCCAGCCTTTACTCATAGGCTTTTCCCCCATACATATTTGGCCTCAGCACATACAAAACAAAGAGGAGTGGGAATTACAGTCAAAAATTCAGTTGCTTTCACGCTCTTGGAATCGCATGAAGACCCAGAGGGTGAATACCTCTTTCTAATTTGGGAACTCAATAACAAAACATACAGCATAGCTAACATCTACACGCCTAATACCAACCAGCTCAGGTTCATCTGGAAACTTCTTCACAAGATTATTTCCCTTCGAAAGGGTGCTCTTATTATCTGCGGGGACTTTAGCACCATAGCCGACCCTAGCTTGGATACAATCTCCAAGGCTAGGCAAACCTCACCTGCATTGTTACCTATTTTGCATAAAAATGAATTGTATAATGTTTGGAGGTGCCAGCACGCCACTGAACGCGATTACTCATTCCCCTCCTTTAGACATATTACTTACTCTTGTATTGACGCGTTTCTAGTTGATAGAGTGTTATTACAACAAGTGTCTTCCTCCACCATCTATACAATATCATGGTCTGACCATGCTCCAATCTCAATAGTAGTGCAGGAGGAAAACACTGCTAACCCCACATTTATCTGGCAAACGAACTCTCAGCTCATACACAACCCCACACATGCATCCTACATATCACAACAACTTACTGAGTTCTTTACAACTTACAACTAACACCCCTTGCATTTCCAAACCCTCTGTTCTATGGTGTGCTCATAAAGCTTTCCTTAGGGGAATACTAATACAACTCGGCTCTAGAAATAAAAAACAGAGGACACAGAGGCTTGATCAACTACTGTCTGAGATCAAAAAAGTAGAATCACTCAACAAAACCAATCCGGCTCAAATTATCTAAATTAAGATTGGAACTTAGACTCCTACTCCTAGAGCAATAAGAAAGACACTTGGCCTCTCTGAAATTGTCTTCCGTCAACAGAGTGGGCAAATTCATAGCCCTGAGATTTCAAAGCCGCAAATCACACACAAAAATAATTATCTAACTCACCCAGCAAACAACAGTACAATTATGAACCCCACAACTGGCTCATATCATTCAGCAACAGGATGAGGACCTCTTCACTAAACAATAGCCCCCTCACCCTCATTCTAACTCTTCCCCCCGCCCCGCCCCTTTTTTTTCTCTCTCTCTCTCTTCTCTTCTTTTTTCTCTTTCCCCCTTTCTTCTTCTTTTATAGGTCTCTACTTGTCTGGCACAAGTAGTCGATACATACAGACTAAGCAACATTATTTGCACACTGATAAACAGAAAACTCCCTCTACAGACGACACTCCCCCCCCCCCACATTGGAAGTACTACCCAGGACACGAGTCCACTCCAAGACCCATACTTATTAGTCTAGATATGTACCCCCCTCCACCCCTCGGACTGTTCTTGACCCATGCCCCTAATCTCCTTCTAGGGGCCATTTTTGAAATGAGAAACAGACCTAGGCACATCATATACTCCCACACAATGGCAAGCAGAATTTAAATCCATCTATAAGGCTTCTCATTGCATAAATCATTGGGAGTCCCAAAAAATTGCACTTCGATGGTACCTCACCCACCTATGTATCTCCAGGTTTCTCCCATCCCCCTCGCCTCTTTGCTGGAGAGGATGCAGAGACACTGGACATCTTTTGCATATGTTTTGGAACTGTAAGAACCTTACTAGTGTTTGGAGAAACATTTTCTGTCTCATATCGGATGTTACGGGCATTCTCCCTCCTCCAGATCCTGGACTAGCAATACTAAACCTTGGAATCAATGGATCCCCCACCCCCTCTTGCCATAGTATAACTACTCACATCCTTTTAGCGGCTGGACTACTTAGAACAAGGAGGTGGAAATCAAATAACACTCCGGAGGGGGTTTGTTTTGATCCTGTAGCAGAGTAGTCGTTTTTTGCCTCCGTCCCTGTACGTCTAGAAGGGGGAAATTATTTGGTGCCTCAGGCCAAAAAATGGGGGTGGGACTTTTACGGGCAAGTGAGTTTACACACAATTTATAAAAAATATTAAAAATGTATTTATATACAATGTTTGGATACAGTTATTGTATACATATATCCAGTGCATAGGTGTTTGGGTTATAGACCCAAAATGTGTTTAGAAGAAAGGAAAGTTTTGGAGAATATCCGTGACATAAGTGAAAAGGTGACTTTTGTTTTTGGACGTTGTTCTCTGTTTTTTCCAGGCTTGTTGCTTGGAAAAATATGTTCACAGAGATCCAACTGTAGGTCCAAAGCGTGTTTATCCAACGCGTTTTGGCTACTGGGTAGCCCTTTTCAAGGATTTTTTTGGTTATCACCAATTCTGTGGAGATAGTGATAAGTATTATTTGATCTTTTTTACATACTTTTAGTATAATATATTATTTAGTATTTATTTGTTTGTATATACATACTTTCTCTGTCTATTCCTGTGAGCTTCCTTGTGTCTGGACGGATTTGCAACAGGAACCACTATGGTGCAGCCTGAGGAATATATATATATATATACACATTATGAATTGTGTATTTGGTAGGTTTCTAGATTTGTATGGGTTTTGAGGTAAGTATCTGACAACTTACTATATGGTTGTCTTCCAATTTCTTATGTTCTTAAGGTTATTGGGTGCAGGGGATAGTATCCTATTCTTGTAATGAATAGATCTGAGGATACATATATTTTTTATATTAATGATTGTGCTGGGTATAGGAGTAGGTTTTGGTTAGTTTCTAAAGTGAGGTACTTACAATATATGTAGCCTGTTCACCTTAGTATAGATTTTTTGGAGGTTTTTTCTCTTTCTTCTCTTTAGGGTGAGGTACTGGGTTTTTGCTGGGCTGTAAAATATTCCCAGATCCTTTGTTAAAAATACTTATGTAGTCTATATATATATATATATATATATATATATATAGATATAGGCGTTGGGTATATAAACTCACTCTTATATGGTGGGTATGTGGTCAAGAAGGCGAAAAAAAACCTTTTTCCTCCCGCACAATCATTAATTGGTATGTGGTAGTCACAGGTATTCAGTCCTATTAGTAGACTTTCTATTGTGAAATAAAAATACATAAAGTCCAGTGAGCTAGTAAGTGCTGATTTATTGTTAGGTGACTTGTGGTATTTACAGTGGATGGTGAGCCATCCTTTGAAAAACTTACTGTTTGAGTGGTTTGTTCCTCGTGCTGCCGTTCTGTCTCTCCAGTCCCTTCAGTGTGAAGGAATAGTGGAGAGACGCTGGTTCCCCGGCCTTATAAAGCCTGTCGCGCAGGCGCCGTAGGTCCCGCACGTACTAGGCTTATTACGCAATAGGCGCGATCCCCGGTTACTGCGCATGCGCCCAAAGGTGCGCGCGCATCCGGTGGTCCGTCTTCATGTATTGGCCGCCGACACGGAGAGGAGGAACCAAGATCTCCGGGAGGGGGATCTTGTTGAGGGAGATGGTATGTCCCAAGGTACCATCTTAACCCCTGGCTGTCCAGGGGCTTACCGTGCCGGGTGCGATTTGAACAGATAGGCGGGAGGCTCAAGTGGTGACAGAGTGTAATCATATATTCAAAAGGAGTCATCAATAATTACATTTATACAATAAATCATAAATAGTATAATAAACGATCTTCAGATTTCAGTTTTAACAGCAGTTTCAAAAGTATTGATTCTCTGGTTTATATGGGGGGCGATCAGACTTGGGGTATGTCCTGGGAAGAGAAAGGGGGGGGGGGAAAGGGGAGGGGGTTTTTATTTACTTTTTGCTCCTTTGGAAAAATAGGAGTTCAATGTTCATACCTATGTTTCCTATAGGTGAAAGGTTTTTGTTACAAGGGTTTTGGTGAATGGATAAGAGGTTTCACAAAAATGTTCTTATGAATGAGATATTTTTATGATATGATATCCTGCAAAGCGGGTATCACATTGTTTTCTCGTTAAAAGAGGAAAGAAGCTATATACAAGGATTTTTATGAATGGATAAAGATGGTTTCCGTTTTTTATAATTATGTGGTGTTACATTCAATCTGTTTTTCCAGATGAGAAACCTTCAAGGAAGGGACGAAAGCTTTCAATCTCGTTTAAGCCTGGTGGTTTGGTTGCTTTTAAACGTTGTATCCATCTTGTTTCCATTTGGAGGAGTCTTTTGTTCCAGTCTCCCCCTCTATGTGGGATGTGTATCCTCTCAAGTGCAATAAATGTCACTTTGGGCATTTTGTAGCCATGTTGGTATGCCACGTGTCTCCCCAGGGGGAGGTAAGGATTACATAGCTCCATACTGTTTACGTGTTTGTTAATTCTCTTCCCCATCTCCTGTTTGGTTTTCCCAACGTAATATGATCCACATTCGCAGCGCATGAGGTACACTACTCCTCTAGTTCTACAATTTACAAAGTGTTTGGGCTTGAATTCTTCACCATTAGGGAGTATTGTATCAATACATTTTTGAATGACATTACACTGGGCACAACTTCCGCAAGGGAATGTGACTTTTGCTTTGCAAGGGTCTTTCCTGCTTCCCTCTTTGTATTCACTATGTGTGAAATTCTGTTGTAGGGAGCCTGCTTTTCGATATGTGATTTTTGGAGTATCAGGTATAAGATGTTTTAGTGTTGGGTCTTCTTTAAGTATGGGCCAGTGTTTTTGTAGTATTCTTTTGATCTTTGGGTATTCGTTGGTATATCTCATTATAATGCGTGTATTATCGCTTTCCTTCGGGGTATCTGTCTTTTTCTTTTTGAATAGAATTTTTTGTTTTGGTTGTATATTAACTTTGTTATAGGCTTTTCTAAGGGTACTTTTTGTGTATCCCCTTTGAATAAATCTTTCAGTTAAGAGTCTTGCTTCATGTTGGAAGTCTTTGTCCACAGTACAATTTCTTTTCAGTCTGAGGTATTGGCTGTATGGAATAGCACTTTTAAGAGGAGTAGGGTGAAAACTGGAAGCGTGCAAGATCGTATTTCCTGCAGTCTCTTTCCTGTAGAGTGTTGTCTGTATTTGGCCAATTTCATCCTTCATTATCCAAGTATCCAGGAATGCTACTTTTGCATTGCTGTAATTTAATGTAAAGAACATATTATGATTGTTGGTATTCATCTTTTTTAGGCATCCTTTTATTAGTTCTTCTGGTCCATCCCAGACGATCAAAATATCGTCCAGATATCTTTGCCATAATAATATGTTGTCGGTATATATACAGTTTTCTTCATTGTTTAGGAATTCCCTTTCCCAGTCTCCTAGGTAAATATTGGCGTAGGATGGGGCACAGCTTGTGCCCATCGCTACGCCACATGTTTGCAAGTAATAGTTACCATCAAAGGTGAAAAAATTATGGTTAAGGATGTATTCCAACATCTGGGTAATGAAGTCATTAAACTTAGTTTCGTGTTCGCTTCTTTGGCTGAGTGTTCTTTTGATGATATCTATTCCTTTTTTGTGCGGGATATTATTATACAGCGATTCTACGTCGACTGTTATAAGGAATGCTGTTTCTGGTATGATCATATCTTCCAAGATTTGAAGGAGGTGTACCGTGTCCCTTGTATAGGAAGGTAGGTTGGTGACGTATGGTTTTAGGTGTGCATCAATTACCTGACTTGTAGTCTCAGTGATGTTTCCATTTACTGAGACTATGGGTCTACCAGGTGGGTTTAGTTTGTCTTTGTGCACCTTTGGGAGGGCGTAGAAGGTTGGTGTTCGTGGATGTTTAATCTTCATAAAATTCCATAGGGTTTGCGTAATTATCCCTGCATTGAGGGCTTTGTCCAGTTTTTTATAGAAATCTTCTTTAAAAGTGTTGGTCATGACCGGTGATATTCTTTTGTAACATTTAGGGTTGTTCAAGATTTTTAAACACATTTTTTTGTAGTTTTCATTGTTCATGAGTACAATGTTGCTGCCTTTGTCGGCCGGTTTGATTGTAATTTTTTCCAGGTTTTGTAGTTCTTTTATTGCTGATTTTTGGCTTTTTGTAAGATTGTGTGTCTTATGGACTTCTTTCAATTTTTCTATATCTTTGGTAATTTCCCGGACGAACAATGCAATGGCAGGGTTTAGGTTTAGAGACGGAAATTTTTGCCATTTCTTTTTAAATCCTATTTGTGTGGTTTCTGTGGAACTGTCGTCCTCTTCCTCATCGTCTGTATCTAATTGGTTCTCTTGTTCAGGCCAGTCTTCTAGGCCACCTTCCTCTAATAATAGGTTAAGGTCCTTTATGGCTCGAAGCTCAGCTGCTGTTAGGTTGGGTGGATGTTCCACTGTTGTTGGTTTGGTATACATGGCTTTAAAAAGTAAATTCCTGGCGAATAGATTAATGTCTTTAATTATCTCAAATTTATCCGATATTTTGTTGGGACAGAAGGATAGGCCTAATGTCAGGACCTCCATTTGTGCTTGAGTTGGTATATGTGATGATAGGTTGATAATGGTTAGAGCTCCTTGGTTTATGGTCTCTGGCGTTGTGACGTCTTGGTTTTTGTTTTGGGGTTCGGTATCCCTAAAAAAGATTTAGGTTGTTTTAGTTCATCTTTCTTGGATCTCGTGAATATCTCATGTTGTCTGAGGGGTGGTCTGGTATCTTCTTCATTTTGTTTGTTTTGTTCTATTGCTTGGTCATAAATTTCTTCCTCTCTATCATCTGTTTCTAGTGGTTGTGAAGGATTTGGTCTTTCTCTCCTTTTTTCCATTCTGTGTTGTTCTGTTCCTGATGCATGGGATGAGGAATCAGATGAGTAATATGGTCCTGTATTAGGGGTTTGTCTATAGTTTGTTCTTCTATTTTGTCGGGTATTGGACCATTTGTAGGCTCTATTTTGGCTAAATGCGTTTTTGTCTCTCCAGTACTTTTTTTCTTTTTTCTTTAAAATTTCTTTACTGTAGTCTTCTATATGTTGTTTTAACTTTTTTTCCTGTTCGCTATAGAGAGCGATATTTTTTAAGGGGGCGAGTTTTTCATAGATGAGTTTGATTTCATTCTCCAGGGTTTTTATTTGGCACAGGTATTCACTTTGTAGTATTATCATTAGGTTTCTGGAACATTTGTTCATTGAGGACAGGGATGTATTATCCATCCAATTTTCAAGAGGGGGTTTGTTTTGATCCTGTAGCAGAGTGGTAGAGTACTCTTGAAAATTGGATGGATAATACATCCCTGTCCTCAATGATCCATATTTAGCAGAAAATAAAAAACCTAAAAAAAACATATATATTCATATAAGGCTGATCAGCAGAACCTTATCTGTTATATTCCCTCAAAAAGGCATAAGAGTTGGTGATCAGTTCCCCCTCCCAGGCAGATAGCCATATTGAGAGGACCCGGAACCCACCCATCTCCAGCCACTCTCTTTTTTACAAAATAGAGAACCTTTTTTCATTCACTGGTAAACCATGGAGGAAAATCAGGCAGAAGGTCTAATGGGATAGAATAGAAGAACAAACTACTACTTTGTAGTATTATCATTAGGTTTCTGGAACATTCGTTCAGGGCATCTTCCCAATCCTTTTTCATTTGTGTACTAATATTTTCCATGGTAGGAAATATTTGGATTCTTAGGCCTACTGGATTTATCTTTTCGGATATGTATCTCTCAAATGTTTTGATATGCCAATGTAGGGCCGATTTTCTCTCAAAATGTTTTTTGAGAGAGTTAAAGAGTAATGTGATGTTGGATTCTTGTTGTTCGTTTCCCTGGAAGTCTTTATGTATATTGGACATTAAGTTATCCCATTCGGTTCCCATTAGACCTTCTGCCTGATTTTCCTCCATGGTTTACCAGTGAATGAAAAAAGGTTCTCTATTTGTAAAAAAGAGAGTGGCTGGAGATGGGTGGGTTCCGAGTCCTCTCAATATGGCTATCTGCCTGGGAGGGGGAACTGATCACCAACTCTTATGCCTTTTTGAGGGAATATAACGGATAAGGTTCTGCTGATCAGCCTTATATGAATATATATGTTTTTTTTAGGTTTTTTATTTTCTGCTAAATATGGATCATTGAGGACAGGGATGTATTATCCATCCAATTTTCAAGAGTACTCTACCACTCTGCTACAGGATCAAAACAAACCCCCTCTTGAAAATTGGATGGATAATACATCCCTGTCCTCAATGAACGAATGTTCCAGAAACCTAATGATAATACTACAAAGTGAATACCTGTGCCAAATAAAAACCCTGGAGAATGAAATCAAACTCATCTATGAAAAACTCGCCCCCTTAAAAAATATCGCTCTCTATAGCGAACAGGAAAAAAAGTTAAAACAACATATAGAAGACTACAGTAAAGAAATTTTAAAGAAAAAAGAAAAAAAGTACTGGAGAGACAAAAACGCATTTAGCCAAAATAGAGCCTACAAATGGTCCAATACCCGACAAAATAGAAGAACAAACTATAGACAAACCCCTAATACAGGACCATATTACTCATCTGATTCCTCATCCCATGCATCAGGAACAGAACAACACAGAATGGAAAAAAGGAGAGAAAGACCAATGTCACGAATCGGCAGGACTGGTAGTGGATCCTCTGGACCAGAGAGGCGATGGCACGGGTTGTACTAGAGGACCGGTTCTAAGCAGTTACTGGTCTTCACCAGAGCCAGCCGCAAGGCGGGATGGATTTGCTGCGGTGGTAACTACCAGGTCGTGTCCCCTAGTAACAACTCGACCCCTCTGGCAGCTGATATGGCGTGGTACACAGGGAGTAGGCAAGAGCGTAGTCGGACGTAGCAGAGGTCAGGGCAGGCGGCAAAGGTTCAAAGGCGAGTAGTCGGTAGCAACGGGTTCGGCAATAGGCAAAGCAAACAAACACAGCAGGGAACGCTTTCTCAGAGGCACAAGGCACAAAGATCTGGCAGGAAGCTGTGGGAGGAGAAGGTATTTATGGGTAGTGCACAGGTGAAGCCTAATTAAGTCAGCACTACCTCTCACAAACCTTAACCCTTAATAACCACTTTAGGCCAGGCACCAATCACTGGTGCACTGGCCCTTTGAATCTAAGGGTCCCGGCGCGCGCGCCCTAGAGAGCGGGGACGCACACGCTGAGATGCTGGAGTGCTGCCTGGGGGCATACGCTGTGAGTGCTCCAAGGCCAGCAGGGGAGCCGGAGCGCTCAGCGTAACAGTACCCCCCCCTTTGGTCTCCCTCTCTTTTTGGTACCGAGGAACTTGAGGATGAGACTGCGGTCCAGGATGTTCTCCTCCGGCTCCCATGACCTCTCCTCAGGACCGCAGCCCTCCCAGTCGACCAAAAAAATCTTTTCCCCCGGGAGATCTTGGTCGCCAAGATCTCCTTGACAGAGAATATATCGGAGGTAGCGGCGACAGGGGTGGGAGAAACAAGCTTGGGAGAAAAACGGTTAAAGACAGCAGGTTTAAGAAGGGAGACATGGAAGGAGTTATGGATTCGGAGGGAGGGAGGAAGATGGAGCTGATAAGAAACTTGATTGATACGACTCTTGATTTTATAGGGTCCCAAGAAACGAGGGCCCAACTTATAACTTGGGACCCTAAATCGGATGTACCTAGAGGAGAGCCACACCTTGTCACCCGGGCGAAATTCCGGAGGAGATCTGCGTCTCTTGTCAGCTTGAACCTTCATACGGGCGGAAGCCTTGAGGAGAGCAGCGTGGGTTTCTCGCCAGATGGAGGAAAAGTCCTGTACAAGACTGTCAACGGCAGGTACAGAAGAAGGAGTGGGAGACTGTGGCAGAGGTGGAAGAGGATGACGGCCAAAAACTACAAAGAAAGGAGACTTGTTAGAAGCAGAGGATTGTTTGTAGTTGTAGGAGAACTCCGCCCAGGGAAGTAGATCAGCCCAGTCGTCATGGCGTGAGGACACAAAGTGACGCAGATAGTCACCCAAAATTTGGTTCACCCGTTCTACTTGGCCGTTAGACTGAGGATGGTACGAAGAAGAGAAGTCCAATTTGATCCCGAGCTGAGCACATAGAGCCCTCCAGAATTTGGAGACGAATTGTACCCCACGATCCGAGACAATATGTTTGGGAAGGCCATGGAGACGGAAGATGTGTTGGAAAAATTGTTTGGCCAACATGGGTGCAGAGGGTAGACCGGGCAGGGGTACAAAGTGAGCCATCTTGGAGAAGCGATCCACCACGACCCAAATAACGGACTTGCCATGGGAGGAGAGAAGATCTGTAATAAAGTACATAGCGATGTGAGACCAGGGAACTTCAGGAACAGGTAAAGGCAAGAGGAGACCCGTTGGTTTCTGGCGAGGCGATTTATCCCGGGCGCAAATCATACAGGCCTGGACGAAGTCCGAGACATCTTTCTCCAAAGAAGGCCACCAGTACCTTTGGGAGATTAGTTGGAGAGATTTTAGCACCCCTGGATGACCGGCAAAATGGGAGGCGTGGCCCCACTTGAGAATTTGCAACCGCTGACGTGGAGGTACGTAGGATTTGCCAGGAGGAAGAAGGCGCAGGTCCGCGGGAGCGACTGTAATAAGGCGTTCTGGAGGGATAATATATTGAGGTGTTAACTCGTCGCCCACCACATCAGAGGAGCGAGACAGAGCATCTGCCCTAATGTTCTTACAAGCCGGACGGAAATGGATCTCAAAATTAAAGCGGGCGAAGAACAGAGACCAACGGGCCTGACGGGGATTTAATCTCTGAGCAGACTGGAGATAAGCCAGGTTCTTGTGGTCCGTGAAGATGTACACAGGATGTGTGGCGCCCTCGAGTAAATGTCTCCATTCCTCCAGTGCCAATTTAATAGCCAGCAGTTCTCTGTCCCCAATGGAGTAATTTCTCTCTGCGGGAGAGAATGTTTTCGAAAAGAAGCCACAAGTTGAAGTCTTGCCCCTGGAAGACTTCTGGGTGAGGACAGCTCGGCTCCCACCGAGGAGGCATCCACTTCAAGAGAGAAAGGCTTGGTGGAATCTGGTCTAGAGAGAACGGGTGCAGAGGCAAAGGCGGATTTCAGGGACTGGAAGGCTTCCTCGGCTTGGGAAGGCCAGGATTTGGGGTTAGCTCCTTTTCTTGTGAGAGCCACGATAGGAGCTACCAGAGTGGAATAGTGAGGGATGAATTGCCTGTAGTAGTTCGCAAAGCCCAGAAATCTTTGTATGGCTCGGAGACCAGAGGGGCGTGGCCAATCCAGAACCGCCGAGAGCTTGGCTGGGTCCATTTGAAGTCCTTGGGCTGAGATAATGTATCCCAGGAAAGGCAGGGAGGTCTGTTCAGAAAGACATTTTTCAAGTTTAGCGTACAGGCGATTCCTCCTAAGACGAGTAAGAACTTGTCGCACATGGGCCCGGTGTTGGTCCAAATTGGAGGAGAAGATGAGGATATCATCCAGGTACACGACCACGCAGGTGTAAAGTAAGTCCCTGAAAATATCATTGACAAATTCCTGGAAGACAGCAGGTGCGTTGCAGAGGCCGAAGGGCATCACCAAATACTCAAAATGGCCGTCCCTTGTGTTAAAGGCGGTCTTCCATTCGTCTCCCTCACGGATACGGATCAGATTATAGGCCCCTTGAAGGTCCAATTTAGTGAAGATCTTTGCCCCTCGGAGACGATCAAATAGCTCAGAGATTAAAGGCAGAGGGTAACGGTTTTTGATGGTAATTTTATTAAGACCTCTGTAGTCAATGCAGGGGCGGAGGGAGCCGTCTTTTTTTGTCACGAAGAAAAAACCGGCCCCAGCAGGAGAAGAAGATTTTCTTATGAATCCTCTCTGTATGTTCTCACGTATATAGTCGGACATGGCAAGAGTCTCAGGAGGTGAGAGAGGATAAATTCTGCCCCGAGGTGGAATAGAACCGGGTATCAGGTCGATCGGGCAATCGTAGGGTCGGTGAGGAGGAAGAACCTCAGCTTGTTTCTTGCAGAAGACATCCGCAAAGGAATGGTATGGCTTGGGCAGCCCAGGAGGCGGAGAAACTTGCGGGTCCTGTTTGACCAGAGCAGGCTTGAGACAGCGGTCAGAACAGGAGGAACCCCAATGCAGGATCTCACCGGTGGACCGATTCAGGACAGGACTATGACGTTGAAGCCACGGCAGACCCAGGAGGAGTTCGGAGGAACAGAAGGGAAGGACAAAGAACTCTAAAGTCTCGATATGAAATATTCCGATGTCCATCTGCAGAGGCTGGGTACGGAACTGCACGGTGGCAGAGAGTCTCTCACCGTTAACAGTAGAGATGAAAACCGGCTTGGGTAGACGGATTACTGGAATACGGTACTTGTCAACCAAGGAGGCGTGAATGAAGTTGCTAGCTGAACCGGAATCAAAGAACGCGGTTGCGGAGAAAGAGGACTTGGAAGAGATGATCAACTGCACGGGTATGATGAGACGTGGAGAGGAAGAATCCACACCTAGCAACGCCTCTCCCACGTTTACTAGGTACGAGCGTTTCCCGAACGCGGTGGACGGAGAGGACAATCTCTAAGGAAGTGCTCGGTGCTGGCACAGTACAGACACAGGTTCTCGTCTCTGCAGCGGCTTCGTTCTTGTGGAGTCAGGCGTGACCGATCCACCTGCATGGCCTCCATGGTGGGAGGCCCAGTAGCGGGTTGAGGTGGACGCAGAAAAACGGGAGCCAGACGAGGGTAGCGTCTAGGACAAGCTTTTTCCTTTTCAAGGAGGAGTTCCTCTTGTCTTTCGGCGAAACGCTTGTCTATCCTAGTGGCCAGCAAGATGAGGTCACTAAGAGTGGAAGGAAGCTCACGTGCAGCCAGGACGTCCTTTATCTCGCTGTTAAGTCCCTTCTTGAAGGTGGCGCAAAGGGCTTCATTGTTCCAGTTCAGCTCAGAGGCCAGGGTGCGGAACTGAATGGCATAGTCACCCACGGAAGAACCTCCTTGGGTCAAGTTTAGTAAGGCAGTCTCTGCGGAGGTAACACGGGCAGGCTCCTCAAAAACATTCCGGAACTCTAGGCAGAAGCTCTGGACGGAAGCGGTGGCAGGATCTGCGCGGTCCCATAGTGGTGTAGCCCAGGCCAGGGCCTTCCCGGACAGTAAACTGAGAATAAAGGCTACCTTGGCTCGCTCAGAAGGAAACTGGTCGGACAGTAGCTCGAGGTGGAGAGAGCACTGCGACAGGAACCCACGGCACAGCTTTGGATCTCCGTCATATTTGTCTGGTAGGGACAAACGGATTCTGGAACCGGTGGCAACTGCAGGCGGAGGTGCTGGCTGTTGCTGAGAAGGCAGGAGCTGCTGCAACATAGCGGTCAACTGGGCCAGCTGTTGACCCTGCTGGGCCACAATGGTGGTGAGGTCCGCTAGGCTTGGCAGGGGAACATCAGCGGGATCCATGGCCGGATTTTACTGTCACGAACCGGCAGGACTGGTAGTGGATCCTCTGGACCAGAGAGGCGATGGCACGGGTTGTACTAGAGGACCGGTTCTAAGCAGTTACTGGTCTTCACCAGAGCCCGCCGCAAGGCGGGATGGATTTGCTGCGGCGGTAACTACCAGGTCGTGTCCCCTAGTAACAACTCGACCCCTCTGGCAGCTGATATGGCGTGGTACACAGGGAGTAGGCAAGAGCGTAGTCGGACGTAGCAGAGGTCAGGGCAGGCGGCAAAGGTTCAAAGGTGAGTAGTCGGTAGCAACGGGTTCAGCAATAGGCAAAGCAAACAAACACAGCAGGGAACGCTTTCTCAGAGGCACAAGGCACAAAGATCTGGCAGGAAGCTGTGGGAGGAGAAGGTATTTATGGGTAGTGCACAGGTGAAGCCTAATTAAGTCAGCACTACCTCTCACAAACCTTAACCCTTAATAACCACTTTAGGCCAGGCACCAATCACTGGTGCACTGGCCCTTTGAATCTAAGGGTCCCGGAGCGCGCGCGCCCTAGAGAGCGGGGACGCACACGCTGAGACGCTGGAGTGCTGCCTGGGGGCATACGCTGTGAGCGCTCCGAGGCCAGCAGGGGGCCCGGAGCGCTCAGCGTAACAACCAAATCCTTCACAACCACTAGAAACAGATGATAGAGAGGAAGAAATTTATGACCAAGCAATAGAACAAAACAAACAAAATGAAGAAGATACCAGACGACCCCTCAGACAACATGAGATATTCATGAGATCCAAGAAAGATGAACTAAAACAACCTAAAGCTTTTTTAGGGATACCGAACCCCAAAACAAAAACCAAGACGTCACTACACCAGAGACCATAAACCAAGGAGCTCTAACCATTATCAACCTATCATCACATATACCAACTCAAGCACAAATGGAGGTCCTGACATTAGGCCTATCCTTCTGTCCCAACAAAATATCGGATAAATTTGAGATAATTAAAGACATTAATCTATTCGCCAGGAATTTACTTTTTAAAGCCATGTATACCAAACCAACAACAGTGGAACAACCACCCAACCTAACAGCAGCTGAGCTTCGAGCCATAAAGGACCTTAACCTATTATTAGAGGAAGGTGGCCTAGAAGACTGGCCTGAACAAGAGAACCAATTAGATACAGACGATGAGGAAGAGGACGACAGTTCCACAGAAACCACACAAATAGGATTTAAAAAGAAATGGCAAAAATTTCCGTCTCTAAACCTAAACCCTGCCATTGCATTGTTCGTCCGGGAAATTACCGAAGATATAGAAAAATTGAAAGAAGACCATAAGACACACAATCTTACAAAAAGCCAAAAATCAGCAATAAAAGAACTACAAAACCTGGAAAAAATTACAATCAAACCGGCCAACAAAGGCGGCAACATTGTACTCATGAACAATGAAAACTACAAAAAAATGTGTTTAAAAATCTTGAACAACCCTAAATGTTACAAAAGAATATCACCGGTCATGACCAACACTTTTTAAGAAGATTTCTATAAAAAACTGGACAAAGCCCTCAATGCAGGGATAATTACGGAAACCCTATGGAATTTTATGAAGATTAAACATCCACGAACACCAACCTTCTACGCCCTCCCAAAGGTGCACAAAGACAAACTAAACCCACCTGGTAGACCCATAGTCTCAGTAAATGGAAACATCACTGAGACTACAAGTCAGGTAAATGATGCACACCTAAAACCATACGTCACCAACCTACCTTCCTATACAAGGGACACGATACACCTCCTTCAAATCTTGGAAGATATGATCATACCAGAAACAGCATTCCTTATAACAGTCGACGTAGAATCACTGTATAATAATATCCTGCACAAAAAAGGAATAGATATCATCAAAAGAACACTCATTCAAAGAAGCGAACACGAAACTAAGTTTAATGACTTCATTACCCAGATGTTGGAATACATCCTTAACCATAATTTTTTAACCTTTGATGGTAACTATTACTTGCAGACATGTGGCGTAGCGATGGGCACAAGCTGTGCCCCATCCTACGCCAATATTTACCTAGGAGACTGGGAAAGGGAATTCCTAAACAGTGAAGAAAACTGTATATATACAGGCTCATATATCCCTTATCCCAAAAGAAGGGAAGGAGTTATCAGTATGCGGCAGCTATCGCCCAATATCCCTTTTAAATTCTGATTTGAAAATTTTCACGAAACTCCTGGCACTACGACTCTCGCCCCATCTGGAATCATTGATCCATTTGGACCAAGTGGGATTTATCCCAAAGAGGGAGGCAAGAGATAATACTATTAAAGTACTAAATCTTGTTCATATAGCTGCGAAATCTAATACACCTAGCATTTTTTTGAGCACCGATGCTGAAAAAGCTTTCGACCGTGTCAACTGGCGGTTCATGTTTGCAGTCTTATGACAGATTGGCTTGGGGGCAAATATGATTTCCTGGATCTCCCAAGTCTACTCTGACCCTTCAGCGCAAGTAAAGGCTAACGGGCTTCTCTCTGACTCGTTCCATATAGTTAATGGCACGCGTCAGGGTTGCCCGTTATCCCCCTTACTTTTTGTTTTGACCTTAGAACCCTTTATACGTAGGGTACGTTTAAATTCCGATATCTCAGGGATTTCGGTAGAGAAGACGGAGCACAAGGTCTCGGCATATGCCGATGACCTATTATTCTCACTAACAAAACCAATGACTTCCATACCAAATCTCTTACGTGAATTCGATATTTACGGAAGATTATCTAATCTGAAAATAAACTATAACAAATCGGAAGCCATGGGTATTGGTATAACGTCTAGTGCACTCTTCCATCTTAAATCCACTACATCGTTTAGATGGACTGATATAGCTCTTCAGTACCTGGGCGTAAACATCCCTTCGCAACTTATAAGGTCAATTTCCCCGCTCAACTAATCAGTATAAGCGGACTCTTGGAAGGTTGGCAAACAGGGTTACATTCATGGTTCGGGAGATGCAATCTTTTAAAGATGTGCATACTCCCTAAGTTGCTCTATTTATTCCAGACACTACCGATTGCCATTCCCCCCTCTTTTTTTAAAAAAGTTCACTCGCTATTTACTCGCTTCATTTGGGCCAAAAAAAAACCTCGTATCTCCCGTGCCCAGCTTTCTTGGCCTAAGTCAAAAGGTGGTTTAGCTCTCCCAGATGTTTATAAATATTATCAGGCATCGCACTTAGGAAGAATTATTGACTGGAGATGACATTCCAGCTTTAAACAATGGGCACAGATTGAACAACTACAATCAGAGGCAGACTTAGGAGGGGCTATATGGTGTTATAAATATCTACCCCAAGATATTGTGCAACACCCTATAATCGGTTCAACTTTAAAGGTCGCGAGATCACTAATAAAACGATCAGTGCTAACTTCAGTTGATTCTCCACTGATTCCAGTACTGGGTAACCCAGCCTTTGCCCCGGGGATTACAGTTCAACCTTTACGAGACTTGAAGAAAAAGGGTTTTGGACAGGCCTCAACTTTCATTTGGGACAATAACTGGCCTACTATCGTAGGCCTTACCGACCCATCCGGCCCCTATCGTCTACCATTTTGGAACGCCATCCAGCTGCATCACTTTTTACAAACTCTTCCTGCTCCTAAGTCATTGACTAGGGACCTAACGTCGTTTGAAAAATACTGTGTGGGTAATGACGTACTACCGAATTTATTATCTAAAGTTTACCATTTATTGGCGTTGCCTCCAGAGGGCAAACGATTACCCTGCCTGGATAAATGGGAAAGAGATCTTAACTGTAGGTTCACGGTGAAACAAGAAAGGGATATCATTACATTGGCATTGGAAACCCCCGTTTGTACCAAAGTGAAGGAAATGAATTATAAATTACTTACGAGATGGTACCGGGTGCCTTTTTTATTGAATAAGTTTTCTGCAAGTCTCTCAGATCAGTGCTGGCGATGCCAGGAGGAACCGGGGACCATCTTACATATTTTTTGGGAATGCCCTCGCCTGGCTCATTTCTGGGGAGAGGTGTATGCGTTAGCCCAAGAATTCTCTGAGAGGGAGATCCCGAATAATGCGGCTTTTTTTTTACTGCATGTTTCCACCCTGCCCTTTGAGAGTTACAGGAAATCCATCCTGTTCCATATTTTGAACGCAGCTAAATCTTGTATACCCTTACGTTGGAAAACACCTCTTCCTCCAACGATCAGTGATTGTGCCCAAAAAATTGAAGATATTAATAAAATGGAAGACTTGCGTCTCTCTGCACAATTTAAAAAGCAATTTTATAATAAAACATGGGGCGCATGGAACAGGTTTGTCTTAACAGAACGGGGGAAGAATTTACTATGCTCCGAGAGTTTAACAGCCATTACTGAGTTAGAAGGTCAGGGAATTAGTCCCTAGTAGGGTTGAGCGAACACCTAGATGTCCGTGTTCGAGGCGTGCGCACAGGGTGTGCTGGGTGTGCCTGGGCACACCCTAATCACCTAGGGCACATAGCATTGCCAGTGAGGAGATGGGAAAGATCTCCCTGGGACCTGCTCTGCTCTATTTCTCCTTGCCTACAGGTACATGGCCCCGATACATTACTCTCCCTGCTGGAAAACACATGCATGTGTATTTCAACTTTGGGGTGCACACCTTAATGCAATAGGCTGCGCACACCTATGGGCGGTGTAGGTGGAAGCGGCGGTGGAGGAGGACCAGGGCCGGATTAACAGCATCATGGGCTTGGTGCTGAGGATTTTGAAGGGCCTTAAGGGCCGTGCCTTGCCATGCACCCAGAGGAGGAAGGGTGCAGCCATGCATGCCTAATTCAACATGGGATGCTGTCTCTGAAGCCCATAAACACATCCATGCATCGCCAACTGTCCCTCCTTGTCCGGCCTTCACGCTGTGTGGGGAGGTTCTGAGGGTGCTGCCTGGGGAAGCGAGCATAGAAGCCAGACTTCTGTGTTTACAAGTGACAGAAGAGCGGTAACAGTGAATATGGCCAACCCGGGGCCTATATAAAAGGTAGGGGCCTGGAGCTGCAGCTCCAATAGCCCCTACATTAATCTGGCCCTGAGGAGGAGGACGAGGTAGCCAACACTGCTTCTTTTCAAAAATTTTAAATGAGGGTACACCCCAAAAGAGTGAGAAAGAGCAAAAATGGAACAATGGGTGGGTAAGGTCGGTATCCATTGCTATTCTGCATAAGGTACGGAAAAGTCCCGTGGGATCCATGCCTGGTTCATTTTAATGAACGTGAGCTTGTCCACATTGTCTCTGGACAGGCGGCTGCGCTTGTCTGTTATAACGCCCCCAGCCGTGCTAAATACCCGTTCAGATAATACACTGGCTGCAGGGCACGCCAGCACCTCCAAGGCGTAAAGGGCAAGCTCAAGCCATGTGCCCAATTTGGAGACCCAGAAGTTGAAGGGGGCAGACCCGTCATTCACTACATGTAGGCGTGTGCACACATACTGCTCCACCATGTTGGTAAAATGCTGCCTCCTGCTAAGACGTTCCATCTGAGCTGCTGGTGCTGCTGTTTGTTGTGGCATGCTGACAAAGCTTTTCCACATTTCGGCCATGCTAACCCTGCCTTCTGAGGTGCTGGCGGTGCCCTGGTTGCGTTGGCGACCTCCTCCTCCTCCTCCTCTGCCTTGTGCTTCCACTGTGGCCCCGCTGTCAGATGGGAATGCCAGCAGCATGGCGTCTACCAGCGTGCGCTTGTACTCGCGCATCTTGCGATCGCGCTCCAGTGAGTGAATTAAGGACGGTACGTTGTCCTTGTAACGGGGATCCAGCAGCGTGGCCACCCAGTAATCAGCACAAGTTAGAATGTGGGCAACTCGGCGGTCGTTGTGGAGACACTGCAGCATGTAATCGCTCATGTGTGCCAGGCTGCCCAGAGGCGACGAAAGGCTGTCCTCTGTGGGAGGTGTATCGTCCGTGTCCTCTGTATCCCCCCAGCCACGCACCAGTGATGGCCATGAGCTGGCCTGGGTGCCACCCTGCTGTGAACATGGTTCCATCTCCTCCTCCAGCTCCTCCTCCTCCTCATCCTCCAGAACTGTGCCCCTGCTGGACAATTGCGTCCCTGGCGTTTGCGTGTGCAGGAACCCACCCTCGGAGCCCCTTGCGAATGACTGCCCTGAAAGCCTTGGAAATGTTACCTCTTCATCCTCCTCCTCCTCCTCATCCTGTGCCACATCCTCTTCCATCATCGCCCGAATTGTTTTTTCAAGGAGGCATAGAAGTGGGATAGTTAAGCTGAGAACGGCGTCATTGCCACTGGCCATGTTGGTGGAGTACTCAAAACAGCGCAACAAGGCACACAGGTCTCGCATGGAGGCCCAGTTATTGGTGGTGAAGTGGTGCTGTTCCGCAGAGCGACTCACGCGTGCGTGCTGCAGCTGAAACTCCACTATGGCCTGCTGCTGCTCGCACAGTCTTTCCAGCATGTGCAAGGTGGAGTTCCACCTTGTGGGCACGTCACATATGAGGCGGTGAGCGGGAAGGCCGAAGTTACGCTGCAGCGCTGCCAGGCGAGCAGCAGCAGGGTGAGAACGCCGAAAGTGCGCACAAACGGCCCGCACTTTCTGCAGCAGCTCTGACATATCGGGGTAGTTTTTAAGGAACCTCTGCACCACCAAATTCAGCACATGCGCCAGGCAAGGGATGTGCGTCAAACCGGCTAGGCCCAGAGCTGCTATGAGATTTCGCCCGTTATCACACACCACCAGGCCGGGCTTGAGGCTCGCTGGCAGCAACCACTCATTTGTCTGCTGTTCCATGCTCCTCCACAACTCCTGCGCGGTGTGTGGTTTGTCCCCCAAACAGGCAAGTTGTAAAACTGCCTGCTGTCGTTTACCCCTGGCCGTGCTGAAGTTGGTGGTGAAGGTGTTACGCTGTCCGGATGAGGAGGCGGTAGAGGATGAGGAAGCGGAGTAGGAGGAGTTACGAACAGGAGGCAAACTGAAGCGCCCTGCAATCCTCGGTGGTGGAAGGACATGCGCCAAATTGCTATCCGCCTCAGGCCCATCCGCCACTGCATTTACCCAGTGTGCCGTTAGGGAGATATAACGCCCCTGACCGTGCTTACTGGTCCACGTATCCGTAGTTAGGTGGACCTTGGCACAGATGGCGTTGCGCAGTGCACACCTGATATTTTCCCCCACTTGGTTGTGCAGGGAAGGGATAGCTTGCCTGGAAAAGTAGTGGCGGCTGGGCACGACGTACTGTGGGACAGCCACCGACATAAGGTTTTTAAAACTGTGCGTCTCCACCAGACGGAATGACAGCATTTCAAAGGCCAATAATTTTGAAATGCTGGCATTCAGGGCCAGGGATCGCGGGTGGGTAGGGGGGTACTTCCTCTTCCTCTCAAGTGTTTGGGAGATGGAAAGCTGAACGCTTCCACGGGACATTGTGGAGATGGTTGTTGGTGACCCAGGTGGTGGTGTTGCTGACAGATCGTCTGTTTGCGGGGTGGCAGGTGCCGGTATCACTACAGATGTGGCTGGAGCGGCCGAGACTGCAGCAGAAGAGGAAGCAGGATGAGCCAGAGACGTTTCTTGGTTTTGAAGGTGTGTACTCCACTGCAGCTCGTGCTTTGCACTTAGATGCCTGATCATGCAGGTTGTGCTCAGGTTGAGAAGGTTCATGCCTCGCTTCAAGCTCTGATTGCACAGGGTGCAAACCACTCGTGTCCTGTCATCAGCACATTTTCTAAAGAACTTCCACGCTAGAGAACTCCTTTGAGCTGACTTTGGTGCGCTCGTTCCCTTGCTGCGTTGGGCAGTAGCGGGCGTAGTGTCTAGGGCACGGCCGCTCCGCTTCTGCACCCTGCTCCCTCTTCTGCTGTGCTGGTGGCTCTGTGCGACCACCGCCTCTTCCTCCAAACTACTCAGGTCACCTGCATGACGTTCATTCCATGTGGGGTCGAGGACCTCATCGTCCTCCACATCATCTTCCACCCAGTCTTCACCCCTGCCCTCCTTGTCGGTCTCCACAATGCTGAACGCCGCAGCAGTTGGCACCTGCGTTTCGTCATCATCGGAGACGTGCTGCGATGATCCTTGCATGTACTCATCTTGAGAAATAAGTGGTTGGGCATCGCTGCACTCAATCTCTTCCACTTCTGGGGCAGGGCTAGGTGGATGGCCCTGGGAAACCCTGCTGACAGAGTCCTCAAAAAGAATAAGAGACTGCTGTATGGCTTGGGGCTCAGACTGCTGGCCTGATTTGCAAGGGGGTGAGGTGAAAGACGGTTGGACATTGGCTGCAGGTGCCAACTCTGACCTTTCTGCAGTAGACTGGGTGGGAGACAATGTGAAGGAACTGGAGGCACTGTCAGCAGCAAACCAATCTACTATCGCCTCAACTTGTTCTGGCCTCATCACTTCTAGGGGCGTTTGATGCCCTACCAAATACTGATGCAGGTTCTGTCGCCTACTCACACTTGAGGAAGGTGTTTCACTTGTGCGTGTAGCTGGCACAGATCGACCATGTCCTCTCCTTGCAACAGGAGCTCTACCAGCAGCACCACGACCCAGGCCACGGCCCTTATTTGACGGTCTCCTCATATTTCTGTAATTTAAGATCTTGCCCTAGAAAGGTTTTTATTGAATAGCGGAATAGAAAATATGATCCAAAAAAAGTGTATGTATATCACACGTACACAACCACACTAGGCCCCAATTACTATTGTTTGTACCCCTAAAAGGCTAGATGAGGAGTAGGGGGAGTATGGAACAGGCAGCACCCTCAAACCTTCAGAAGTATGAGATGAACCCCAACAACTTGGAAAGGTGGATCTCTCTCACACGTACCAACACAGACTATCCCCCAATTTAACTGATCCCCAAAGGTTTTTGATTAAATAGCGGAATAGAAAATATGATCCCAAAAAAGTGTATGTATATCACACGTACACAACCACACTAGGCCCCAATTACTATTGTTTGTACCCCTAAAAGGCTAGGAGTAGGGGGAGTATGGAACAGGCAGCACCCTCAAACCTTCAGAAGTATGAGATGAACCCCAACAACTTGGAAAGGTGGATCTCTCTCACACGTACCAACACAGACTATCCCCCAATTTAACTGATCCCCAAAGGTTTTTGATTAAATAGCGGAATAGAAAATATGATCCCAAAAAAGTGTATGTATATCACACGTACACAACCACACTAGGCCCCAATTACTATTGTTTGTACCCCTAAAAGGCTAGGAGTAGGGGGAGTATGGAACAGGCAGCACCCTCAAACCTTCAGAAGTATGAGATGAACCCCAACAACTTGGAAAGGTGGATCTCTCTCACACGTACCAACACAGACTATCCCCCAATTTAACTGATCCCCAAAGGTTTTTGATTAAATAGCGGAATAGAAAATATGATCCCAAAAAAGTGTATGTATATCACACGTACACAACCACACTAGGCCCCAATTACTATTGTTTGTACCCCTAAAAGGCTAGGAGTAGGGGGAGTATGGAACAGGCAGCACCCTCAAACCTTCAGAAGTATGAGATGAACCCCAACAACTTGGAAAGGTGGATCTCTCTCACACGTACCAACACAGACTATCCCCCAATTTAACTGATCCCCAAAGGTTTTTGATTAAATAGCGGAATAGAAAATATGATCCCAAAAAAGTGTATGTATATCACACGTACACAACCACACTAGGCCCCAATTACTATTGTTTGTACCCCTAAAAGGCTAGGAGTAGGGGGAGTATGGAACAGGCAGCACCCTCAAACCTTCAGAAGTATGAGATGAACCCCAACAACTTGGAAAGGTGGATCTCTCTCACACGTACCAACACAGACTATCCCCCAATTTAACTGATCCCCAAAGGTTTTTGATTAAATAGCGGAATAGAAAATATGATCCCAAAAAAGTGTATGTATATCACACGTACACAACCACACTAGGCCCCAATTACTATTGTTTGTACCCCTAAAAGGCTAGGAGTAGGGGGAGTATGGAACAGGCAGCACCCTCAAACCTTCAGAAGTATGAGATGAACCCCAACAACTTGGAAAGGTGGATCTCTCTCACACGTACCAACACAGACTATCCCCCAATTTAACTGATCCCCAAAGGTTTTTGATTAAATAGCGGAATAGAAAATATGATCCCAAAAAAGTGTATGTATATCACACGTACACAACCACACTAGGCCCCAATTACTATTGTTTGTACCCCTAAAAGGCTAGGAGTAGGGGGAGTATGGAACAGGCAGCACCCTCAAACCTTCAGAAGTATGAGATGAACCCCAACAACTTGGAAAGGTGGATCTCTCTCACACGTACCAACACAGACTATCCCCCAATTTAACTGATCCCCAAAGGTTTTTGATTAAATAGCGGAATAGAAAATATGATCCCAAAAAAGTGTATGTATATCACACGTACACAACCACACTAGGCCCCAATTACTATTGTTTGTACCCCTAAAAGGCTAGGAGTAGGGGGAGTATGGAACAGGCAGCACCCTCAAACCTTCAGAAGTATGAGATGAACCCCAACAACTTGGAAAGGTGGATCTCTCTCACACGTACCAACACAGACTATCCCCCAATTTAACTGATCCCCAAAGGTTTTTGATTAAATAGCGGAATAGAAAATATGATCCCAAAAAAGTGTATGTATATCACACGTACACAACCACACTAGGCCCCAATTACTATTGTTTGTACCCCTAAAAGGCTAGGAGTAGGGGGAGTATGGAACAGGCAGCACCCTCAAACCTTCAGAAGTATGAGATGAACCCCAACAACTTGGAAAGGTGGATCTCTCTCACACGTACCAACACAGACTATCCCCCAATTTAACTGATCCCCAAAGGTTTTTGATTAAATAGCGGAATAGAAAATATGATCCCAAAAAAGTGTATGTATATCACACGTACACAACCACACTAGGCCCCAATTACTATTGTTTGTACCCCTAAAAGGCTAGGAGTAGGGGGAGTATGGAACAGGCAGCACCCTCAAACCTTCAGAAGTATGAGATGAACCCCAACAACTTGGAAAGGTGGATCTCTCTCACACGTACCAACACAGACTATCCCCCAATTTAACTGATCCCCAAAGGTTTTTGATTAAATAGCGGAATAGAAAATATGATCCCAAAAAAGTGTATGTATATCACACGTACACAACCACACTAGGCCCCAATTACTATTGTTTGTACCCCTAAAAGGCTAGGAGTAGGGGGAGTATGGAACAGGCAGCACCCTCAAACCTTCAGAAGTATGAGATGAACCCCAACAACTTGGAAAGGTGGATCTCTCTCACACGTACCAACACAGACTATCCCCCAATTTAACTGATCCCCAAAGGTTTTTGATTAAATAGCGGAATAGAAAATATGATCCCAAAAAAGTGTATGTATATCACACGTACACAACCACACTAGGCCCCAATTACTATTGTTTGTACCCCTAAAAGGCTAGGAGTAGGGGGAGTATGGAACAGGCAGCACCCTCAAACCTTCAGAAGTATGAGATGAACCCCAACAACTTGGAAAGGTGGATCTCTCTCACACGTACCAACACAGACTATCCCCCAATTTAACTGATCCCCAAAGGTTTTTGATTAAATAGCGGAATAGAAAATATGATCCCAAAAAAGTGTATGTATATCACACGTACACAACCACACTAGGCCCCAATTACTATTGTTTGTACCCCTAAAAGGCTAGGAGTAGGGGGAGTATGGAACAGGCAGCACCCTCAAACCTTCAGAAGTATGAGATGAACCCCAACAACTTGGAAAGGTGGATCTCTCTCACACGTACCAACACAGACTATCCCCCAATTTAACTGATCCCCAAAGGTTTTTGATTAAATAGCGGAATAGAAAATATGATCCCAAAAAAGTGTATGTATATCACACGTACACAACCACACTAGGCCCCAATTACTATTGTTTGTACCCCTAAAAGGCTAGATGAGGAGTAGGGGGAGTATGGAACAGGCAGCACCCTCAAACCTTCAGAAGTATGAGATTGTGTTCACTGTACCCCACAAAGATTGAGTTCACTGCACCCCACAATGATTGTGTTCACTGCACCCCACAAAGATTGTGTTCACTGCACCTCACAAAGATTGTGTTCACTGTACCCCCCAAAGATTGTGTTCACTGCACCCCACAAAGATTCTGTTCACTGTACCCCACAAAGATTGTGTTCACTGCACCCCAAAAAGATTGTGTTCACTGCACCCCAAAAAGGATGTTGTTCACTGCACCCCAAAAAGGATGTTGTTCACTCCACCCCAAAAAGATTGTGTTCACTGCACCCCACAAAGATTGTGTTCACTGCACCCCAAAAAGATTGTGTTCACTGCACCCCAAAAATGATTTTGTTCACTGCACCCCAAAAAGGATTTTGTTCACTGCACCCCAAAAAGGATGTTGTTCACTCCACCCCAAAAAGATTGTGTTCACTGCACCCCAAAAAGATTGTGTTCACTGCACCCCACAAAGGATTTTGTTCACTGCACCCCAAAAAGATTGTGTTCACTGCACCCCAAAAAGGATGTTGTTCACTGCACCCCAAAAAGGATTTTGTTCACTGCACCCCAAAAAGATTGTGTTCACTGCACCCCACAAAGGATTTTGTTCACTGCACCCCACAAAGATTGTGTTCACTGCACACCAAAAAGGATTGTGTTCACTGCACCCCAAAAAGATTTTGTTCACTGCACCCCAAAAAGATTGTGTTCACTGCAGCCCAAAAAGATTGTGTTCACTGCAGCCCAAAAAGATTGTGTTCACTGCAGCCCAAAAAGATTGTGTTCACTGCAGCCCAAAAAGATTGTGTTCACTGCAGCTCACACACAGAAAAATGGATGTGGATCACTGACACCTGCCTATCTCCAATCCCACACCACACAGCAATATCGATTGTAGTTTGTAGAACACAGTTTCCCTAAAATTCAGCAGACTCTGTCCCTAACAGGATTGAGAAGAGATCGTAGATCAGGATTGAGTGCAGACCCCACCCCCCACACAGCAATATCGATTGTAGTTTGTAGAAGACACTGACCCTATAATTCAGCAGACTCTATCCCTAAAATGCCTACAACTCGCCCTGCCTAAACACTCCGACCTGTCCCTCAATTCTATCCGGACACAAATGGTTTTTTCCTGCCTATCTTTCCCTAATCAGCAGCCAGCACGTTGATGTGTGCTCTGTCCCTGAATCTAAGCAGCATAATGACGCCGCTGCGGCTGCCTCGAACTTATAAAGACTTGGTCACATGCTTCAGACGGCCAATCACAGCTACTGAGACATTTGCAGGCATGGCTGGGATGGCTTAAGGCACACCAGTTAAACGATTGTTGATTGGCTGTTGAAAGCCCGCCATGAAAAGAGCGCCAAAGCATGCAAAACCCGGAAATAAAACGACCGAACACGGATTTTTACCCGAACATACAGTAAAGTGTCCGTGTCCGTGTTCGGGTACAAAAAATCCAATTATTCGGTACGAACACGAATAATACAGTCCGTGTTCGCTCAACACTAGTCCCTAGGTTTGAGTAGTACTATTCTGGGTGAATCCAAGGTGGCCTCCCCTTCCCCCCTTTTCCTTTTTTTTTTTTTTCTTTTTGGGTTTTGTTTTGTTTCGGTTTTGTTGATATATCACATTAAAGTGATGGATATGTAAGAAAAATGATGTATTGATTTGTAAATAACCTGTAAGTGTGATCTCGCATAAATAAAATATTTGAAAAAAAAAAAGAAAACTGTATATATACCGACAACATATTATTATGGCAAAGATATCTGGACGATATTTTGATCGTCTGGGATGGACCAGAAGAACTAATAAAACGATGCCTAAAAAAGATGAATACCAACAATCATAATATGTTCTTTACATTAAATTACAGCAATACAAAAGTAGCATTCCTGGATACTTGGATAATGAAGGATGAAATTGACCAAATACAGACAACACTCTACAGGAAAGAGACTGCAGGAAATACGATCTTGCACGCTTCCAGCTTTCACCCTACTCCTCTCAAAAGAGCTATTCCATACAGCCAATACCTCAGACTCAAAAGAAATTGTACTGTGGACAAAGACTTCCAACATGAAGCAAGACTCTTAACTGAAAGACTTATTCAAAAGGGAAACACAAAAAGTACCCTTAGAAAAGCCTATAAGAAAGTTAATATACAACCAAGACAAAAAATTCTATTCAAAAAGAAAAAGACAGATACCCCGAAGGAAAGCGATAATACACGCATTATAATGAGATATACCAACGAATACCCAAAGATCAAAAGAATACTACAAAAACACTGGCCCATACTTAAAGAAGACCCAACACTAAAACATCTTATACCTGATACTCCAAAAATCACATATCGAAAAGCAGGCTCCCTACAACAGAATTTCACACATAGTGAATACAAAGAGGGAAGCAGGAAAGACCCTTGCAAAGCAAAAGGCACATTCCCTTGCGGAAGTTGTGCCCAGTGTAATGTCATTCAAAAATGTATTGATACAATACTCCCTAATGGTGAAGAATTCAAGCCCAAACACTTTGTAAATTGTAGAACTAGAGGAGTAGTGTACCTCATGCGCTGCGAATGTGGATCATATTACGTTGGGAAAACCAAACAGGAGATGGGGAAGAGAATTAACAAACACGTAAACAGTATGGAGCTATGTAATCCTTACCTCCCCCTGGGGAGACACGTGGCATACCAACATGGCTACAAAATGCCCAAAGTGACATTTATTGCACTTGAGAGGATACACATCCCACATAGAGGGGGAGACTGGAACAAAAGACTCCTCCAAATGGAAACAAGATGGATACAACGTTTAAAAGCAACCAAACCACCAGGCTTAAACGAGATTGAAAGCTTTCGTCCCTTCCTTGAAGGTTTCTCATCTGGAAAAACAGATTGAATGTAACACCACATAATTATAAAAAACGGAAACCATCTTTATCCATTCATAAAAATCCTTGTATATAGCTTCTTTCCTCTTTTAACGAGAAAACAATGTGATACCCGCTTTGCAGGATATCATATCATAAAAATATCTCATTCATAAGAACATTTTTGTGAAACCTCTTATCCATTCACCAAAACCCTTGTAACAAAAACCTTTCACCTATAGGAAACATAGGTATGAACATTGAACTCCTATTTTTCCAAAGGAGCAAAAAGTGAATAAAAACCCCCTCCCCTTCCCCCCCCCTTTCTCTTCCCAGGACATACCCCAAGTCTGATTGCCCCCCATATAAACCAGAGAATCAATACTTTTGAAACTGCTGTTAAAACTGAAATCTGAAGATCGTTTATTATACTATTTATGATTTATTGTATAAATGTAATTATTGATGACTCCTTTTGAATATATGATTACACTCTGTCACCACTTGAGCCTCCCGCCTGTCTATTCAAATCGCACCCGGCACTGTAAGCCCCTGAACAGCCAGGGGTTAAGATGGAACCTTGGGACATACCATCTCCCTCAACAAGATCCCCCTCCCGGAGATCTTGGTTCCTCCTCTCCGTGTCGGCGGCCAATACGTGAAGACGGACCACCGGATGCGCGCGCATCTTTGGGCGCATGCGCAGTAACCGGGATCGCGCCTATTGCGTAATAAGCCTAGTACGTGCGGGACCTACGGCGCCTGCACGACAGGCTTTATAAGGCCGGGGAACCAGCGTCTCTCCACTATTCATTCACACTGAAGGGACTGGAGAGACAGAACGGCAGCACGAGGAACAAACCACTCAAACAGTAAGTTTTTCAAAGGATGGCTCACCATCCACTGTAAACACCACAAGTCACCTAACAATAAATCAGCACTTACTAGCTCACTGGACTTTATGTATTTTTATTTCACAATAGAAAGTCTACTAATAGGATTGAATACCTGTGACTACCACATACCAATTAATGATTGTGCGGGAGGAAAAAGTTTTTTTTTCGCCTTCTTGACCACATACCCACCATATAAGAGTAAGTTTATATACCCAACGCCTATATCTATATATATATATATATATATATATATATATATATATATATATATATATATATATATATAGACTACATAAGAATTTTAACAAAGGATCTGGGAATATTTTACAGCCCAGCAAAAACCCAGTACCTCACCCTAAGAGAAGAAAGAGAAAAAACCTCCAAAAAATCTATACTAAGGTGAACAGGCTACATATATTGTAAGTACCTCACTTTAGAAACTAACCAAAACCTACTCCTATACCCAGCACAATCATTAATATAAAAAATATATGTATCCTCAGATCTATTCATTACAAGAATAGGATACTATCCCCTGCACCCAATAACCTTAAGAACATAAGAAATTGGAAGACAACCATACAGTAAGTTGTCAGATACTTACCTCAAAACCCATACAAATCTAGAAACCTACCAAATACACAATACATAATGTGTATATATATATATATATTCCTCAGGCTGCACCATAGTGGTTCCTGTTGCGAATCCGTCCAGACACAAGGAAGCTCACAGGAATAGACAGAGAAAGTATGTATATACAAACAAATAAATACTAAATAATATATTATACTAAAAGTATGTAAAAAAGATCAAATAATACTTATCACTATCTCCACAGAATTGGTGATAACCAAAAAAATCCTTGAAAAAGGCTACCCAGTAGCCGAAACGTGTTGGATAAACACGCTTTGGACCTACAGTTGGATCTCTGTGAACATATTTTTCCAAGCAACAAGCCTGGAAAAAACAGAGAACAATGTCCAAAAACAAAAGTCACCTTTTCACTTATGTCACGGATATTCTCCAAAACTTTCCTTTCTTCTAAACACATTTTGGGTCTATAACCCAAACACCTATGCACTGGATATATGTATAAAATAACTGTATCCAAACATTGTATATAAATACACTTTGAATATTTTTTATAAATTGTGTGTAAACTCACTTGCCCGTAAAAGTCCCACCCCCATTTTTTGGCCTGAGGCACCAAATAATTTCCCCCATCAAATAACACTCCAAACCTTACAAAGGTTGTTGGGATTGTCCGTCTTCATCTTAAATATGAAACTATGCTGGCAACTAGACATGGCAATTGGAAAAGTTTGGACCTACATGGACTGACAGATTTCTGGCAAGTTGAAAATTGAAATGTACTTATCTGATAACCTTACAATGAGCTAAATAGACATATTTACTGCATCAAAAATTGGACCTAACCATTTAAGCAACCATTTATGTAACTTTTAGTACTTCATACCCCTTGACATTTTCCACATTTTGTCATGTTACAACCAAAAAGGTAAATGTATTTTATTGGGATTTACGTGATAGACCAACACAAAATGGTACATAATTGTGACGTGGAAGGAAAATTAAAATTGTTTTTCAAAATTTTCTACAATATCTGAAAAGTGTGGCGTGCATTTGTACAGCATTTAGCCCCCGAGTCAATACTTTGTAGAACCACCTTTTGCTGCAATTACAGCTGCAAGTCTTTTTGGGTATGTCTCTAACTGCTTTGCACATCTAGAGAGTGACACTTATGCCCATTCTTAAATTTTCAAGTCTTGCCACAGATTCTCAATTGGATTTGGGTCTGGACTTTGACTAAGCCATTCTGACAAATGAATCTGCTTTGATCTAAACCATTCCATTGTAGCTCTGGCTGTATGTTTAGGGTCGTTGTCTTGCTGAAAGGTGACCCTCCACCCCAATCTCAAGTCTTTTGCAGACTCTAACAGGTTTTCTTCTAAGATTGCCCTGTATTTGGCTCTTCAATCTTCCCATCAACTCTGACCAATTTCCCTCTCCCTGCTGAAGAAAAGCATCCCCACAATATGATGCTGTCACCACCATGTTTCACAGTGGGGATGGTGTGTTCAGGGGGATATGCACTGTATGTGGAAGTTGCAGTTCTCACATTAAGGCTGCTCTGTACACTGTGGCCCTGCAGTAACTCCATAGTAATGAAAGTCTCCAAGTTGGAACATATAGCAGTGGAGAAATTAAGGTCAGGTTTTCCTAGAGGGACCCCACTCCTCCTTTTGTTTGTATGTGATGTGTGTTGCCCTCCTATGTGCACCTTACTGTAAATGCTAGTTATAAATTGGGGTGGCTCGCATATTTTTGTGTAGCTTGTAGGTTTGGTGTGTGGGCACATTGGATGCCTTCAGCTGTCATTGTGCTATTGCTGGGCATCCAATGTGTCCCTGTGCCTTTAAGGAAGAGTGGGCTCACTCCAGGCAAACCTGCCCTTAATGTATCCACTGTTATATATGCTTCAACTTAGAGACTCCTAAAACTATAGAGTTAATGTAGGACCACAGTATACCGAGCAGCTTTGATGTGAGCATTGCAACTTCCACATACAGTGCCTTGACAAAGTATTTATACCCCTTGAAATTTTCCACATTTTGCCATGTTACAATTAAAAATGTAAATATATTTTATTGGGATTTTATGTGATAGACCAACAAAAGGTCAAAACTATAGAGTTAGGACCACAGTATACAGAGGCATCTTGACGTGAGCACTGCGGTTTCCGCATATATTTGCAAATGTGTGCAACAAAACCCTCTGTTTTTAACGTGAATTGTTAGACAGGGTCAGTTTGGTTTTTTTGCAGGCTAACTGGTAAGTGTACTAGGAAATTTTAGTTTCTTTGTGATGCCATTTTTATTTATTCCACAAGTGGTCCAAGTGGTAAAACCTTTTTATCTTAATACAGAAAATGCATTAAGGTAAAAAAGGTTTTAACTTTAGAATCATTTTAAAGAGGCAACACTGCATGCAAATTAAATTAATCCATATAAACCAATCAGAATTTAAAGCTCCATAGTCAAAAGTCAATAGAATAAATCAGATTAATGCTAAGATTAATTTGCAGAAAATTAATGTATAGTAAGTCAAATTTGGGATATCAGCACAGAATCTTGCTTTTTGTGCAACATTTCACACACCATACTGTCCTTTATCAAGGACAGTAAGTATCTGAAGTGAAGATCAGGACATAAAAATGAAATACCTGTATATAGCTCCAGGGAAACCTGACCTGGTAATTAACATACAACATAATTAGTCCATTCTTGCACAGACAGCATAATAAAATGTGACATAATATAATCCTAATTCAACCTAAATTAGGCATTCAGTTTGTTCAACAGTCATTGATATCAGGCATTGCTGTAGGGGTACACAATTATGAGTACCAATCACAATAAATACTTTTGCAAAAGTTAAATCCCCATCTCTGTAGACTTAACATCATACACTGCCTGGCCAGAAAAAAAAAAAGCAGCCACCTGGAATTAACTAAGCAACTAACATAACTAAGCATGCAGTAACTATCCTATTGGAAGTTACTGCATGCACCCAAAGAATGAAGATAAAGCGAAACAGTGCTCATATGTGAATAGCAAAAATATCCCCTTTCATAAAATGAAATATGTGTGTAAATAAACTCAGTGTCATATTTTACCACATAGGCAAATCAATATGAATAACAAAATACAAATAAATAGTATATAAAGAGATTTGTACACAAAATAAATATATAAAGTATAAAATAGTGCAATAGTAACAGTCCTTGTGCAAACAGCAAACACTAGCTGCATATGCTAATAAAGTGATAGTGCTCTAAACGGTGATAATATTCAAGTAAATTCCAAAAAAGTGCAGATTCGTGCTCTGTAAACAGGTGCCTTTGGTGGGTATCTGGAGCGTGAGTATCCTCCACCTTATACGCTGCCCACTTACCAGTTGACCCCTTGGGGTCTCACGTAGGTAAATGGTCTCTATTGGTCAGCTCTCAGGGGTCCCTTCTACTCAGGATGATACACCAAGGGTTGTTGTCCTAGGGTTTGAGATGTCCTTAGAGGAGGGGTCCGCTGTGTCCCTCAGTAGAGAGCGCAGTGGGGGCTGTGTTGGAGATTCCTCTATTCACCACTCTTACACTCGTTAGTGGTAGGGTATCAGCATAGAGATGGAAAGAGTAGTGAGGAGGTTCATATTGTAGTATTCAATAAAATTTTATTCAAAAAAAGTAGTCACTTACATTTCAGTTTGTAAATACTGACTGAAGTAATGGAGACTTGAGAATGAGGTCAGCTGACTACCTGAATATACTGAATGACCAGGTTATTCCATCAATGGATTTTTTCTTCCCCGATGGCACAGGTATATTCCAAGATGACAATGCCAGGAATCATCAGGCTCAAATTGTGAAAGAATGGTTCAGGGAGCATGATACATCATTTTCACACATGGATTGGTCATGGAGTCCAGAACTTAACCCTATTGAGAATCTTTGGAATGTGCTGGAGAAGGCTTTGCACAGTGGTCGACTCTCCCATCATTAATACAAGATCTTGGTAAAAAATGAATGCAACACCGGACACTGTGACATTGCAGAAGTTTATCAAAACAATGCCACAATTAATGCGTGCTGTAATCAAAGCTAAAGGCGGTCCAACGTGTGTGACTTTTTTTTTTTTTTGGTGTCGCCTTTTTTTTTTGGCCAGGCAGTGTATTTATAAATTCTGAGGACCAGCAGAAGAGAGATTTCTAAACTAAATAAAATTATACAGAACACAGGACAATGGAAACAGCTCTCATATTGGAGCCAGAGTTTTTTTTAGGTGCCAGTAACTCCAATCAAAACATGTTAAAATTCAACAATTTTATTTCTACATTTCATTTAACCACTTCCCGCCCGCCCTATTACAAATTGACGGCGGGAATGTGGTTGAGTTATCCTGACCGGACGTCATATGACGGCGGCAGGATAACACCGCTCTGGGCGCCCCCCGGGGGCGCGCAGAGCGGCGATCGGTGATGCGAGATGTCAGTCTGACACCCTGCATCTCCGATCTCGGTAAAGAGCCTCTGACGGAGGCTCTTTACCATGTGATCAGCCGTGTCCAATCACGGCTGGTCACATAGTAAAACAGGAACAGCCGTTGATCGGCTTTCCTTAGTTCGTGCCTGACAGGCACGAGTAAAGGAGCGCCGATCGGCGGCTCCCCTGACAGGGGGGGGGGGTCGGCACTGGTAACCAGATCATTGATTACCAGTGCAGACCCTCGGGGGGGGATGCCACTAGATCCACCAGGGATGCCCACTATGACCCCAGGGATGCCCACTATGACCCCAGGGATGCCCACTATGGCCACCAGGGATGGCAATCAGGGCTCAGGGAGCCCCCCATTGCCCTCCCCATCAGTGATGCCCACCAGTGTCCTCCCTATCAGTGCTGCCCACAAGTGCCCATCATTGCCATCCTTTAGTGTCGCCCACCAGTGCCCATTATTGCCCACCAGTGCTGCCTATCAGTGCCCATTAGTGCCCATCAGTGCCGCCCGTCAGTGCCGATCAGTGCTGCCCATCAGTGCCTACCAGTGCTGCCCATCAGTGCCCATCAGTGCCCACCAGTGCTGTCTATCAGTGCCCATTAGTGCCCGTCAGTGCCACCTATCAGTGCCCGTCAGTGCCGCCTATCAGTGCCCATCAATGCCGCCTATCAGTGCCCAGCAGTGCCGCCTATCAGTGCCCACCAATGCTGCATATCAGTGCTACCTGTCAGTGCCACATATCAGTGCCTATCAGTGCCGCCTATCAGTGCCGCCTATCAGTGCCACCTATCAGTGCCACCCCATCAGTGCCACCCCATCAGTGCCACCCCATCATTGCCTCCTCATCAGTGCCTGTCAGTGCAGTCTCATCAGTGCTCATCAGTGCAGGAAAAAACTTATTTATTTACAAAATTGTATAACATAAACAAAAAAACTTTTTTTTTTTTTCAAACTTTTCTGTCTTTTTTTATTTGTTTAGCAAAAAGTAAAAATCGCACAGGTGATCAAATACCACCAAATGAAAGCTCTATTTGTGGGGGGAAAATGATATAAATTTGGTGTAAGTACAGTGTTGCATGACCGCGCAATTGTCATTCAAAATGCAACAGCGCTAAAAGGGGAAAATTGGCCTGGGCGGGAAGGGAGGGAAGTGCCCTGTATTAAAGTGGTTAAAAGACAAATAAAGATTACATATTAAAAACATGGGAAAAATGAATGTTCAATATCCATCAAGTGAGTTCATTACAATAAATTGTTGCAGTGTAGCAATCCAGACATGTTTCACCATTTATTTGGTTTCCTCAGGGGATATATTTTACTACACCAGAATTCACAGGAATTAATTAAGCACAAATATGTGTCCAGCTCGTATATCATGAAGCAGGGAGGTAAATGGAAGTGTCCCAACCTAAAGGCCAAGGGTGATAGCTGATAGTGCAGTTAACCGCAGGAGGGGCAATCAAAGAGGCAGAAAAAAAACTTTATCAAATAGTTTAAATATACTGCAGCGTGAGAAATCCTGGCTTGGTAGATATCCATTAATCAGAGGGGTCCACTCCCAAAGGTAACTCCAGTAGTGGCTATATACCGGGGCACTCAACAACAATGTGCGTTCACACTCTAGCTTTTCACTGACCTAATATCAGCATCCTGCAGCTCCCCACCAATACTGCTTCTTGATATACAAGCTGGAAACATATATGTGCTTAATTAATTCCTTTGAACTCTGGTGTAGTAAAATATATGGTTTTATTCATCTTTTAAATGAAATATAGAAATAAAATTGTTGAATTTTAACATGTTTTTACTGGAGTTACAGGCACCTAAAAAATCCCGTCTCTTATATGAGAACGGTTTCCATTGTCCTGTGTTCTATTGATTTGGGATGCGGTGCCTTTGAGATCTTCCCTGATCAATCGAATCCTGTTCTAAATAAAATTATCTTCACACATTTTTTTTTAAATGTTGGAAATGAAATTGAAATGTTTAGGCAGGGTATTTGGCATTTTAAAAGTTTTATATATACAGTACTGTGAAAACATTTTAGGCAGGTGTGAAGAAATGCTGTAAAGTAAGAATGCTATAAACATATATATTTTAATTGTTTATTTTTATTAATTTACAAAATGCAAAGAGAATAGAAGAAAAATCTAAACCAAATCAATATTTGGTGTGACTACTCTTTGGCTTGAAACCAACACCAATTTTTACACTTGCATACTCACTTTGTACACTTTTTGTACACTTGCACAAAGTCAGGGATGTTCTAGGATTACAGTCAGATGTATAATAGTGTTGGGCAATGGTTCGGGCCAAGCAAAAGTTTGGCTCGAACATCGTCCATTCTGGTGTTCGCTGAGCACCCGAATTTTCAGTGCTTTCAGTACAGTCAATACTGTACATTGTTAGAAGCAGGGCCGGCCACCACTTCCTTAACAATGAATTAGTCATCAGGTACCGGCAAAACAAAATAAAAAAACAAAAAAATGGCGTGGGGTCCCCACAAAAATTCATACCAGACCCTTATATGAGCACAAAGCCTGGCAGGCCAGGAAAGGGGGGGGGGAGCTCCCTCCTCCTAAACCATGCCCTCAACATGGCGGCGGCACTTTTTTTGGTGAATGAGTAGGGGTCCAATGTACCCCATACTCATACACAAGGGGGGCTGGGATATGGGGGGACTTTTTTGTTAAAGGGGGATTCTGATTCTGATAAGCCCCCTGCAAATAATCCCGCATAATCACAGCCCAGGTTTTTGGGAAGAGGCCTTTAGTTTGTCAGGAAGAGGAAGAGCCCCTCTGCCCCACGTTGAGGGCATGTGGCCTTGTATGGTTCAGGTGGGGGGGCACTCACTCCTCCCCCCTTTGCTGGCCCGCCAGGCTGCATGGACAGATAAAGATATGGTATGAATTCTGGGGGGGTGGACCCCATCCTGTTTTAAAAAAAAAAAAATTTGTGCAGGGTTCCCCTTAAAATCCATACCAGACCCAAAGGGCCTGGTATGTACTGGGGGGACCCAATAACATTTTTTTTTGTATTATCAGGTGGCAGCAATAGCTTGAAGCCACGAAGTTCATTTAAATGCATTTTTTTCTTTAGAAATGTTTTTTTTTTTGCTGCAGCATGTTCTATACATGCTGCATATGCACCACTTTACAGGCAGACTAAGGAGACCCCCCCCCCCCCCGGCACTATATTAAAGGAATTTTTCATTTTTATTGTTTCACTTTAAGCATCATTAAAATCACTGCTCCTTTAAAAATGATTGTTTTTAAAAAAACATATGTAGCACTGTCCCCATAGGGCTTGCTGTGTGATGACTTGTTGGGCCTCCTCTGATTACCTACAGACAGTCACTTAGAGTACAGTTCACACATCCATCCTTACTCTCAAAGGTTCGTTGCTCAATAAACAGTCCAGGAGTTTTGGTTTTTGTATTTATTATGGAACTTGGAAGGGGAGAAGGGAATAGTGGGATACTCCAACTGCAACTATTTACAGTTGATGAGGACAACTCTCACTTGGCCTCACCAGGTTACTTATGGAAGCAGTCATGCTGCTTTAACCATACTGCCACATGTATGGAAAGGGTTAAGTCTCTCTCTCTCTCTCTCTCTCCAGCAACAGACTTGGTGAACTACATTATCTTCAGGATACTCTCTAGCATCCCCTTTACTGACACCCATCCACTGACTCTTCTAGCTGCAGTGATGGCCCCCCTCAGGTCAAGCCCCTTGACACAGATCTGTACTCACTGTATGCAGAATCAGATCCTTTCAGTGTCTCCCTTCCAGCCTGAACCCCCTTCCCGGTTAAGGGAGCAATCCTCTGCAGGGGTCTTTGATATGCAAACCTCTGCTCATTCACAGGAAAAAACAATCCCTCAGTTGAAACAATCATTCCCAATAAAGGAGAAAGAAGAGCTTCACATACAGTATCTCACAAAAGTGAGTACACCCCTCACATTTTTGTAAATATTTTATTATATATTTTCATGTGACAACACTGAAGAAATTAAACTTGGCTACAATGTAAAGTAGTGAGTGTACAGCTTGTATAACAGTGTAAATTTTCTGTCCCCTCAAAATAACTCAACACACCACCATTAATGTCTAAACCGCTTGCAACAAAAGTGAGTAAATTTTCAAATTGGGCGTAATTAGTCATTTTCCCTCCCCGGTGTGATGTGACTCGTTAGTGTTACAAGGTCTCAGATGTGAATTCGGGAGCAGGTGTGTTAAATTTGGTGTTATCAATCTCACTCTTTCATACTGGTCACTGGAAGTTCAACATGGCACATCATGGCAAAGAATTCTCTGAGGATCTGAAAAAATGAATTATTGTTCTACATAAGGATGGCCTAGACTATAAAAAGATTGCCAAGACCTTAAAAATGAGCTGCAGCACGGTGGCCAAGACCAAACAGAGGTTTAACATGGCAGGTTCCACTCAGAACAGGCCTTGCCATGGTCGACCAAAGAAGTTGAGTGCAAGTGCTCAGCGTCATATCCAGAGGTTGTCTTTGGGAAATAGGCATATGAGTGCTGCCAGCTTTGCTGCAGAGGTTGAAGGGGTGGGGGGTTCAGCCTGTGTGTGCTCGGACCATACGCTGCACACTGCATCAAATTGGTCTGCATGGCTGTCATCCCAGAAGGAAGCCTCTTCTAAAGATGATGCACAAGAAAGCCCGCAAACAGTTTGCTGAAGACAAGCAGACTAAGGACATGGATTAGTGGAACCATGTCCTGTGGTCTGATGAGACCAAGACAAACGTATTTGCTTCAGATGCTGTGAAGCGTGTTTGATGGCAACCAGGTGAGGAGTACAAAGACAAGTGTGTCTTGCCTACAGTCAAGCATGGTGGTGGGAGTGTCATGGTCTGGGGCTGCATGAGTGCTGCCAGCACTGGGGAGTTACAGTTCATTAGGGGAACCATGAATGCCAACATGTACTGTGAGATACTGAAGCAGAGCATGATCCCCTCCCTTTGGAGACTGGGCTGCACAGCAGTATTCCAACATGATGACAACCCCAAACACACCTCCAAGACGACCACTGCTTTGCTAAAGAAGCTGAGGGTAAAGGTGATGGACTGTCAAGCATGTCTCCAGACCTAAACTTTATTGAGCATCTGTGGAGCATCCTAAAATCGAAGGTGGAGGAACGCAAGGTCTCTAACATCCACCAGCTCCGTGATGTCATCATGGAGGAGTTGAAGAGGACTCCAGTGGCAACCTGTGAAGCTTTGGTGAACTCAATGCCCAGTGCTGGAAAATAATGGTGGGCATACAAAATATTGACACTTTGGGCACAATTTGGACAATTCCACTTAGGGGTGTACTCACTTTTGTTGCCAACAGTTTGGACATTAATGGCTGTGTGTTGAGTTATTTTGAGGGGGACAGCAAATTTACACTGTTATACAAGCTGTACACTCACTACTTTACATTGTAGCAGAGTGTCTTTTCTTCAGTGTTGTCACATGAAAAGATATAATTAAATATTTACAAAAATGTGAGGGGTGTACTCACTTTTGTGAGATACTGTAGCAAGATCTTCAACCACTTCTGGACCGAGCCCATTTCTTACACATGTTGTTTACAAGTTAAAATCTGTATTTTTAGCTAGAACATTACTTAGAACTCCCAATCATTATATATATTTTTAGCAAAGACTCTGGAGAATGAAATGGCTGTCGTTGCAATATTGTTTGTCATGCGGTATTTGCGCAGCGGTCTTTCAAACGCTATTTGTTTTGAAAAAAATACATATCACTGCGTTTTAAAAAACCTAAACAGTAAAGTTAGCCCATTTTTTTTTGTATATTGTGAAAGATGATGTCACGCCGAGTAAATAAATACCTAACCTGTTACGGTTTAAAATTGCGCACACCCGTGGAATGGCGACAAACTACAGTCAATAAAAATCTCTATAGGCTGTGGAAGGCGGTGGGACCGCCGGCTATAAAAAATGGTACCAGGATGATGCGTCTCGCTGCATCACCCCTGTACAACCTATTCTTGCAGCTGACGTAGGGTTACGTCGATTCGCTGGAAGTGGTTAAAGCAAGTTTCAAAAAATCATTCCACTCACGTTTAAAAATATCTCAATTGATACAAAGAAAAAGAGCATAAAATTGTGGGTAGGTCCTGTCATCCACTTAACCGCAAGCAACAGCCCAGCTTAGCGTGATGATGACACCTGCAGTAACCGCCCTACGCGTTTTGTAACTTGAGGTCTTTCTAGAGCCATTACAGCAATAGGTGATAGTTTAATGTATGGATTGTGTTTTAGTTCCTTTTGGTTGTAATATTTAGTTGCATATAAGGGTTTAAATGTTTTCAGCGCATTGACGGAACTCATTAATGCACACTAGGAGATTGCAAAAGTAACATTTTATTAGCTACATAGTAACAGCATACAAAAATAACAAAAGCTTATTTTACCCACAGCGCTGCAATTCCGCAAATATAACTTCCCGTCTTACACCTGGAATTGTGCAGTCGGTCTGAGTGGCACTGAGAGAGTTGGAGGGGTGATGACATCACGCTCTCTGACTCAGCTAATCAAAGGAACTTTGTAATAATTCACAGAATACAAAGTTCCCTATTAATGGCTGGACACCACTCAAACTGACTCTGCATTGTTGCGGGTTTGAGGTTGTAAGTCTCACAACCAGAACTCAGCACTGTGTACTTTCTGTAGCTAAAGCTACATGCAGTTTATGAAGTGCTTAGAGACACTTCAGCAGTTAGTGAAGGAAATAGTTTGTTTGGACCAGCTTGGCCCAAACAAACTCTATAAAGTGAGAGGAAACATGGAAATCAGCTTTAATTAATTATAACATGCAGGTGCTAATGATCATCAATTTCATACGTAGGTTGAAATAAAGCCATTAACTGAAATAGCTGTGTAGGAGGTTTAAAACTGAGTCAGGAACAGCCACACTCTGCTACAAAGGTGAAGTTGTGGAAGTGTCAGTTCTTTTCTGTGATCAGGCTGCTCAGCTGTTGGATAATTGTCAGCACTCATCATTTCCTCAGTGGCTCACCTGGTTATCATTATCTGCCCGTTAGTCCCGCCTACAGCCAGCCCCTTTTGGCTATTTAAGTTGCTTTGTTCATTCCTTTCCTGCCTTCGCCTTGTCAACATATCTGGAATTTCTCTGCTGTGTTCCTGTGAAAGACTCTACCTGCCTGATCCTGTTCCTCTGCCTCCAACTACGCTGATTTCTGGTTCATTGTCTCATCTGACTTCCCGTATTGGCTTCTAACCCCTGGCTTATGTTTTGACTAAGTTTACTGTTCTGTACCATTTTTTACCATTACATTAAAGGTGTGATGTTTACTATATTTTCTGTCTGATTCATGGCTCTTGACAGGAAGACAGCTTCATGTTACAGGTCATACACCATGGCAAGACTGAGCACAGCAACAAAACACAAGGTAGTTTTACTGCATCAGTTAGATCTCTCCCAGGGAAAGATTTCAAAGCAGACTGGGGTTTAAGATGTTTTGTTCAAGCTCTTTTGAAGAAGCACAAAGAAACAGGCAACGTTGAGGACCGTAGTGCAGTGGTCGGCAAAGGAAACCTAATGCAGTAGATAAAAAAGACACATAACACTAAATTCCCTTCAACATCTGAAGGTGTCAAGCAGTGCCATCAGCACAGAACTGGCATAAACCAGTGATACCCAGGTACACCTATCGACTGTCAAGAGAAGTCTGGCCAGAAGTGGTCTTCATGGAAGAATTGCTGCCAAAAAGCCATACCTCTGATGTGGAAACAAGGCTAAGCGACTCAACTATGCCTGAAAATATAGGAACTGGGGTACAGAAAAATAGCAGCAGGTGTTCTGGACTTATGGTCAAAATGTGAAATATATTTGGTTGTAGCAGGAGGCAGTTTATTTTCAGGCAATAGAGAAGCATTGTAGAGGTTCCTTGCAAGTTTAGGGCTGCATTTCTGTAAATAGAGTTGTAGACTTGGTCAGTATCAATGGTGTCCTCAATACTTATCCATCATGTCACACCATCAGGAAGGTGTGTGAACTGCCCCAAATTTATTCTGCAGCAGGATAATGACCCCAAACATACAGCTAATATAATTAGAGACTCTCTTCAGCATGAAGAAGAACAAGGAGTCCTGGAAGTGATGGTTTGGCCCCCAAAGAGCCCTGATCTCAACATCATTGAGTCTGCCAGGGATTACATGAAGAGAAAGAAGGATCTGAGGCAGCCCACATCCACAGAAGATCTGTGGTAAGTTCTTCAAGATTAGTGATGGACCGAACACCCCCCTGTTCGGTTCCCACGAGAACATCTCAAACAGGGAAAAAGTTCTAGCGAAGATGCAAACTCTATTAACCACTTTACCACCGGAGGATTTTCCTGCTTTACGTCCAGGCCACTTTTTGCGATTCCGCACTGTGCGACTTTAACTGACAATCGTGCGGTCATGCAACGCCGTACCCAAACAAAATTTACGTCCTTTTTTCCCACAAACAGAGCTTTCTTTTGGTGGTATTCGATCACCTCTGCGCTTTTCATTTCATGCGACAATTTTGAAAAAATAACAATATTTTTCACATTTTTTTATATGAAATTCCCCCCCCCCCCAAAAAAATGTAAAAATACAATTTTTTAACATTTTAGGCCAATTTGTTTTCTGCTACATACAAAACCGGCAGCAAAAAATGGGGTGTCTCTATAGAATATCATACAAATCAATCCCAAGACATGTGCAATCACAGTGGATTAATGGATATATATATAGTCCATATATGGTGGTTAAGGTGCTCTTTTCTGTATGCCCGAAGTGTGGTGAGTGGGCAGAAGGTAGGGTGCTCCCCTAAGCCTGGGGTCTTGCGCTTACCAGATTCCTTTACCCCTACAGGGGTAACCAGCGGGTCGATATTTAGGGATCGCTCCCATACACTGGCAACCTGGACGTCCCTAGTACTCGATCTCACTCCGTAATGGGATATATGGTATCCGCTCAATAGATACAGAAAATTCCAGTACAGTACCCGGGTATGAAGAAGAGAAGGGAAAGGAGCCTCCGATAGTGTATTACTGTTTAAAAATAGCTTTATTTCAATCAAAAAGACATGTACTCACATAGTCTAAGAACCTAAAATGCATCCGTCTGGCATAGGAGCCGCAACCTCCTCTCTCGCGGTGCGCACCTGGAAGTGGCGTGCGTGCCAACCGCCGGATGTGCGTTCCGAGCCTCGGGATCGATAGACGGAAATGACGTGGTCACGCTCTCGACGCGTTTCATCATACTGACGTCATCTGGAGTAGCGTCGACCACGTCCCCTTCGTCTACTTAAGTATAATGTGGTTACCAGGCAACCCGGTCCGGGAAAGTTCAATTAATTGGTTTGGCCAATCCGGCAGTAGTGTGTAAGCAGTTGCTAGGCAGAAAAAAGTATGTTCAAAACATCTCGTATAGGAGTGTATACGGCCAATCAAAAAACAGGGGGATTGTTTTGTCAAGTGTTGCTAAGCAATTGTAGTTTCTTTTGGAATACGGGAACGATGCATAACACGAAGAAGCTTGGTGATTTGGCTTACTCTGTGTCTCCGGTAGAACAGATTACATGATTGGTGGGAACACATGAAGGCATCATATATATATAGTATCGGTGGGAGAGACAAAAATAAATAAAAGGAGATACAGTATATTTCATTAATGGCATCCTCAACCATGTATCGGGGTCTATAAGGATTATTCAATTATTATCAAGGAAACTGTGATTGGGAGTATATATTCTACGGGTGATGGAGAAGATAATTTTATTTCCAAAAAAGGGGGGTTAAAATTCAAATACAGAATTAAAAATATCTTTAAACTTCCTTAATTATTTTTTATTTTTTAATTATTTATTATACTTAAGTAGACGAAGGGGACGTGGTCGACGCTACTCCAGATGACGTCAGTGTGACGAAACGTGTCGAGAGCGTGACCACGTGATTTCCGTCTATCGATCCCGAGGCTCGGAACGCACATCCGGCGGTTGGCACGCACGCCACTTCCAGGTGCGCACCGCGAGAGAGGAGGTTGCGGCTCCTACGCCAGACGGATGCATTTTAGGTTCTTTGACTATGTGAGTACATGTCTTTTTGATTGAAATAAAGCTATTTTTAAACGGTAATACACTATCGGAGGCTCCTTTCCCTTCTCTTCTTCATACCCGGGTACTGTACTGGAATTTTCTGTATCTATTGAGCGGATACCATATATCCCATTACGGAGTGAGATCGAGTACTAGGGACGTCCAGGTTGCCAGTGTATGGGAGCGATCCCTAAATATCGACCCGCTGGTTACCCCTGTAGGGGTAAAGGAATCTGGTAAGCGCAAGACCCCAGGCTTAGGGGAGCACCTTACCTTCTGCCCACTCACCACACTCCGGGCATAGGGAAAAGAGCACCTTAACCACCATATATGGACTATATATATATATATAGGACTTTTTTGGATCCATTAATCCACTGTGATTGCATATGTCTTGGGATTGATTTGTATGATATTCTATAGAGACACCCCATTTTTTGCTGCCGGTTTTGCACAGTTATAATATAATAATTTTTCCACCTTGCACTATTGCACTTATTTACTGGCAGCTATATATTTTTCACTTATATATATTTTTATTACAGTTATATCTATTTCTTGTGAATTTATGGTTGCTATTATATAGAAGACATTTATTTATTTATTTATTTATTTATTTATTTATCACTCCACTCTTAATATTCACTATTGCACTTCTGCACTTTATATTTATCAATTGCACATATGGTATTTATTTGTTGTATTCAATTGTAATAGTCTATTATTTTAAGCCTATATCTGCTTGTTTTGCACATAGACCACCACTTGTGACCCTTGATTTTACATAGCGTAGTGGTTTTTATGCTATTTTTTACAAGGATACACATAGGTCTTAATACAGTTTTTTTACACAAATTTTTATTTTTGTTATATTCGTACACATTTCATATATAAAATTTAACCTAGGAGTGACGCAACCACAAATTGATTTCCTGAACACCCCACTAGGCAGCGCCAATCACTTCTTTCATTTCTCCTTAAAAGTTAGAGTTTATCTAAAGTTTATGGGACACGAAAATGAAAAATCAAAAGTCCTCATTTTAAAGGCTTATATGCAAGTTATTGCCATAAAAAGTGTATGGGGACCTGGATACTGCCCTGGGGGACATTTAACAATGCAAATGTTTTTTTTAAAACAATACTTTTTACAGGAGCAGGGATTTTAATAATGCTTAAAGTGAAACAATAAAAATGAAACATTCATTTAAATATCATGCCTGGGGGGGTCCCCTAATGTGCCTGTAAAGTGGCGCATTTGTACAATGTATGTAGCCTGCTGCAGCTATACTGACATTTATAAAGGAAAAATTGTCATCTAAACTTGCTCGCGGCTGTAATGTATTGTCGGCTCCCAGCAATACAGATAAAAAAAAGAAAAAAAACGCGTCCCCCCCCCCCCAGTCCAAACCAGGCCCTTTGGTTCTGGTACAGATTTTATCACATGACGTCAGAAGGGGAGGTGTCACCGGGGGATGTAACTGGGTGTCTCCACCCCTTTCCTATAAAAGAGCTGTCATGGCTCAGGTGGCTCATTAGCCGGGAGGCGTGTGAAGAGGCTGGAGCGTCTCTTTTTTTTTTTTTCGGGTGCAGCGGGTGATGTGATTGATGATGGATTTACATCGGGGGACAATATTTTTTCATTTTTATTTTTTAATAAAGGACTTGTCAAAAACTGTCTTTTGTGTTTATTTTCTTTTACTCTTTTTTTGTGAATGGGTAGGGGTACTATGTAACTGATACTGTATCTATTCACATGGGTGGGCAGATCTGAGGGCCCCCTTGTTAAAAGGGGGCTTCCAGATTCCAATAAGCCCCCCACCCACAGACCTCAACAACCACAGCCCAGGGTTGTCCGGAAGAGACCCTTGTCCCCATAAACATGGCACCCAAAGCACCCTCCCCATGTTGAGGACAAGCGGCCTGGTATGGTTCAGGAGGAGGGAGGCCGCTCGCTTGTTTTTGGATTTTGGGGAGGACCCCACACGTTTTTTTTTTCAATTTTGGGGTGGAGTTCCCCTTAAAATCTGTACCATACCCAAAGGGCCTGGTATGGATTTTGGGGGGGGGGGGGGACCCATGCTGTTTTTTTTGTTTTTTTTAATTCTCTCATAGGGTTTCCCTTAACCACTTAAATACAGGGCACTTTCACCCTCTTCCTGCCTAGACCAATTTTCAACTTTCAGTGCTCTTTGACGTATATGGGAAATCTCAGTCTGCTTGACATGGCACTGCTCCCTATCTTTAACATTGGCATCTATAGAAATCTCGGCCAGCTTGGCATGGCACTGCTCACATACTATAAGTGACAGGGACACAAAGTTTGGGGAGCACTGAGAGGGGACCCGGGACTACAACATATCTATACATTATAAAAGTGGGGTATGCCTGTTCACTACACTGACTGCACTAATCTAACTCAACACACTATCCACTAACTACCTGCCTAACCTCTATTATCATACACTATATACGGCTGCCGTGTAAGCAGCAGCCTTATATAGTGTGAGGCATGGACTTAGCCCCTGAGCCATGATTATCTAAAAGCAGCCTGCCTTTGACCAATCATGGCTCTGACAGGACACTGTGCCCTGACTGGCCAAAGCATACAGGTCACGTGCATGCTTTGGCCAATCATCAGTAATATATTCACTGCACCAGCGCAGTGCATTATGGGGTGTTCATCGGCAGGCGAACTTACGTTTGACTCGAAGATCAAGCCCATCCCTACTGAAAATGTTTAGATCAACCTACCTGCCGGATTCCTTTAAAAACTGCGTGCAAGTGTATCTAAAAGAAATTATGCTGTTTTGAAGGCAAAGGGTGGTAGCACCAAATATAGGTTTGGTTTGGTTCCTTCTTCTGTGCATTTACTATACATTTTGTTAATTGATAAAAATAAACTAATAACACTTTTATTTCTGAAAAGCATTCTTAAATTACAGCATTTTTCCTACCTGCCTAAAACTTTTGCACAGTAATCTGTATATATTGTATATTTGCAATAAATACTCCTCACCCGCCAGGTGTATCAGAAAGTGTGATACTATTAACAGAGTTGTGGTCACAGAAACATAGGACCCAAACATTAAGTGGTTCCTATAGTGTCATCGCTACAATTATGATTCCAACTTAAATTAATTAAAACTTGAGCTAAAAAAAAAAAAAAAAAAAATCTTAGAATGAGTTATGTGAGTATTTCACGTCATTATATTTGACTCTTTAGACTTCAGTATGTAGTTAAATAAGAGGAGAAGCATGAATTAGGGTCCGCATAAGTAATTTACAAAAATGACTGGTCCCGATATTTGAATTTCTCTGCAGTTTTAGAAAATCCTAACTGTCTTCTAATTAAAAAAGGACAATCATTTTTTAGCAACAATAAACCACAAAATGGTTTAGGTATACATATTTTAGCAGTTTACAAATGAAAGTTTTCCTTTAAGAACTAATACATTTTTTGGTTGATTTTTTAGTTTGACGATATAGTTGAGTCTTTGCAACAGCACAATAAAAAACTGCACTGCACATTCTCTTCCTACATTACAATAAACTGCTCTTTAAGCTTTTTAGAAAACAGCGGTTTATAATAGGCCACAAGCAACTATTTCCTTCTATTTCCTCTAATCTTTCCAAAGATAGGGTGAGCTGTGTATGAAAGAAGATAAAGTTATTATTAATACGTTGAGCTACTGCCTCAAGGTTTCTGGGTTTAACCGAGGGCATTGGCAATGAAGATTTCTCCTGGAATTGAATAATACTTGCTTCAGGCAAACATATTTTCCTGCGAGTGTACATTTCCAGCATCCAAATTTACTGTGTCGTATGGATTATATAGTTGTGCATGTGTTAAAAGGGACTCTGAGTCTGCATATCCATATTGTTATATGTAGTATATGAACACTAATTGAGGCACAGACAGCAAAACTTACAGGGGTTATAACACTTCCCTTGACCACTTGCTTACTGGGAACTTATACCCCCTTCCTGACCAGGCCGATTTTCAGCTTTCAGCGCTCTCACGCTTTAAATGACAATTGCGCAGTCATGCAACACTGTACGTAAAATAAATTTTTATATTTTTTTTCACACAAAAAGAGCTTTCTTTTGGTGGTATTTAATTCCCACTGTTTTTTTTTTATCTTTTGTTAAACAATCAAAGACCGAAAAATTTTGAAAACAAAACAACAACTTTTTTCATATTTTGTTATAAAATTTTGCAAACAGGTAATTGTTCACTGAATTTTTGCCCTGATGGGCACTGATATGGCAGTACTGATAGGCACTGATGAGGCAGCTCCTGTGGGCACTGATAGGTTGCACTGATGGGCATGGTTAACGGCTTTCTTTGTCTTTATGCTGACAGCGTTAGGTGGCACTGATAGGCGGCCCTTATGGGCACTGATAGGTTGCACTAATAGGCACTGAAATGTTTCACTGATGGGCACTGATGAGGCAGGTCTGGTGGGCACTGATCAGGAGGTACTGATGAGGCTGCACTGATGGATACTGATAGGTGGCACTGATAGGTGGAACTGATGGGCACTGATAGGCGGCACTGATAAGCACTGATTAGCAGCATTGGAGGGCACTGATTAGCAGCACTGGTGGGCACTTAAGTGACCAATGTCCCTCTAACAGAAGCCGATTAACAGCTTTCTTCTTTGTCTTTATGCTAACAGCATGAAGAAAGAAAAAAGCCGGTAACCTGCTTCTGTTTACTTCCATGATCAGCTGTCAGCCAATGACAGCTGATCACATGGTAAAGGGCCTGCTGTTATTGGCACTTTACCCTGCTCTGTGATCAGCTAAGTCCCGGAGTTTTAAGCCCACGCTGTAGCCATCTTTCAGCTATAGCCTTGGCGTTAAGTGGTAACCTAAAAAAAATGTTTTGTCTATGCATACACTTTAAATAATGGTAAACTATGGGAAATTCACATATACAGAATTCAATATCCAACAGGACATTTATTTTTGAATTGTCACCATTATAAACAGAAATCTTAGTAAGAAGAGTAAGAGCCCATGGATTTGGCCCAAAGGGGGGGGGGGGGGGTCCTGGAATAATAGCTCACCAAAGCATTGGGTCTCAGCATAGAAAACATGAAGAACTGAAATTAAATGTAAATTGAATGAGTGTCACAACAAAATATTGTTGAGAATAGTATGAATCCTAAAGCCCAATTGAACCTTCAGTTTAGGTTAACTATATACAGTACAGTTCAGGTACATCAAATTAAAAGGTGTTCAGTGTCTTACAGTTTATTATCTTTTTAAAGCAGCCACAACCTTTGTAGAAAACGTTGTTCCTTGCCACCAGCTGCAGAGTGGGACCCTTGCTTTCTGTGTGAATGCAGTGGTCTCATTGCAGAGGTCTTTTGCACATCCTACTGAGTTAGACCTAAAGCTTTGCAATCAGCAAAACATATAATCTTCGCTGATTGGTGAGCTCTGGCTATGACTCAGCAGCTGGCATACTGGACCTCTGCCGAAGGATTACCAAATCCCTACAAAGGATATGAGTCCTTCTCTGCAGAATGCTGGCGGGGGACAGTCTTTTCTACTCAGGCTGTGGTTGATGTTTAACCTCCCTGGCAGTCTGATAACGTCAGTATTTTTGAATGTCAAAGCGGTACATTGTTTTGCATGGAAATCTGTTGTTTTATATTGTAGGCCTGTAATCCTTAGAAATAAAACAGTAAAAGTGAATAAAAATTATTAATGAATTAATTAATAAATTAAATGAATAAATTATTAATAAAAACATTCATAAAAATAAAAGGAATAAAACAGTAAAAGTGCAGGTAGGGCACTGGACAAAGCACTAGGGACAAAACTGAAGTGAAATGGTTTGATACAGTAATGTAATCCTAACAGATTTCAATGTATCATGTAATGTTTTGTGTACTTTTTTTTTAATTTTCTGCCCGGTTCCGCCCCCCTGTGTCACGGCACTCACAGGGAAGGGAACCTAGAAGACAGATGCCGGTGTTCTATCAGAATATCGCTACCTATTACATTTCGCAACCAAAAGTGACGTTTAGAAAGAAAAACTTACTGCGCATGCGCCAGGCATTCCAATAGCTTTCCTTATGTGACATAAAATGAAGCTTCTTACACCCACGCAAGTCTTGAATTTTAGATTTATTTTGAAAGTAAACTGACCTTATAGACTGAATAACAGTATTACATTTCTATTATATTGTTATATAGTAAATATAATAAGTAATCTGCGAGTAGAAGGTGGGGACGTCCATCTTGGTACACCTGCACTGCTCAGCGACAAACTGATTATATAGTGATATAGACTATTTCACTTGGTTGCGGTGAAATAGTCTATTTCGGTATAAATGGTGAATTTACTGCAAATATAAGTCTGAAATTCCAGAGTTGCGTTATTGTAAGAATATATCTGCTGCTGCTTCGTGTTCTGTTACATTAGGAAAGCTATTGGAACGCATAGTGCCCCTGTTGGAATGCATGGCACATGCGCAGTAAGTTTTCTTGGCCGTCACTTCCAGTTGCAGAATCTGATAGGTAGTGGTATTCTGATAGAACACCGGCATCGGCCGGAGGACATCGGGGGGGGGGGGGGGTTTGTAGGGACAAGGTAAGTTTCACTACAGGGTAATCCTGAGTGTGGCTCGGGGTTACCACTTTTGGTACTGAAAATTAACCCCGAGCCTCACTTGGGATTATCGCCAGAGAGGTTAATGAAAAAAATGTAAGACTTTGCACACCTTTGTTTCGATGTACTTGGAATGTATTTGGCTCATTTAAACTAAAAGTTTAATTAGTTTTTAAAGCTTAATTTGAATAGACATCTCTTTTATCACCGATCATTAGATTCTACATTTAGAAAGCTAGGTTGTTGAGCAGTCCTTTAATAAGCCTATAAAAAAAAAAAAGTGTAAAAAAAAAAGGTCAACTTGAAGGTTTGCCTGCCTATCAGCCCTTACCTTTGCCTGGTCTCAGAATGCATGAATTAGAATATGAAAGCTCAGGCATCAATACAGTTTTATACAGTGTGTTGCTATGGTATCTTTGGGTATTAGTTTAAATAGATGCAAATGCCTGCAATGCTCCATATAGCAGTATGTGCTGAAAGTGTCATTACAAATATGTCTTTCTGCTAAAGCAGCATGTAATACTTTCCATTTATAATAACCACTTCTGGACCAGAAGATTCTCCCCCTTAATGACCAGGCCATTTTTTTGCGATTCAACACTGTGTTACTTTAGCTGACAATTGCGCAGTCGTGCGACGCTGTACCCAAACCATTAATAAAAAAAATTAAAAAGTCAAATTTTTTCATCATTTTAGGCCACAATAAGCGTAGTTTGATTGATTTGTGCAAAAGTTATCGTGCCTACAAAACTAGAGGAAATATTTATGTATTTTTTATTATTTTTTAATTTATTTTTTACTAGTAATAGCGGTGGTCAACGTTTTTTAGCGGGACTGCAGTGTTTTGGCGGACAGATTGGACACCTAACGGACATTTTTGACACTTTTGGGGGGAATAATGACATTACTACAGTAATCAGTGCTAAATATATGCACTATTACTGTACTAATGACACTGGCAGGGAAGGGGTTACCAACAGGGGCAATCAAAGGGTAAATGTATGCCTAGGGGGTGTTTTCTAACTGTGGGGGTGTTGGGTTTATAGAATCAACACAGGGACCTGCGTTTCTAAATTGAAGGAACATGGGAGCCCTGTGTTGATTGCTGACAGAACAATGGTCTGCTGTGTTTACAACAGCAGACATCCGTTCTGTCTCCACAGGGAGCGATAAGGGGTGCCCAGCGGCAATCCCGGTCGCCAGCCCCACAGACCAGCTTCCCCGCTGGCGAACGAGGTACCTGCCGACCTGTCACCGGCTGGTCAGCAAGTAGGCAATTCAAGTGAGGTAATGCAACCTATCTGCTAAATGTGGGCCTTTGTCTATGGGCTTTGGACATCAGTATGAGATGCTTCGACTTCCTCATAGATCATTGACAACTGCATTTGACCTGCAGCTGACCTCCTTCTGTCCAAAAAATAACACCCCAAATGCTTTTTTGCATGTCAATACCCAGCATTCATGCGGTACACTGTCTACCCTTTTGGCTGAATCTCCCTTGCATTAATATTCTCTGTCTTTAGAATTTTTCTAGATCAGGTCATAGTGTTTCCTGGTTCTGAGCACTGCTTTCTGGGATAAATATGCAGTTTGCTATTGCTGACCTTTTTCTGAAGCTGCTAATTGGATGGCTGTATCCTCAATGCTTACAGATTGCCTGATTTGCAATGTCTGAAGGTCTGCATACTTGTTTCAGCTCAATGGGGTTGATTTACTTAAGGCAAGTAGGCTCTTTACTTTGCAAGGGAATTTTCCCTTAGCTTAATGAATGATGTGAAGCTCTACCGACTTCCATCATCCAATCATGTACAAGCAAAAATCTTTTTTTTTTTTTTTTTTCTTGCAAGTGATTGAGCATTCTTTGCAAAGTTACATTTGATAAGCGAAGGCAAAATTCCTCTGCAAAGTTAACAGCCTTTACCTTTAGTAAATGAATCCCATTAACTAAAACAGTATTATAGCCATCAGATAAGCCTGACAGCCAATCAAAAATTACACTACATCCCTTCTGTGTCGTAAAAGATTTGTACTCTGGTTTATAACCAGCAACTATTTCTTGTTACGATGGCAAATGCTGGATTTGTATATTTTCAAAACATTTTATCAACAAAAAGCATTAGAAATGAAAGAAATGACACTATAAAGGATATAAAGGGATATAAAGGAATTTGGCCTCCTTATTACTTTACACATACTAGAGGACCAGGGAATACCATTGTGTCTGAGTCATTGCTGGAGGACTGACTTTCTTAACCACTTAAGCCCCGGAGGATTTGGCTGCTAAAGGTCCAGACCCCTTTTTTCAACTTGGCACTTCGTGACTTTAACTGATAATTGCGCGGTCATGCAATGCAGTACCTAAACGAAATTTACGTCCTTTTTTTCCCACAAACAGAGCTTTCTTTTGGTGGTATTTGATCACCTCTGCGCTTTTTATTTTTTGCGATATTAATAAAAAAAGAGCGAAAATTTTGCAAAAAAATGACATTTTCAACTTTGTCTTTTAAAAAATATCCAATATACTCAATTTATGTCATTTTTTTTGGCCAAAATATATTTAGCTACATGTCTTTGACAAAAAAAAAATCAATGAGCGTATTTTTATTGGTTTGCGCAAAAGTTATAGCGTCTACAAACTATGGTGTAAATACTGAAATTTACGAAGCTTTAATTTCTGACTGCCTATCTCATTTCATGAAGTGCTAAAATGGCGGGGCAGTACAAAACCCCCCCAAACTACCACTTTTTGGAAAGTAGACATCCTAAGGAATGTTCTGAGGGGCATGTTGAGCTCATTGAATATTTTATTTTTTTGTCACAGGTGTTTGAAAAATGACAAAAATAATTTTTTTTTTTTTTTTTACACAAAGTTGTCATTGAAATGATATATTGCTCACACATGCCATGGGTATATGTGTAATTACACCCCAAAATATATTCTGCTGCTTCTCCTGAGTACAGGGATACCACATATGTGAGACTTTTTGGGAGCGTAGCTGTGTACGGGAGCCGGAAAACAAATCACCACCATCAGAATTTCAAAGGGCGTACATTTTTCATTGCATTTTCTCACTACCTATAACGGTTTTGGAGGCCCTGAAATGTCAAGATACCACAAACCCCCCCCAAATGACCCCATTTTGGAAAGTAGACACCCCAAGCTGTTTGCTGAGAGGCATGGTGAGTCCATGGAATATTTTATATTTTGCCACAAGTTTCGGGAATATTACAATTTTTTTTTTTAATTTTTTTTTTTTACACAACGTTGTCACTAAAAGATAAATTTCTCACACATGCCATGGGTATATGTGGAATGACACCCCAAAATACATTCTGCCACTTCTCCTGAGTATGGGGATGCCCCATGTGTGAGACTTTTTGGGAGCCTAGCTGTGTACAGGACCGCGAAAACCAATCAACACTCTCAGGTTTTCTAATGGCGTAAATTGTTCATGTCACCTCTGCACTACCTGTCGCAGTTTCGGAGGCCCTAAAATTCCAAAATAGCACAAAACCCCCCCAAATGACCCCATTTTGCAAAGTAGACACCCCAAGCTATTTGCTGAGAGGCATGGTGAGTCCATGGAATATTTTATATTTTGCCACAAGTTCCGGGAAATATATATATATATATATATATTTTTTTTTTTTTACACAAAGTTGTCAGTAAATGATATATTGCTCACACATGCCATGGGTATATGTGAAATGACACCCCAAAATACATTCTGCTGCTTCTCCTGAGTACAAGGATACCCCATGTGTAAGACTTTTTTGCAGTCTAGCCGCGTACAGGACCCGGAAAACCAATCTGCACCTTCTGGCTTTCTAAGGGCGTAAATTGTTGATCTCACTCCTTACTACCTATCACACTTTTGAAGTCCATAAAAGGCCAAGATGGCACAAAACCCCCCCAAATGACCCCATTTTGCAAAGTAGACACTCCAATCTATTTGCTGAGAGGCATGGTGAGTATTTTGCAGCTCTCATTTTTTTTGGAAAATGAAGAAAAAACAGGAAAATGCATTTTTTTTCCTCTTTTTTCAATTTCCAAAACTTTGTGACAAAAAGTGAGATCTGCAAAACACTCAACATGCCTCTCTGCAAATAGCTCAGGGTGTCTACTTTCCAAAATGGGGTCATTTGGGGGGGTTTTGTGCTATCTTGGAATTTTAGGGCCTCCGAAACTGTGATAGGTAGTCAGGAGTGAAATCAACAATTTACGCCCTTGGAAAGCCTGAAAGTGGAGGTTGGTTTTCGGGGTCCTGTACTCGGCTAGACTGCAAAAAAGTCTCACACATGGGGTATCCCTGTACTCAGGAGAAGCAGCAGAATGTATATTGGGGTGTCATTTCACATATACCCGTGGCATGTGTGAGCAATATATCATTTACTGACAGCTTTGTGTAAAAAAAAAAAAAATATATATATATATATATATTTCCCGGAACTTGTGGTAAAATATAAAATATTCCATGGACTCACCATGCCTCTCAGCAAACAGCTTGGGGTGTCTACTTTCCAAAATGGGGTCATTTGGGGGGGTTTTGTGCTATCTTAGAATTTTAGGGCCTCCGAAACTGTGATAGGTAGTCAGGAGTGAAATCAACAATTTACGCCCTTGGAAAGCCTGAAAGTGGAGGTTGGATTTCGGGGTCCTGTACTCGGCTAGACTGCAAAAAAGTCTCACACATGGGGTATCCCTGTACTCAGGAGAAGCAGCAGAATGTATATTGGGGTGTCATTTCACATATACCCATGGCATGTGTGAGCAATATATCATTTACTGACAGCTTTTTGTAAAAAAAAAAAAAAATATATATATATATATATTTCCCGGAACTTGTGGCAAAATATTAAATATTCCATGGACTCACCATGCCTCTCAGCAAACAGCTTGGGGTGTCTACTTTCCAAAATGGGGTCATTTGGGGGGGTTTTGTGCTATCTTGGAATTTTAGGGCCTCCGAAACTGTGATAGGTAGTCAGGAGTGAAATCAACAATTTACGCCTTTGGAAAGCCTGAAAGTGGGGACTGGTTTTCGGGGACCTGTACTCGGCTAGACTGCAAAAAAGTTTCACACATGGGGTATCCCTGTACTCAGGATAAGCAGCAGAATGTATTTTGGGGTGTCATTTCACATATACACATGGCATGTGTGAGCAATATATCATTTAGTGACAACTTTCTGTAAAAAAACAACAAAAAAAAAAAGAAATAATAATTTTCCCGACACTTGTAGCAAAATATAAAATATTCCATGGACTCACCATGCCTCTCAGCAAATAGCTTTGGGTGTCTACTTTTCAAAAAGGGGTCATTTGGGGGGTGTTTGAACAGTCCCGGCATTTTACGCTCAATCTTAGCCACACATCACCCACTCTTCTAACCACTTGAAAACCAAGCCTTTTCTGTGCCTTTTTGTTTACATGAAAAAATATTTTTTTTTTACTAGAAAATTACTTTGAACCCCCAAACATTATATATTTCTTTAAAGCAGAGGCCCTATAGAATAAAATGGTGGATGTTGCAATTTTTTTTGTCACACGGTATTTGCGCACAGATTTTCCAAACGCAATTTTTGCGAAAAAAATACATTTTTTTTAAATTTATTGCACAAATACACTATATAATTCCAATTTGTTTGGTAAAATTTAAAAGATGATCTTATGCCGAGTTCATAGACACCTGACATGACATGCTTTAAAAATTGCGCACACCTGCGCAGCGGCAAAAACGTACGTACATTTTTAAAAACCTTTAAAAGTCTCTACAGGTTACCACTTTAGACTTACAGAGGAGGTCTACTGCAAGAATTACTGCACTCGATCTGGCGATCGCGGCGATACCTCACATGCATGCTGAAATTGCGGTTTACATATGACAATAGACCAACGCGTGCGTGTGCCATTGCGCGCAAGCACGGGGGAAAGGGGGCGGAGCTCTATTTTTTTTTTTTTTTTTTTTTTGCTCTTTTATGTTATTTTGACACCTTTCCTTTAATTTTTTTTTTTTTAAATCATTTTTATTGCTATCACAGTGAATTTAGATATCCCCTATGATAGCAATCGGTAGTGACAGGTACTCTTTTTTTTAAAAATTGGGGTCTTTTATACTCTAGATCTCTCCTCTGACCTTAATGCTTCTGACCACGCCAAAATTGGTGTGATAAAATACTTTCCCAATTTCCCAATGGCCCTGTTTATTTCTGGCGAAAAAGAAGTCATGAAATGCTCGTAGCCTCCGGCATCTTAGGCCATAGAGATGATTGGAGCCATTCTAATCTTCAATTAGCTCTATGGTTAGATAACTGAACCACCGGCTGCACTCTCGGGTTAACCGGTGGGACAGGAGAGCCCGAGAAAAACCACGGAAGGCTGCGGAAGGCGGCGGTGGGGGGGGGGGAGGCCCCTCCCACTGCATGTAAAAGCAGTCTAGCGGCCAATTACCTGCTAGGATTGCTTTTACATGTAAGCCGACCGCTGGCTGTAAAAAACGATACCAAGATGATGCCTAAATCTGCAGGCATCATCCTGGTATAACCACTCAAAGTCCAGCAACGTACCAGTACATTGCTAGTCCTTGTTTGGCATATAGGTTTTTTTTTTTTTCATGCAGCCTGTGGGCTGAACGGAAAAAAAGAGAACCTATCAGAAATCAGCACAAGAATAATGCGTAGTATTACTCATCATTAACCGCCCAAACAACCACCCACTGAATTTAATGATGGGTATACACGGCGCTATCCACGTATACCAAAATAGGATTTTAACTGCAGTGCTGAAATCAGAAAATCACCACAGCTGCTATCAGCAAAGGTATCCATATATGCTGAGCGCAAACACTGTTTGTGTCAGAATATATAAAATCAATGCGTGGTAGCCGACAAGTACCTGCAAGAGAAACAGGTCACAAAAGAATGAAAAAACAAAGTACATTAAAAAAAAGTACATTAGGAAGAGTAGGACATATAAAATGACTGACAACAACAAAAGTTTTTGGATTCTCATCATTAACCGCCCAAACAGCCACCCACTGAATTTAATGATGGGTATACACGGCGCTATCCACGTATACCAAAATAGGATTTTAACTGCAGTGCTGAAATCAGAAAATCACCACAGCTGCTATCAGCAAAGGTATCCATATATGCTGAGCGCAAACACTGTTTGTGTCAGAATATATAAAATCAATGCGTGGTAGCCGACGAGTACCTGCAGGAGAAACAGGTCACAAAAGAATGAAAAAACAAACAAAGGACATTTAAATGTACAGTAAGAAGAGTAGAAGGACATATAAAATGACTGACACAACAACAGTTTTTGGATCCTTTTATTTTTCTTTCTAACTGTTTCTTCATGTCTTGATTTGGGAGGGACTGCGATCTTCTGCGATCTTCTCTTCCAGCTTGGGTCTCTCAAAATGTCGATGGACATCCAACATCCTTCGAGACCCTGTGTTTGTGTGCCCTACACTGTGTCGTGCTGTACCCTACACTAAAACTCCACTAGTGTATGGTAGCGCTCAAAACATTCCCCGATGCAGAGACCAGGTTGGTCAGGACATTTGGGACAATAATAACGGGTGTCACGCCTAAATCCGCGCCTGCTACAGACACGACATCTTCTTTGGGGCCATCTTTGGGTAGGGGTACTCGGGAGGGCATAAGGAAAATGCCTCTCATGCAGCCGGCTCACTGCATCTGGAAGGGGAAGTTGGGCAGGCATGCCTCCTGGGTACAGGTAGGCAAGGATGATCTCTTCCTGGAATTCCCGGAAAGATCCAGTTCGTCCTGACGCCTTGTATAGGACAAAGGCGTTCAGCATCGCCAATTGGAATAAATAAACAGACACTTTTTTGTACCAGCGTCTGGCTTTACGGGCAACTAAATACGGCGCCAAAATCTGGTCGTTAAGGTCCACCCCTCCCATGTTAAGGTTATATTCGTGGACACAGAGGGGTTTCTCCACAACGCCAGTTGCCGTAGTGATTTGGATTGTCGTGTCTGCGTGAAGGGAGGACAGAACATAAACATCCCGTGTATCCTTCCACTTCACCGCAAGCAATTTGTCCGTTTTCAAGCAGGCTCTCGCCCCCCGACTAAGACGGGAATCTACAAGCCGTTGGGGGAAGCCCCGGCGATTATGTCGCACGGTGCCACATGCGCCAATTTGTAATTCGAGCAGGTGACTAAATAGTGGCACGCTTGTATAAAAGTTGTCCACGTACAAATGGTACCCCTTTCCGGATAAGGGTGACACCAAGTCCCAAACGATCTTACCGCTGCTCCCTATGTAGTCTGGGCAGTTGGGGGGCTCCACACAGCTATCTTTTCCCTCATAGACCCGGAAACTAACTGTATAGCCTGTGGCCCTGTCACACAATTTATACAGTTTGACCCCGTATCTGGCACGCTTGCTGGGGAGGTACTGTTTCATAGCAAGGCGGCCAGTAAATTTAATCAGGGACTCGTCAACGCAGACAACTTGTTCGGGGGTAAACAAGGCTGCAAACCGCTGATTGAAGTGGTCTATGAGGGGCCGAATTTTGTGGAGCCGATCGTATGCAGGGTCTCCCCGAGGACGACAGATTTCATTGTCGCTGAAATGCATAAATCGCAGAATTTGCTCATATCTCGCCCTGGACATGGAGGCAGAGTACATGCGCATATGGTGAAGTGGGCTAGTGGACCAATATAGCCGCAATTCACTCTGTTTAGTTATGCCCATGTGGAGGGAAAGGCCCAGAAAGATCTTAAATTCGGAAACCGTTAAAGGTTTCCAGCCGAATTGTCTGGCAAGGGGCGAATTTGGGTTGGCGGCGATAAATTGTTGAGCATATAAATTTGATTGATCCACAATAGATCTGAAAAGATCTTCCGTGAAGAACAGCTCATAAAAGTTCAGGGGCGTAAAACCAGCTGTCTCCACGTGGATTCCAGGTTGGGCGGTGAATGGGGGAAGTACTGGCGCTGTAGTATCAGTGGGTTGCCAATTAGGAAATGCCAGCGCATCAGGGAGGGCACTATGGGCTCTACGGGCCTGTCTTCGAATACGCGGTGGCTGCGGGCCACTACTTGTGCTAGCCACCGCACCAGCTTCAACTGCACTTAGGGGACTCGCCACGTCACCAGGTCTTACTGCAGTGCTGGTTGTACTAGGTCCAGGGTGTACTAGGCCGCTGGCGCTTGCCAGGTCGCCAGAAGGATGAGCGGCACTAGTACCCACACTCTGCTCCATACGAGCACCCTGCGATTCCTGCATCTCAACAACACCAGAATGGGGTCGGGTACGCCTGGGTCTAACAGGGACCCATCTGTCGTCGGAGCTATCTGTCAGGGAGCCGCTGCTGTCATTTGGTTCGTATACTGACCCTGATTCTGCCGGTGAGGCTTCCCCATCGCTCTCACCTGACATGGTCATCATACTGTAAATAGCTTCATCACTGTACGAACGTTTAGACATTTTGGTAACTAAATTTACCCGTACAGTGATGCGACTCACAGGTAATAAAAGCACCTGGTTGTCGAAGACTATTTCAAGCGCTACCAAAAAAACTGCTAATGCTAGCAGGGATCAGGCCTGACTCTGCTAACACAGCGGTTTTGTGTCTTGTGTTTTTTTGTAAGTGACAGTAATCTGTTGATTACTACACTTACCTGGGTGAAAGGGTTAAACGCAGGTGCTGGCAGGAATCAGTGCTGATCGTGCAAACACTGCGTTTTGGGAACCCTAAACTATGGGGGCGCTAGTATAGCTCTGATCAGATCAGATATTGATCTGTTCAAACACTATACTAGAAATGGAAGTGTAGGTGCGTGCGTGTGTGTGTGGCAATCAAGGGGTTATTTCTAAACTATGCGCTGGGGATCTGGGGGGGGTGGCGGGGACCCTAAACCTCCTTTGGGAAAGAAACTAGCTAGCTAGCACAACCTCAAGTCACAATGACACCAATACAAAATACAGTAAAAACAGTATATTATGTGTGTATTAGTGCTAATGTGACAGAGGGTGTAGGGGTTAACGGGATGTGATCAGGGGGGGATCAGGGGTTTAAATCTTTATTGGAAGGGGCTGGCGGGTATCCTAAGGATAAAAGGAACGGTGGCAAGCGCTAAACCTGGTCACAAGTCACACTTATACAGGTATATAGAAAATGCTATATACTGTATACAGTGTGCGTTGTGGCAGGGGGTGTAGGGGTGATCAGGGGGGGATCAGGGGATTAAATCTTTATTGGGCGGGTGGCGGGGACCCTAAACCTGCTTGGGACACAAACTTAGTCGCCTGCGCTAATTCTGATCACAATCACACTAATACAAAAATACAAAAACACAGTATATTACGTTTGTATTAGTGCTGATGTGACAGAGGGTGTAGGGGTTAACTAGCGGTGATCAGGAGGGGATCAGGGGGGATCAGGGGCTTAAATCTTTATTAGGGGGGGGTGGCGGGTAATTCAAGTGGAAAAAGGGGGGTCGCAAGCGCTAGACCTGACCACAAATCACACTTATACGGGTATATAGCAAAATGCTATATACTGTATACGGTGTGTGTTATGGCAGGGGGTGTAGGGGTGATCAGGGGGGGGTCAGGGGCTTAAATCTTTATTGGGCGGGTGGCGGGGACCCTAAACCTTCTTGGGACAGAAACTTAGTCGCCTGCGCTAATTCTGATCACAATGACACTAATACAAAAATACAATAACACCGTATATTGCGTTTGTATTAGTGCTGATGTGACAGAGGGTGTAGGGGTTAACGGCGGTGATCAGGGGGGGTTCAGGGGGGATCAGTGGGTTAAATCTTTATTAGGGGGGGGTGGGGGGTAATTTGAGTGGAAAAGGGGGGGTCGCAAGGGCTACACCTGTTCACAAATCACACTTATACAGGTATATAGGTATATGCTATATGCTGTATATAGTGTGTGTTGTGTCAGGTGCTGTAGGGGTTAATTGGGGGGGGCGATCGGGGGTGAAATGTGCCTATCTAACTGTGTGTGGGTGTGCTTGGTGCAATTACTCACAGTAAGATGTGCTCTCCTCTCACGCTGGATCCGAAAAGACCGTTGGGAGGGGAGGGCACATCTCCTCTAAGCCTGTGTTTACATTTCACAGGCTTAGAGGGAGATCTGATTGGGCAGGACCGATCAACAGGTCCAGACCAAAAATGATTGGCCTGGACCTGATGACTGATCGGTTCTGAACCCAATCGAGTCATCGGCGGCGGCGGCGGGGCGCGGGAGCGCGCACAGGGCCGGCAAAAAGTGCTGACGTAGGCCTACGTCAGTTTGCCTGGCCGGGGCTGAGCGCCGACGTAGATCGTCGTGCGCCGGTCGTTAAGTGGTTAACTCTCTAGATCAGGGATTCCCAAACTACGGCCCTCCAGCTGTTGCAGAACTACACATCCCATGAGGCATTTTAAAACTCTGACATTCACGTACATGACTTGGCATGATGGGAATTGTAGTTCCTGAACAACTGCAGGGCTGTAGTTTGGAAATCCCTGCTCTAGATTGATAAATCCTTTCTTTTAGTTATGCTACTACTGATACTAAGGGTCATTTACCACATATGCTCCATGACTTTGGCAATGTATGGGTACTTTCAGAGAAGGGAAGGGGTAAAGCCACGGTCGACCATGTATTTCAATACAGTTTTTGTTTAATTTTGCAATAGGGAATATAGGGCACAGAATCACGTGATAAGAGACTACAGTACTGCCGAGCAATGCTACAATTGCAAAATCATGATTTAAACTTTACAACTTGCGATGGTTAACTGGGAATATTTTAGAATTTAGAGCCATCACAGTTTTATGGACAGTATTAAATGTTCACTTGTTGCCTGAAATGGTTTTTTTAGATGCATGTTCACAACTGACTCCATAGTGGCTTGTCTAACACATCTAAAATGCCTGTGAATTTATAGCTGTTATAAAAGAAAACACATTTTCTAACCACATTCCCTGTTGAAGAATCACCTTAGTGTTTAGTGAGATCCATTATTATTAGATTGTTATAAAAGTCCCATATGGCAAATTCAATCTCCTTATAAAAAATAACATTTCAAAGTGTATATTTGCCATCCTTCCCAGCCTTTCGGAATCAATATGATCTACCACCTCTATTTTCTAGAGTGAAAACTCCTAGGAGTTCTAACATACTAATTTATTTAGAATTATTAGTATTTTTTTTGTACTTTAGCACACAGGAGATTGCAACAAAGTGAGAGCAGGGGTAACGCTGTATTAGATGTTGGGCACTAAAGCACATTAAATATAGCAATTTTTTAGGAGAATGGCTAATTAGCTAGAACAGGCATGCAGTTGGCACAACCAGGCTTGTTTTAAAAAAAACTCCAGGGAAATTTAAAAAAATCCATTAAGCTGACTTGCATACAGTAATAATAATCTGGAAAATGCATTTTTGAACTTTGGAGCAACAATCTATCAGCACTTAATCTTTCATCCTATGCACTCCTTATATCACTATGTGTATGTATATTTACGTGTTGTAATGTCCCTGTCATGCACATCCCCTGGCTGCCACACTGCTGTTTGGGGTATGCGTCCATTATTGTGTTTTTATTAACCACTTGCCGACCATCGCATGACTATTTACTGCGGCGGTCAACCCCTCACAGGCAAAGCGACGTAGGACTACGTCGCTAGCCTATGAGGCTTTAGAGAGCGAGCGCGCGCCCCCGAAGGCGCGCTCCCACTCCCGCTCGGTCACGGACCCCCCCACGCGTGTGCCCGGCGGACCCGATGTCCGCCGGTCACTCGCGATCGTCCGTTACACCGGGAGAAAGGCAGGCGGCTAATGTAAACAAAGCTGCCTGTCATTCTTCCCTGTGTAAGAATGAAGATCAAACGGTTCTGCTATGTAGGACCGTTGATCTCTGTTCTTACACATCAAGCCACATCCAATCACAGTTAGAATCACGCCCCTAGGGACACACTTAACCCCTCCCTCTCAAAAAAAGTTAACCCCTTCACTGCAAGTGTCATTTTTACAGTAACAGTGCATATGTATTGCACTGATTACTGTAGTAATGTCATTGGTAACCCCAAAAATGTAAAAAATGTCAGTCAAGGGTCCAATCTGTCCGCCGCAATGTCGCAGTCCCGCAAAAAAAATTGCAGATCGCCGCCATTACTCGTTAAAAAAAAAAAACAACAAAATTGACAAAAATCTTTCCCTTAGTTAGTAAACGCAATAACTTTTGCGCAAACCAATAAAAATACGCTTTTTGCGTTTTTTTTTACCAAACATATTTAGCATAAAACAAATTAGCCTAAAATGTTAAAAAAATTAGATTTTACATTTTTTTGGGGGGGAATTTCATATAAAAAAATGTGAAAAATATTGTTATTTTTGCAAAATTGTCGCTCTTTTTTTGTTTATAGCGCATGATCAAAAAATCGCACAGGTGATCAAATACCTCCAAAAGAAAGCTCTGTTTGTGGGAAAAAAAAAGGACATCAAATTAGTTTAGGTAGAGTGTCGCACGACCGCGCAATTGTCCGTTAAAATCACGCAGTGCCGATTCGCAAATTAGGCCCTGATCAGGAAGGGGGTAAAATCTTCTGAGGCTTAAGTGGTTAAGTGGGGTTCTAATATCAACTGCCAATTTATGGAGCCTTCACTGTGTTAAGCTGGCCATACACTATTAAATTTCTTTATTTCAGCTAGCAGGCAAAAAAAATTGTATTTCTTCACCCACGCTATGAATCCCTCTGCCGGCTTATTGTGTTCTGATTTTCTTCAGTTTACTTTTTTGTGTCAATGAGTATGGGTACTATGTAACCATTACTCATTTTCATGGGTGTGGGGGGGGGGCGGGGGGCATGGCTGGTATTTGGATTCCCTCTTACTGTTAAAGTGAGCTTCCAGATTTCAAAAAGACACCTGGCTGCAGACCACTACAATCACCAGGTCAGCGTTGTGGGGAAGAGGCCCTCATCAATATTGGGACCAAGGTGTTTGCCAGGGAGGTGGTACTCTACCATGTTAAGAGCATTGATCAGGTATGGGTCAGGAGGGGCTGGAGTACAGACTTGCACCCCCATTTCCTAGTATGCCAGTCTGCATGCTCGGATAGGGGTCTAGAATGGATTTTTAGGGGAGCCCAATGCTTTTTTAAACCTTATTGTGTTGGGTTCCTCCTTTAAATTCATATCAGGCTGCTTTGTTTACAAGCAGAAGTAAAGTGACCGAAGCAGTCATTTCTTGGCAATTTAAACTGCATTTTTTTCTTTGTAAATGTCAGTTTTGCTGTAGCAGGTTGTAAACATTTTAAGTGAATGAGTAGCTTGGTAGTTTCAGTTGTTAAAAAGTGGTGAATTTTTGAGATGTTGCGGAGGTGAAGTCTACAAGTTTTTGACAATGATTGGATTTGGGGCTGTAAGGACAGGTCAGAGTCCAGGATTACACCTAGTACCCTGGCATGAGGGGAGGGATTGATGGTTGCATAACTAGTTTTGATGGAAAAGTCATGGAGGGAGGCACGGGCGGGGGGGGGGGGAATTACCAGCTCAGTTTTAGAGAGATTTAATTTGAGGAAGTGGTGCGACATCCATGTAGATATGTCAGTAAGTAAGTTAGCAATGCGAGAGGAGACTGAAGGAGTGAGGTGAGGAGTAGACAGATAGATTTGAGTGTCATTGGCGTAGAGATGGTATTGGAAACCGTGGGCGGTTATCAAGTGACCGAGGGAGGCGGTGTAGATAGAGAAGAGGAGGGGTCCAAGAACAGAGCCTTGGGGAACCCCCATCGAAAGGGGCAATGGGGAGGAGGAGGTAGAGTTGTGGGTAACACTGAAGGAGCGCTGCGATAGGTAGGAGGAGAACCAAGATAGAGCAGAATCTTGGAGGCCAAGGGAACATAGTTTATTAAGAAGGAGCGGGTGGTCAACAGTGTCAAAGGCCGCAGAGAGGTCAAGTAGTAAGAGTATGGAGTAGTGGCCATTGGTTTTGGCAGTTAGTAGATCATTGGTTAGTTTTAGTAAGGTGGTTTCTGTGGAGTGCTGTGAGTGAAAGCCAGACTGTAAGGGATCAAGAAGGTTATTTTCACTGAGGTAGGAGCTGAGACGGTTGTAGACTAAGCGTTCCAGAAGTTTAGACGTGAATGGAAGCAGTGAGATGGGTCTTAAGTTGTTCAGGTTGGTGGGGTCCAGTGAGGGCTTTTTAAGTATGGGAGTGATCTGCGCATGTTTTAGAGGGGAGGGGAAGGTGCCACTAGAGAGGGAGAGATTAAAGATGTGAGTAAGGGAGCATAGGATAGAATAAGAGGATGTCTGTAGTAGTTGTGAGGGAACAGGATCCAGGGAGCAGGTGGTTAGGCGGGCATCTGAGAAAATGTTTTTAACCTCTTCAGTAGTAGGCAGTTCAAAGGAGGAGAGTGTTGACTGTACTGTTAGGCAAGTTATGTTGAGTGGGGAAGATGTGCGCACAGTGGCGGCGTCCTCACGCATTGCATCAACCTTATCTTTGAAGTGATTAGCAATCTCTTGGGCAGTGATTGAGTTAGTGAGTAGAGGGGGTGGGGGACGAAGCAGAGAGTTAAAAGTTGAGAAGAGTCGACGGGGACTGGATGACAGGGTAGTAATAAGAGAGACAAAGTAGGCTTGTTTGGCAGCATGGAGGCATGAATTGTACTGTATGTTTGGAGGGAAGATTTATATAGGGTGAAGTCCTGCAGGCATTTGGTTTTGCGCCACCGTCATTCAAGAGCAAAACCACATGCTATAGATATTATGTCACAAATATAGTAAGTATATGCATACTTATATATAGACAGAAAATTTGGTTATAGGATCTCATCATACTTACAAAGCGTGTTATATAAAACATAGATATTCTATGTCTAACCTATATTAAAAAAGAATAGCGCACACATGCAAAAGAAATGACTATCAAATATGGAGACAATCCATAAATAAAAATGGGGATTTAGTCCCACCATATGGCCATATCGTGCTCAAGCCCACCACTGCGTCAAAGTACCCCATTATCAGTGGGTCCTACACTATCCATAAAAAAGGGGTCAATCCAGCCTCTCTAACCCTTGGAGACAACACTCCTTGCTGGGAGAGATGTCCATAGCTGCACCGGCTTTAGATATACATGTTCGGGGTTTGCTCCCCCAATTTTTTGCTTGTTTATTAAAGATAGAGGAATAACTTTTCCCATAGTATGTACACATACTCAAGGCCAAGGATACGTTTGCAGTGAAAAATAAAAAGCCATGGTGGTTACTAAAGGACTAACATAGAATATTTTTTAAATATGATGAGACACATGTGGGAATTGGTGACTACTTTGGTCCTGAAGAAGCAGACACTGTCCATAAAATGTATCAACACTGTTCCTCACATATCTTGGAATTGTTTAAATACAATTTAAAATGCAAGCAGATGTATTCAGTTAGTGTATATTGCATCTCTGTGGTTGAGAAATGTTGGTGTTGTAATATTAGTTTGTTACACTTTGTTCATCACGTTCGACTGGATTTTCTTGGCGTGTTGATGTACTTTAGTGCGCTACTGTGAAATGTATGTTTTTGGATTGAAAAGTGTTTATTGCATATTGATGTATAAAATATCCTATTTCTGATGTTTAATGTAATTAATGCTTTTAATAAACAATTATGGCTTTTATGATGTCTATGCTCTCTAGGGTGCTGAAAAATGATCTATTTTTATGTATTTAGTATATAGAAAATGTAGTCCCATTTATGTATTTAGTATATAGATTTTGTAAATGTGATGTCAGCACCTAAGCTAAGAATATATGTAGTAAAATTGATAACATCCACTTTTTTACTAAATCAATTTTTACAGGTTGTGCTCCCTGTATGTATTTTGAAGCTCAATTTTCAATTTTGACAAGAGTGGATCTTTAATACACTGCTGGGTGTGTAAAACGATAGGTCTTCCTCCAACAGTTCATTGGAATTAAACAGTTCGATTAGTTGTGTAGGAGACTTCAATCTGTTGTGATCAATCGAATGCCAGAATGGCAAAGAGAGCATCACATCTCTGGAGGTTCCCACCTCTGCATAGAAATAATTATTAGATAATTGCAAACAGACATCCTTAGGAAAAGGAAAACACATATTCAGTGTAATACAAAACAAATAGCAATTACTGCAGGCTTTATGTGAATCCTAATGTTATTAGGTTGCATTTAGATGTTTGTTTTATTAAATGTGTGTACAGATATTTTGTTAATATGTTTACATTGATTTTTTTCAGGTGAAATGCAGGAGTATAGATTGATGTACACAAAGTATGTTCACAAAACTAAAGTGCATGTCAAAGCAAAAAGATATGCAGCATATGCATTAACATTCCTCTTTGCTTTATCCCTTTAAACACAGAGAAATTCCTGTTGATTTAGAGGGAGGGAAACTGCCTGGGTTTGGTTTGAGCAGGGTTTAACTAACTTTAATTTGCCCTAATTTTTTAAGAGTATTTCATGTTTGGATGCAGAACCCCACTGAAATCAATGGGAGCCAAATCTGTCAGATTAAACATGCCTATTTTCTCTGTTAATAGGAGAGGGGGTGTACAAAAAAAGCATGGGTCAGTGGGCACTGCCCTGGAGAATATGTATCAAAGCAATAATCCAGGTGCAGTGATTTTTTTTAAATGGTTCAAGTGAAAATTTTAAAAATGCCTAAATCCTTTAAATAACACGCCTAAGGGTGGACCTTGCTTTCTGCACTGGTGCACAGTCATGCTGGAACAGGAAGAGCCAACCTCAAACAGTTCCCACAAAGTTGGGAGCGTGAAATTGTCCAAAATGTCTTGGTATGCTGATGCCTTAAGAGTTCCCTTTACTGGAGATATAGAGCCAAGCCCAACCCCTGAAAAACAACCTCACACCAAAATCCCCCCTCCACCAAATTATTTGGTTCAGTGTCCATAAAGACATGGATGAGCGAGTTTGGGGTGGAGGAACTTGACTGGTCCACGGGGTCCTAACCTCAACCCCATAGAACACCTTTGGGATGAATTAGAGCACAGAATGCAAGCCAGATCTTCCCGTCCACATCAGTGCCTGACCTCACAATTGCGCTTCTGGAAGAATGGTCAAACATTCCCATAGACACACTCCTAAACATTGTGGACAGCCTTCCCAGAAGAGTTGAAGCTGTTATAGTGATAGTTTTGAACCCTACCGAGGGTAGAGGGGTGCCATTAAAGCTCATGTACGTGGAAAGGCAAGCGTCCCTATACTTTTGGTAATATATTTTTATATATACTGTATATGAATGTGTGTATATATATATATATATATATATATATATATATAATTATTATACCCGGGGGAGTTGCCTGTGTGTTAACAAATACATCAAGACTAAAAAAAATGTAAAAAACCTGACTTTGGCCACCAATCTCTACATGAAGAAAAATCACAAGTTACCATGACATGTTTGGATGAAAATACATAAAACATAATACATTTATTTATTATTAAAAGCATTGGCAAAAAACAATGAACAATCTTGGCAATGTGTATAAAGTGCTGGTACCAGTAACTGCCTCTAAAATATCAATCTGTTATTGTCTCAGTTGCCCAGCAATCCTCTTAAAGCGGAGTTCCACCCTAAAATTATACTTACCTCCATCTACTTGTTCCGGGTCACCTGAAAAACAAATGGATAATCGCAATTTTTTTTTTTTTTTACTTACCTTGTTTAGAAGAAAATATACTTACCTTACTTCCTCTTCCTCCCCTCGGTGGCCACGGCGATTCGTCACTTCCTGGCTTGCAATGATTCCTGGGAGCTGAACGTCATCGCTCCGAGGAATCAATGCGCCTGCACCGGCCCCAACGTCAGTTCCGGTGCAGGCGCCGTCATACCTTGCTAAACAGCTTCTGGGCATGCCCAGAAGCTGTGCAGGGATGACGCTGCGGCACAGGAAGTGAGGGCGGGACCGGTGCAGTGCATCGTGGGACCGAAGAAGACGGAAGAGGACACAGAAGAGGATCGCGCTGGTTTCAAGCTGCCCACACCTGAGATGGCAGCAATGGACAATACATTTTCAAGGTAAGTATTTCTTCTAAAAGGTAAGTGCAACCTGGGAAAGATCAGAGGCTAGCCATTATGGAAAGCACTAGCCCTGACTGTCCCGGGGGTATTTTTATTAAAAAAAAGTTTCCCAGGGTGGAACTCCGCTTTAAATATATGCCCATTTTAATTCAGTAAGCCCCGGTTCACACTATAGCGATGACAGACAATGCATGTGATTCAGAGCACACTGCTCCTAAAATCACATGCGATGTCTGTGCGATGCAAATTCAGCCATACAGATTGTATGGCTGAATTTGCATCTGATACGGACTGAACACACACAGGACCCTTTTTTGGAACCGCAGCAGAAATAAATCGCATGGTGTTTCCGAACTGTCAGTTTGCACTGCGATATGCAAACTGATCTGAGGGTGTCATTAACTTTGTATTGACACCCCCAGCAATTCGCATATGGCAGTGTGAACTGACTGCGATTTGAATGCAATGCGGGAACCCGCAGTGGATTCTTAGGGTTCCCGCATTGCATTCGTGTGAACCGAGCCTAAAGCAGTATAAAGATCAGCAATGACATGCAAAGTATATTAACTGGCAGACCTCTGAATACTCCTGGAATATATTAGTGCAATGATTTTTTTATATATATTTAAACCTAAAATAAATCAGTTTTCTGAAATTTTTTTTCTTGCACAACATGCATTGAGAAATCTGCTAATCATATTCTCCAACAGAACAATCTTTGAATTACTTTAATGCATTATACAACAATAAAAATGTTTTAAGTCTTTTTAAATCTGCTGCTTTCATTAAAACAATGCCTGGTGATTCTGTCAGATTTTGGCTCTTCCTGTTTTGGTTTATAAACCTCCCGACTATGCTTTTATGTTGTCATCACTCTTTAACTTGTGCCCCTGGTGGAGACTACCAATGGCTGTGATGATACACATTGAGCAGGCTTGGTCCACTAATCTCATGTAGTCCAAAACAATAATGTGCAGCTGATGCTTGAGTGAAAATATTTATATAGACAGGAAGTATTAAAAAATTAGCACTGAGAAGTAAAAAAGGATGAAACACCCACAAAAACAATGTTATAAAAAAAAAAATTAAAAACATGACATTTATTTATGATACTAATAGAAAACTCTTACATTTGCATGCTTTAAAAACAATAGCATTTGAAACAGAAGCAAATGGACTTATTAGGTGCTACTTACAAGCATACAACACATACAGTATATCCAAATATTTATATAAAATCTTCTTTTAATTATCACTAGATTCTCATTAACATCACTTCATTGTATAAAAAATGCAGGCTTACTGAGCATGGATGTCGACCCCTACTACAGGGAGCTACAGAAAATTTTACACACCTATGTGTCATGAACATGTCCACAAACAACCCTCAGACTACCCCAACGTAGAAATACATTCCTAGTGGAATAACTGTCCATTTGTAGCTGTTACAGAGTAGCTGTTAGTCCCAATCCAAGTCTGAGGGTTTGTTAATATTCAATATGTTCTTCAGGCTTTGCCAATTGCTTTGATAAGAAACTGTGGAAAATCTTACAGATATCTCTAGAAAGTCAAGATAATAGAGAATTACACAATATTCAGAAGTACTGTACATTCAATGTTTTCATGATATCATCTCAATGAAAAACTGCACTCACATAAAGTTTAGGTGCAGAAGCATATCCTATTTTGGATATATAATCATCAAAGGATAAAATGCCCCCAGGGAAAGTGGAAAGGAGAGAACCAGGGTCACCAAATATTCCCAGTCATCATTGTTTTGCCGACAATCAGAAAAATATAACACAAAGAGGTTGATTTACTAAAACTGGAGAGTGCAAAATCTGGTGCAGCTGGGTATGGTAGCCAATCAGCTTCTAAAGTCAGCTTGTTCAATTAAGCTTTGGCAATAAAGCCTGGAAGCTGATTCATTTCTATTCAGAGCTGCAGCAGATTTTGTACCCTGCAGTTTTAAAAAATCAACCCCACTGTATATAGTAACCATAGATATCTGGGATATAGGTTGTTTCAAGTCTATGATAAATGTATAAAATTATCTGTAACTTCCTGTAGTCAACATATATGCTCAGTATTTATGCATTTTTGTATACAGGTAAGGTGGGTTTAATGAGAAAATAGGATTCTTGACTTGCCGTAAAATCCATTTCTCTAAAGTTCATTGAGGGACATCGCTCCTGATATTCTTACCCATTGGGTTATACTGCTCCCTACAGGAGTAGGACACTAGGCAGAAAAAAAGTCTGGCTACGCCTATGGGCAGTCCTGAAGGGTATACTCCCTCTCCTTGCTATAGGTACTCAGTTTTGTTACAAGCAGTGTCAGAAGAATTACAACTCCACAGAGGCCAGTCCAGAGCCACTGAGATGACTGGAATCCCTTCTGCCTCGATCCTGCGTAGTGTTGGCAGAAGCTTGAGAGGAGGGAAGGTGTAAATCAGACGATACTGACCCCACAGGGCCACCAGCGCTTCTGTGGCGTCCAACAGAGGATCCTGTGACTGAGCCACAAACCTCTGCACCTTTCGGTTGAGCCGAGATGCCAACAGATAAATCTCAGGAAATCCCCACCGGAGACACAACTGATGAAACACCTCCGGATGAAGGGACCACTCCCCTAATCAGCCTGCCAGTTTTCCACCCTGGCAATGTGTACGGCAGAGAGAGCTGGAACGAACCGTTCTGCCAACCTTAAAATTCCGGCTACCTCCAGAGCCGCCAGGACACTTCTTGTGTCCCCTTGGTGAGTGACATAAGCCATGGCTGTGCCATTGTCCAAATGAATGCTCACTGGACATCCCTGAAGATGATCCGTCGAATGGTTCAGGCACATTCTGATCACTTGGAGTACCGAGACATTGATCGGTAGTCTGGACTGTTCCAGTGTTCATATCCCCTGAGCAGAATGCTTGCAAAGGATGCCTCCCCAGCTGGACAGGCTGGCATCCGTGGTGACCACTGTCCAATACAAGGGGAGGAAGGATTTGCCCAACCGAATGGCCGGAGAACAAAGCCACCATATCAGGGACTCCTTTGTTCCCCGACTCAGCTGGATCTGATTGTCCAGAGACCCCGGAATCTTTTCCTATTTGGCTAGAATCTCCCTTTGCAGGGACCTCATATGGAACTGTGCAAACGGAACCACTTTGAAGGTAGACATCATCAGCCTCAGCACCCACACGCAAGCCCGGAGGGCTGGACAGCAGGAGACAACTTGCAGCCTGAAATTTCTGGAGTTTGTCCAGAGGAAGGAGCACTCTGGCTAAGGCTGAGTCCAGAGTCAGTCCCAGATAGTCCAGATTTGTGGATGGAACCAGCGCAGACTTCTGAAAATTCAGAATCCAGCCAAACTCCCACAGAGTTTGTATTGTGATCTCCAGATTTTCCACCAGAGCAGCAGTAGGAGACTCTGCTCGCAGAAGGAGATCGTCCAAGTAGCCCAGCACCACGATCTCCTGTTGGCGTAACAAAGTTAGCACCGGGGCTAACACTTTTGTGAAGACCCCGAGGAGCGGAGGCGAGACCAAAGGGTAATGCCACAAACTGTCGCATGAAAAGATATAATAAAATATTTACAAAAATGTGAGGGGTGTACTCACTTTTGTGATATACTGTGTGTGTGTATATATATATATATATATATATATATATATATATATATATATATATATATATATATATGCAGTATCTCACAAAAGTCAGTACACCCCTCACATTTTTGTAAATATTTTATTATATCTTCTCATTTGACAAGATTGAAGAAATGACACTTGTAAAGTAGTGAGTGTACAGCTTGTATAACAGTGTAAATTTGCTGCCCCCTCAAAATAACTCAATACACAGACATTATTGTCTAAACTGCTGGCAAGTGGCAACAATAGTGAGTACACCTCTAAGTGAAAATGTCAAAATTGGGCCCAAAGTGTCAATATTTTGTGTGGCCACCTTTACTTTCCAGCACTGCCTTATCCAGCACTGCCTTAACCCTCTTGGGCATGGAGTTCACCAGAGCTTCACAGGTTGCCACTGGTGTCCTCTTCCACTCCTGCATGATGACATCACAGAGCTGGTAGATGTTAGAGACCTTGATCTCCTCCACCTACCATTTGACGATGCCCCACAGATGCTCAATAGGGATTAGGTCTGGAGACATGCTTGGTCAGTCCATCACATTTACCCTCAGCTTCTTTAGCAAGGCTAAAGAAAACTCTGTGTGTTGAGTTTTATTGAGGGGACAGCACATTTACACTGTTATACAAGCTGTACACTCACTACTTTACATTGTAGCAAAGTGTAATTTCTTCAGTGTTGTCACATGAAAAGATATAATAAAATATTTTAAAAAATGTCAGAGGTGTACTTACTTTTGTGAGATACTGTATATATATTTATAAGTAGCACAAAAAAAGTCAGTTTCAGCTTCAAATTCTGTTGTTTAAACTGTGCTTAAACAATATCGAGGGCAGCTCACCTTTGGGACTCCCATGCTTCAAAAAAAATCTGCTACACAAAAATCTTCATGGAAAACGGTGATCAATGTTATGCAATTAATCTAAATGTAGTTTTCATATACCGTGTAGGAATCCAAACACGCGCAATGGAAAAAAAAAACCTCAGTTATAAATTCATACAATAAAACATAAATTAATAATGACCCAATACATCCTACATTTTGATTAGTTTTTATGCAATGATCTAGCAAAACAAATTGTAATCTAGCTAGGGTCATATTTTATTGAGGCAAAATATCTAAGTACCAGTTCACCAGGTTCAAAGAATGCTCTTTCTGTACTGGAGACATATGAGTTGCATATGAATTACATATGATCCTCCTATGCTCCTGTCCCCCTTTTTTTTTTTTTTGGTTTGTTTTTTGTTTTTAACAAAAGCCAGAGTTTTCTGAATGGGCTAATGTTTTGAGAAGGGTGTTTTCTGGGGTTGGAAGACTAATGTGAGTGTAACCAAAACCTCAGACAAAAGTCTGGGAAGGCTACAAGATCTATCAACTTTTTATTGCTGTCTTTGTGCCTGTTTAGAAGGTAGCTGCTATGAGTTATTTTCCTAAATTTCAGTCTATTTGATGGGTGTCAAACAAAATAGGAAGTAAGCTGAACTTCTTCCACCTAGGGAACAGGCACCAAGATTTAAGCCATTTGCAGGATTTAACTGCTATTTGTTTTTCCATGAAGAAGATGTACAAGCACTTCTGGACCTGGTGATGGGTGTCAGACAAAATAGTGAACTCTAAAAAATTTTTTGTCTAGAGTTGACCTATAACTCATAAGTGAATGTGCATGGTTGATATCCATCTAATTAAAGCAGAATTAAAGCCTTGTTCACCTACTCTGGCATTGAAACATATCTACCAGCTCCTTCATTGCCGCTTACATCGTCACCCATTCTCCTTCATGGTTTGGCCTCCTTTGCCATTTTGATTGGAAAATCTGGAATTGCATTTTGTCTACGCACATGTACAGGAGTTTATTCATCCCCACACCAAGGATCGCTGACACTGTACACTGAGCTGTACACGTGCAACTCAGTTGGAGGTTTTCTAGCAGGAAAGTAAATAACCTTCTGAATTTTAAAAACTACCAGCCATCATGATTGATGCCTCTGGCTGGTATCCTTAATAAACAAAGTTGTTGTTTGTTTTTTTTTTACTTTAAAAGGTAAAAAAGTTTGTACATTTTCCAAAAAGTATAGAATCAATTAAATGGACCATTGTAGAATTGAACTTACTGTTTATTGATGTGGTGAATTTGTTTTTGTTTTGTATTCTTCAGTGAGACTTCGTATGAGGAAGAATCTGCAGTGGATTTTTTATTTTGTGCCATATTCAATAAACTTTGTTTCTAACTGTAAAATATTTTTTGGTGACATTTCTAACAGATATGAAAGCTTTGCAGAAATCCTGCGGTTTTGGCCGTTACCCAGGTTTGACTTTGAAACTGATCCAGTGCATAAACTACAAGAAAATGGAAAGTAAATATTAGGAGTGCCTATAATAAATGATGTTCCTTGGATTGAAACTTTCAGAATGTTTTATGTACAGTCTTTAGAAGTCATGTTTCAATACAGCTAGTTGAATTGCTTGATAGAAAATCCTACAGCTTACCTCGAAAATGTTTAAGGAAACATTATAATACAGCTCACCAATGATTTTTAAAATCATTTTTGTTTATTGGTAAACTGCCTAAAATAAAGTCATAAGGCCATTGCTGCATAGACACTGCCTAATTTATTAACATATCACGGCATGAGATTGTGTGTTAATATCATGCAGATAACAAAAATATATATTTATGGAATTTATCATCCTTCTGATATTTATGCAAACCTACATGCAGAGACTAAAAGGAATATACTGTACAGAGAATTTTTAAAAATGGTGGTTTGCTATAGAATTTATGGCTCTTATGTCTGAGAATGCATCAGCTAAGCCTGATCATGACTAAAATAAAATGTAATTTTCTACAATGGTTTTGGGTCCATCAAAGTGCTTGTATCATTTTCAAATGCACATATCATATATGAATAAATCTACATAAATAAAGCCTTTACAAAAGCTCAAGTTTAAAAAGCATCAATAAGCAGTAAGAATAAGGATATTGTACTACCTATTTAGCATGTTTTTTCTAGTGAGCATTTTAAAGTAGCAGGAAGCATACAAGCTACATAATTTAGATGTTCCATGTGCATGGCAAACTAGGACTTTGCTGTACACATTCAACATCGGTGTATGATCAGCTGGATGGGATTTTAAGTTATGATCACATATTTTCCCTCACATGTCAAGGCACACAGCCTCAAGGTGTATTCTGGTCTACTTGAAACCCATTTTCGTAGTAACCAGCAGTGTAACATAGCAAAAGAAAGGAAATCTAAATCTTCCACTTAATAGCCAAATTTAGAATACACACTCATCTCAAGGTCAAACTCTTTCTTTGTTCTTTGGTAGTCAACCTAGGAAACCCCTCAGTAACACTTCTTCATACCATTCATGGTAAGACATCTGGTGTTAATCTGCCACCTCTCTCTCCCCCATTGTGCCTACACTTGCATTTGCTGCTCTCATACACCTGAAAGCTGGATGATAAAATGTTCCTTGAGAGGATGCTGTCAAAGACAAAATTTATGTTCAAGTGACAGAAATAACCATCTTTGTTAACAATAATTGTCAATATAATGTTATCATGTCAAAATTTCTACTAGTTCATTATGTTATTAATGGACCTTTGTACTACTGTGGAGTATCAAAGTGGTACTAAAGTCAAGACATTTTTTTATCTTAAAGTGTTTGTAAACCTCTGTCATGAAATATGAATAAATCATATTCCTCTATAGTGTATCTTATTCCAGAGCACTAAATTGAATTTTTTGTCTTCTGTCTCATTCCTCTACTATCCGCATGAGTCACTTCTGACAAGTTTTCCTGACACCAAGAGGTAAAAGGTAACAAGGAAGGGAACTCCAGCACACAGCCTGTGATTAAGCCTCAGCTCTGTTCCTGTATGAAGGGGCGTGACCTTTATCCTCCAATCAGCTCTCACTGAGCTCTACAAAGTGTAACTTCAGCTCCCTGCCCCCTTTTTTTCAAAGCTCAGAGAAACTGCATACATTCTGCTCTTGGAACAGCTGCAGAGGAGAGAGGGCTGCAGATAAACAGGTGCAGATTATGTAGAAGGATTTGTTTAATCTCTGTGTGCCACTTGAGGATAGTCACTTCAATATGTATATGTATGGGTATGGGTATATCTAAGGGTTTACAACCACTTTAAAGCATTCCCTGCATTAGGGTACAAAATTTCAGAGTAGTTGTACCCCCCTTCCTAAATACCTTCTTAAGTTCTTTCTCAATCCAGTGCTGTGCCTGTCTGCAGCAGCACTGTTCTCTGTTCCTCTTCTCACAGGACACAGCAGCAAGATACATTGGCTCATGCTGCTGTGAGTCAAATCCGCAAGGAGGGAATGGGGAGTGGGGCTGAGTCGCACTGTATGTGTCTATGGATGCACACCTGGCTCAGGAGTACCCCCATAGCACATGGTTTGCTATGGGGCACTCAAAGAAGAGGAGGATCTGAGAGCCCTGGTGGGGACCTCAGCAGAGGAGGTAAGCCACTGCTCCATATAATACCACTGCACAGAATAGGTAAGTATAATATTTATTGTTTAAAGAAAAAAGAGAGTCTTTGCAAATACCTTAAGTGTTGGCATAGGGTGTATTATAAGACATAATTTATTCAAGCCTGTCAGGAACGCTCCCTGTGTACACTGAAGTACTGTCATGAATCTGCAACCTAAGGGTTAACCTAGCTCAGACTAATTTCATTAATTGGCAACAGACTGCCTTATTTAAGCACCTCAGCAGCACAGTGTCTTCGCTGTCTGATCTGCAGCTCCTCCTGTGTTCCTGAACCTGAAACCTGTTGTATCCAGTTTCATTCCTGTTGACCTCTTGGCTTGTCCCTCACCTCGCTTGTCTGCTGCCCGCCCTGACCTCGGCTTGTTTGTGACCACTCTTTTGTCTTATCCCTGTCTGTTTATCTGCCACCGGATCCGGACCTGTTCACCTCCTTGCAGGGCAACCCCGAGAACCGGGCCTGGTGCTATACACGCAGCAAAATCCATCCTCACCACCAGAGGCTCTGGTGAAGACCGGTTGGCACTTAGATTCCGCACTTCGGGTTAGCCTGCATCTACTGCCTAGGTGACTCGTCTGTGCTCCATCCCTCGGTGAGCTAGAGGCTACCCTCTGCACATCAGGCTCACCTCCAGAGTCCTGACAAAGCCTTTTGCATGGTGAATACATGTAAAGTGGGGTACAAATTAATTGCAATATACCAATATTAAAAGACTGTACAGATTAAGTTGACCATAGACAAAGGATATAAAGCATTTATATGTGTAGACAGGACCTGGCTATCTGGAAATACTTGCCCAGAACAATAAAAACTTTCCCTGCATGAATTCTGTTCATGCTATGAAGGAAGAAGATGTGTGAAGACCTCACCCCCCCCCCCCCTCAGATCTCTTGACCAGCATTGCCTACAGATGTCCATAGTGAGATCAAACTGTTGTACATATGCCTATTTTTATTCAGCAAAGCAGTTATATGAACAGTGATGGCATGCAAAGTAATGTAACCCATAACAAACAATTATATTTCATTTTACTTAAGTCAAACAATTGGTAGAACCTTGAATACTACTCAAACATTATAGTTCTTTGCCTTTCCTTACATAGCTAGCCTAAATAAATATTTTATTACTTTTTTTTCTTGTTCTCTACATCATGCTTTGAGAAACCTACTGATTCATATTCTCCGACAAAACAATCTCAGAGATACTTTAGTGCGTCACAATATAATAAAAATGCATCTCACCTTTACCTGCCTGATATGACTCATAGTATTCACATTTCATTACAGAGTTGTACATTAATAGCATTTCCCATAGAATAGAAGTTCCTTCTGTCCTTCGCCAATTATTTCATATTTTGTTAATCACATTTGGCAATGCATGCTCTCCTGGGAACCTCAAATTATGTATAAGAGAATCATTAACATTTTATTCCATCTGCTTACACAGAGGAGCTCCTGGAATAGAAAATGTTGTAATATATCGTTCATGTATATATACAGGTAGTATATATACTGTATGTAGTATGTAGGAGGGCTGGCAAAGGCAACGGAAGTTGCACAGATGCTGTATACAGAACTCATTTAATGGCTCTTTTTAATTTGTATGAAGAGCAAACCACAGAAATCATTAGCATTTTTATAACACGAAACACAATCATGATAAAAAAAATAAATTTACTGAACTATCACAAATAATACTTCTGCATTCCTGTGCTTAAATCGGATCTCTGGGCACACTGTATTTGTGACCTTTTTAGATATGTGTAGCTTTTAGAGACTTGCGGTTCTTTTTACTTATCTTGCTTACTAAATAGATTGCATTTTTTTCTAAGCTCCCTGTCAATTTGCCATCATGTGGTGGCAAGAATGTAAGGATTACTATGGGGGACACAAAAGAGAGGTAAAACACTCACCTGCTTGCATTGGTTGTCCACTGGCTACTTGAACAAAGCGTTGCTCTCTCACTAGCGAATTTCATTGCTTAGCATATTTTGCAGTGGGATAGCAGCATCTTGCTGATCCAGTGGGTGAGGAAACAACTCATACAAACAATGAGTGTTCTTCATGCGCATTTTACGTTAGTGAGTTCTAATCAGCTAAAGGATCACAATGGTGATATGAGTGTTAAAGTACCTATTTTCTGTTAAGGAGACCATTAATCACAGTCTGTTTTCTATAAGCAGAGTGATCATTCATCTCACCACCTACCAGTAGTTGAATGCTGGCCTAAAGGCTTGCAGTTGTAATTGCAATCAAAGATGGCTCAAACAGGCAGTCTTGGGAAAGGAGAAAGTTGTAAATACTTTTGCAAGAGCAAATGCACCCAGCAAACGTCATTTTTATGAAATTTAAGTCAAAATAAAATATCTATTTTAAGTGTTGATTATGTTCTATAAAATAAATGGTAAAATATGTGAGGGTGAAATTGCTTTTAAAACATTTCTTTCACTCTATCTATATGTTTTATTGGATAAACATTGATGAATCATTTGCCAGTTTAGTCTCTTTGGGATTGTTTCCATGGATCCCCTATTGATGATTCCTGGATTAGAGAGGTTTGGATTTTTAATGTAGCAGATTTGAATTAGCAAACAAGATCATGGTCATGCCAAGTCAGAAACATCACTTCCCTCCACCCGGTACCAAGCTTAAAGAGGAGCTCCAGTCATTTTTGGGTTTATTAAAAGTCCCCAGTTACAAAAAGTGTAGCTGCTGATTTTTTATAAAAAACACACACTCACCTACTCCAGGATCCACGATGTGGTCACGCAAACTCTCACGCTTCTCTCCCTCTCTTTTCCCTAGAGTCGGCATTTCAACTTTGGGCACCCATCAGTGACAGCTTGTGGCTTCACAGCCAGATGAGCACTGTGCATGTGCGAGTTGTGCTGCGCCAGCTGAATGGTCTGGCAGTCTTCTGGGACCTGTGACGTATCCCAGAAGACTGCAGGAAGGGATCCAAGTGGAAATGGGAGCAGATACCTGTCAAAACTAGGTACCGGATCAACCCCCCCCCCCTAAAAACAAAGACATTCCAAATGTAGCAGGGGAGGGAGGAGGAACTTCCCCTTTTGGGGGGAGCTCCCCTTTATCTAAAGCCCTTTTAGAACGCATTAAGATAAAAAAAACTTCTGCCTTTACAACTACTTTAACCACTTCAGGACCAGAAAGTTTTCCCCCTTAATGACTAGGCCATTTTTTGCAATACGGCACTGCGTTACTTTAGCTGACAATTGCGCGTTAATGTGCGGTCGTGCGACACTGTACCCTAATAAAATTGATGTCCTTTTTTTCCCACAAATAGATCTTTCTTTACGTGGTATTTGATCACCTGTGTGATTTTTTTAGATTTTTTGCGCTATAAACAAAAAAAGAGCGACAATTCTGGAAAAAAAAACCACAATATTTTTTACTTTTTGCCATATAACATTCCCAATAAAAAAAAAATCAAAAATCAAATGTTTTCATAATTTCAGGTCAATTTGTATCCTGCTACATATTGTTGGTAAAACAAATCCCAATAAGTATACAGTATATTAATTGGTTAGCACAAAAGTTATCGCGTCTACAAACTAGGGGAAATATTTATGTCATTTTTATTTATTATTTTTACTAGTAATGGTGACGATCAGCGATTTTTAGCGGGACTGCGACATTGCGGCGGACAGATCAGACACCTAACTGGCATTTTTGACACTTTTGGGGGACCAGTGACATTACTATAATAAGCAGCGCTAAAAATATGCACTGTTACTATACTAATGACACTGGCAGGGAAGGGGTTAACCCAGGGGTGATCAAAGGGTTAAATGTGTCCCTAGGGGGTGCTTTCTAACTGTGGGGGGATGTATTTACTGAATTAACACAGAGACTTGTGCTCCTAAATAAGAGGAACATAGGATCCCTGTATTCATTACAGACAGAGCAACGGTCTGCCCTGTTTACAACAGCAGACCGCCGTTCTGTCTCCACGGGGAGCAATCGCGGTTGCCCAGCGGCAATCAGGCCGTTGGACCTGCTGATTGGCTCCCCCTGTGGTAAATGGGCGCGCGTGCTCCTACTCGCGGTCCCACGAGCGACGTACAGTTATGTTGTTTCGCGGAACAGAGCTGACCTGCCACAGTATATGTACTAGTGGTTAACCATTCCACATGGAGTAACAACTTGACAGCAGTTGCTGCTCAGTTTTGCTTTTAGCTCTACTTAAAATAAAAATAACATTTTAAATATGCTTTAAAGTAGATATAAATGCAATCACTTAACTCTCATATAAGCTGTAACATACTTAGACCAGTAGCACTAATATTCAAAAAGGATGAAAAAAACATGAAATCTGTTTTATGAGATTAAAAAAAAAAATAGTTGTTTATGATACACAATATTTGGCAAACTAAATGTTCAAATCTAGTTTACCAAAAGTTTGCCAATTGGCAGAAGTGTATTCCTGAAGGGAACTGGTGTCATAAAAGCACCCTGTACTAAACAATTTTGTAAATTAAAAGTGTAAAATATAAAGTAAAACATGATATAAACTATCAATTTCCAAAAGTATACATGTAAAGCTGCCCCTGAACACACATGTCCGTGTCCCATAGGAAACACCGTCTTATTGCGATATGTGCGAAATCAATTTTTCTTTAACAGTTTCTGTCATGTAGACCTTTTTATTACATAGAGAATAACATCAACCAATTAACCTGGACATTTCATGTTTAAACCAAGACATACCGATTGAAAAACTGAAGGAGAACAATTTAATAAAGAGCAGAGAGCACATAATAATCAATACACAAAGACAGTCTGAACGTGTATGTGTGTGTGTGTGTGTAACTTAATTGCATTTTCAAAAGAATGTGAGAATAAAAAGCCTGGCGTATTATGAAAACTGCGCATATGATGTAAAATATGAGGGTACTATCTATAAAAATGTCACGACAACATCACCAGGAGATATATAGATATAAGCAGCAGTGATGTGCTGATCTCAGCTTTTGCTGTAAAACTTGAGGTCGATCTTGCTCCCTGCTCTCTCGCACTATTCTAACCTTCCGATTGGTAAGTGGGAAGCCAATTTAATTAACACCGAACTCCAGGAAACCAGCTTAATACAAAGATGAAATACATATAAGGGAGATGTTTTATCTGCCAAAAAATGTGTATTTCTTTTAATTCAGTCAATGTTAAAGAGGTTGTAAACTCGCATTTTTTTTTCACCCTGCAAGAGAAAGACATAATGAGCTACTATGCATAGCACACTAGCTCATTATGCAATACTTACCTTAGAACGAGCCCCCGCCGTGCCGTCCACTTACCTCTATGACGGGCGACATGTCCAGTCGCCCGTCTTCCGGGATCACGGCATCCGGCCATCTGATTGGCCGGAGCCGCGGTGACGTCACTCCCACGCACGCGCGCGGGAGCCGATGGTCTCGGCGCGGGACTCTGAAGGAACGGCACGAGCGGCCGTTCCTTCAGAGCGCATGCGCCAGTGGCGTCACTGGCTGCATGTAAGGAAAATATCTCCTAAACAGTACATGTTAAGGAGATAATTACAGTACCTATAGGTAAGCCTTATCATAGGCTTACCTATAGGTACAAGTTGTAGAGGAGGGTTTACTTCCTCTTTAATTACACAGTCCTGTCACACTTATGACCCTTTCCAGTTTAACACAACAGCTTCTAAAAAAATGTTCTGAATTGATTCTCCTTAGGCCCATCCAGGGCTTTTTTCTCAGATAATAGGTGCAGGAACTCCCTCCTTCTGAGTCACCCTTTGTTTCTGCTCCCTACCCACTTTTGAGCACCGTCCCTTGGTTCCACCTTCCTAGTATGGCCCCTTTTAGAGAATACAGAAACAAGTATCATTTTGTGCTACTAATTGATTTGCATGCAATTTGTTAATGATAATAAGAAAGACAGTAAAATAGATCTCCTGCAGTGAGCAACAAAAGACCCCACCTCAGCAATAGTAGACCCCTCCAGGAACAATAGACCCCACCCCGGCAACAATATATCCCCTATACAACAATAGACCCCCCTCAATAAAATACCCCACCCCCCAAAATAGACCCCCAGCAGCAGCAACAAATCTCCCAGCAGCCAGCATCAATAGACCCTGGGGACTTTCCTGGGGAATATTATTTTAGTAATATAATTGTACAAAATCTGCTTAGATTTTCATTTATTGAGTGGTTCATTTGTATGAAATATTGGCTTCATCCTTTTCACAGCCAAGTCTTTAGCCACCTCTTTACTGTCCACAATTGATCTACATCATAATTAAACACCCATATCTCTGACAGGATGGAAATGTATACCACAGCTCTTTGTGAGACTGGTCTACAATGTGTGCCTGATATTTTGTGATTATGGTGTCACTAAACAGCTGTGGCCTGAAGGCCTATTCAGACTTAAGCATTGCAGTAACATGTGTCAACACACGTGTCCTACTTTGGTGTGTTACAGTGCCATTCATTGTGAATTTTTTTTTTCAATACACTAAACCAGTGATCGAAAACCTTGGCACCCCAGGTGTTTTGGAACTACATTTCCCATAATGCTCATGCACTCTGCAGTGTAGCTTAGCATCATGGGAAATGTAGTTCCAAAACATCTGGGGTGCCAAGGTTCACCATCATTGCAGTAAATAGTAAAATCCAACACATGGCAGCAAATTGCAATGCACAAGCAGTGTAATGTGGTTGGCTGCATTATTAAAGGGTCAGGTATGTAACATGATGCATATTAATAGGACACGCAACACATATGTGCTACTGCAATGCAAAATAATGAAGCCACCTTTATAGTATCTCATATTAGCTGCCAGCAGAAACTTTGTATAGTTTCTAGTTATATAATCACAATAACACCCAGTCAGCTGGTTACACTGGGAAACCTCTAGCCTTCTTTTTGTTCTGTCAAAGATGATTTATCTGTAAGAGTCATCAGTGATCATTACTTAAAGCAAAACTTTACCCAAAATAGGAAGTTCTTCTTTATGCCCTCCTCCCCTGTTTTGAAACTTTTTGGAGAGGCGGGGAGCAGGTACCCACTTCCACTTCCAGTTGGATCTCCACGGCGATCCACAGGAGGTTCCCCCCCCCCACCACAACCTTTTGGACACATCACAAGTCCCAGAAGGCTCTAGGACCATTCACAAAGCTCAGCACAGCTTGCACATGCACAGTGGGCAGCCAGCTGTGAAGCCACAAGGCATCACAGCCGGCTGCCCTCAGAAACATGCTAGCACTGAGAACCTAAGACCAAGGAAGAAGTGGTTTGGGTGAGCAAAAAGCTGAACCCATGGACAGGTAAGCCCCCCTATATTAAAAGTCAGCAGCTACAGTAATTGTAGCTGCTGACTTTATATATTTTTGAAAAAAGTATTGTACGGTTGTGTTACTTATATGATTATTGATACTTATTTGATATTGTTGCAGCCTAAGAATGATTTACATTACTACAATAATGTCCAATAAAAGTAAAAATAAGTTCCAGTTCACAGAATCTAGTTTTCACATCAGTTTCGTGCTGTCAGACCTTTCATGTAAGTTTAGTATCTGAAGGTTTGCCAGCTAAGCTAATCAAAAGCCACATACGGTACTTGTCATTAGCAAATGACAAAGCTTAATAGACTTGTGGGTGTACAGTCTGTATCATCACAAACAGCTGTGGCTGAATGTTTGAATTCATTGTTCTGTCTGATGAAGCTCGAGAATAAAAACAATATATTGCAGCTGTCTTGTGACTGTTAGATTCTGTCTTTTGCTTTATTATTAAACTGTGATTTTATTTCTGCGCTGTTGGATATGCCACTAATTAGATTGTTTTCTCAATTTATAATGTAAAGTTAAAGTTCTCCATTTTCACACTATATTATGCTCTTCAAATAAACAAAGACTGGAAACATTTTTGTGAGGATTTTCTGGATATCTGAATAAATGGCTTCTAAAATGTGATCTGTCATAAGGACAATCGTATTAAATATAAAATGCATGCACAACATTCAACAATGCCAAATGTATGTTGAACAAATGTTAAAAATAATTAGGGCAGCCAATAGAAAAAAGGTGATACGATGACTAGAAAACCTCCTTTATTGGCACTAACTGCATTCATTTTCTACAGCAATTACAACGTAGAAGGTACATCGGACCATTTCTGTATAAAAATATAGTTTTCATTAATATGTGTTATGTGGATGTCTAAAGTAAATGAGTTGTGCCTCTAATTGTTCAAAAGTACAGGATTTCCTTTACTCCTTAGTCAATAGTTTGTTCCAGTGTTCATTTGATCATGTTAAGCTTACATGATCCCATTTCTTTTGAGTTCTAGTTTACAACTGGAGGTCTGGTTGTAGATTTTCCTGTTAAGTTTTTTTCTGCAAGCTGACTAGACCTTTAGTCAGCACAGCAACCCCACCATTACCATCGTACATCATGCTTCACAGTTGAGATAAGCTTTGTGTCAGAATACTATGTTTTGTTTCCTTCAAACACATCACTGTAATGTAAATTCACCAAGAAATTAAATTCTTGTCTCATGTTCACAAATTGTTACTCCAAAAGTGCTGCGAAAATTCTTGGCAGTTTTTGGGAACTTCAAGTGGGCTGCAATTTTGTTCTTTTTTTTACAGACAGAATTGGTTTCCTTTGTGAAATCTTTGAGGACCATCACTCTTACTCTTTATTTATGGTGTAGTCTGTAATAGGGGTGAGGTTTTGATTTGTGCCAACCATGGTTTTGTTTCAAATCCACTAGGTTCGAATTTTGCATTGCACCAGTGAGTTTATGTGAGATTTCACTAAATCAAACCTGTAAAGCCATAATACACCACATGACCTTTGAACTATCGTTACCAAACTTAGAAGGGCACATTGATGCAGGTAATTAGATAAGCACCATAAAGGGTTGGGCATACAGCAGCCATATTGTCAGGGTGTGTAGGAACTGTTAGGATAGGGTAAATTGTTAATTTGTATATGGGGAGCATACATTTGTGCTAAACTGTGTTATTTTATGCTGTGGGTGGACTACATTGTTTTGTGTGTTCCCGTGTTGTAACCAGAACCACTGTTACCGAATTATACAGAGCCATAAGTTTACTATAGTAGAACTTCCAGAGTGCAGTTCATTTTTCCTGCTACAAGGTGACACTAGTGGACATATTGCATTCCTGATCATCAAATACAGAACAGTGAATGCTGGGAGATGTAACTACAAAAAGGAAGGGAGTGAGGAAATAATGAGATATAACCTCAGAAAGGTTGCATGAAAGGAGGCTCAACTCTGATGTATTGAAAATTAGAAAAAATCTTTATTAGTGGATATAAAAAACACAGAAAATAAGAACCATAAACCACCAATGTGGTGAATGATTCAGACCAGTGAGGACCCAGACAGACTGATGTAGGTATCTTAGGTATAGTGGCGAGCGAATCTTCGTTTGCTAACATTAACCATACCCTTTGAGAAACTTGCATTTTAATTGCATACCTTATACATACATTTAATTGCTACTAAGCATCACTCGTTCTGTTTGGCTGGGCTTAGAACACCAAGCTGACTTGTAACCCAGCCCTTTCTATTTGTGTTTTAAGGACTCCTAATATTCTCAAGTCTATCCCACTGGGTGCAGGATTGCAAATATATATACATGAATATACACTGCTCAAAAAAATTATTGGAACACTTTGAAAACACATCAGATCTCAATAGGGAAAAATATCATGCTGGATATATACAGTATCTAACAAAAGTGAGTACACCCCTCACATTTTTGTAAATATTTTATTATATCTTTTCATGTGACAAAACTGAAGAAATTACACTTTGCTACTATGTAAAGTAGTGAGTGTACAGATTGTTTAACAGTGTAAATTTGCAATGCCCTCAAAATAACTCAACACACAGCCATTAATGTCTAAACCACTGGCAACAAAAGTGAGTACACCTTCAGCCCTGCCTTAACGCTCTTGGGCATGGATTTCACCAGAGCTTCACAGATTGCCACTGGAGTCCTTTTCCACTCCTCCATGATGACATCACAGAGCTGGTGTATGTTAGAGATCTTGCACTCCACCACCTTCTGTTTGAGGATGCCCCACAGATGCACAATAGGATTTAGGTCTGGAGACATGCTTGGCCAGTCCATCCCCTTTACCCTCAGCTTTTTTAGCAAGGCAGTGGTTGTCTTGGAGGTGTGTTTGGGGTCATTATCATGTTGGAATACTGCCCTGAGTTCCAGTCTCCAAAGGGAGGAGATCATGCTCTGCTTCAGTATGTTACAGTTCATGCTGGCATTCATGGTTCGCTCAATGAACTGTAGCTCCCCAGTGCCAGCAGCACTGATGCAGCCCAAGGCCATGACGCTCCCACCATCATGCTTAACTGTAGGCAAGACACACTTGTCTTTGTACTCCTCACCTAGATGCTTGAACCCCTCTGAACCAAATATGTTTATCTTGGTCTCTTCAGACCACAGGGCATGGCTCCAGTAATCCATATCCTTAGCCGGCTTATCTTTAGCAAACTCTTTGCGGGCTTTCTTGTGCATCATCGTTAGAAGAGGCTTCCTTCTGGGATGACAGCCATGCAGACCAATTTGATGCAGTGTGTGGCGTATGGTCTGAGCACTGACAGGCTGACCCCCCACCTTTGCAGCAATGCTGGCAGCATTCGTACGTCTATTTCTCAAAGACAACCTCTGGATATGACGCTGAGCACATGCACTCAACTGCTTTGGGCAACCATAGCGAGGCCTGTTCTGAGTGGAACTTGTCCTGTTAAACTGCTTATGGTCTTGGCTACTGTGCCGCAGCTCAGTTTCAGGGTCTTGGCAATCTTCTTATAGCTTAGGCCATCTTGATGTAGAGCAACAATTCTTTTTTTCAGATCCTCAGAGAGTTCTTTGCTATGAGGTGCCATGTTGAACTTCCATTGACCAGTATGAGAGAGTGAGAGCGATAACCTGAGACCTTATAACAAGTCGAATGACACTGGAGAGCGAAAATGGCTAATTGGACCCAATTTGGACATTTTCCCTTAGGAGTGTATTCACTTTTGTTGCCAGTGGTTTAGACATTAATGGTGTGTTGAGTTATTTTGAGGGGACAGCAAATCTACACTGTTATACAAGCTGTACACTCACTACTTTACATTGTAGCAAAGTGTCATTTCTTCAGTGTTGTCAGATACTGTAGAAAGATGTTTAAATACATAGGCTTACTAATCATGGCCAAGGAACAAACAAAGAAAAAATGGGATACCATAAGCAATACCACCATATATAAAGGGCCTACATTAAAATAAAAAGACCAACTTCCGAATGGGGAGCTATTCACAGCATGCTATTGCATTGTTGTACAACAACAGTGTGCACTAAAAGCACCTCACCTAAATCCCCCCCCTTTCTTATTATCATAGTAACAATCAAAATTAGACAGGCATCTGTACTAAAAGAAAAATGACAGGCAGGACAAAAGCAGAGGTGTTGTGTGTGGGTGCTGCCCTTTGTACATGTTGGGATCCTAGAAGTTTTTTCCCTATCTAAATTTAGTGTGTTGTTGCTAGGCTGTAACTGGCCTAAATAGTTTTTGGGATGTTTCCTTAGCTTAGTAGGTTGATTGGCTCCACTTGTTACTGCAAGTGGACTCCAGTAAGCAGTGCAGAAGTACTACGTGGCCCAGCCATTACTTGAGGAGCTGTATTCAAAAGCATGGTTTGGCTAGATGATAAATGTTTGGAAGTAGAACTCTTACTCTCCTGAGGCTTCTCTCTGAGAGGCAGAGACCAGTGTGAAGAATTGCTGTTTTGGTCGAGTTTCAGCATTTGCTAAAGGCCCAAAGAACTACGCTGAGGCAGAAGTGTATGAAAGAAGTTAGGCTGAAAAGGAGTCTTCTTGATGAAATGTGCTGCAGAGGTGCTGGGTGGAAGCTTCCATCTGGGCATTCTGAGAAGGATTCATTACTCCCTAAGCCCAGGTTTCTTTGTCTACTTACTAAGGGACAGAGACTAGAATAGCAAGAGAAAGACTGTGACTGTTCTTACATCATAGAATTGTCTGGCTGCACTCCTATTTACAACATTTACTTAGAGGCTGATACTAAAGAGCTTATTTCTGTTTCAGAACATCTGTCCCCTATTTTATGTTTTTCAGGTATTTTGCACCCCTAAAACCTCTCTTCAGTTTTGGAGTTCATGAATAAATGGTAAAAAGACTAAAGTGAATGGCACCCAACTTTTCTTTTTCACCCAACTATACAACAAGGATCAGGCCTTGAGAATTGAGCTGGTAGTCCTAAACCACCTGAGGGTCACCTACCACTGCTCATGGGTAGGGGGGTCCTATGTACACAATGCTTTGCTGTGTGATAAATAGTGTGCAAGAAAAACACCACAAATTCACCTTCCCACCACCATAGTTAAAATAAGCCAGGAAATTGACAACAAAAAGGATTACAGACAGGCCTAAAATAAGAGGCAGAGGTGCTTCGCATGGAGAAAGCAAGGTCGAGAGCAGTGGTGGAAGCAAGGCTGCATACAAAGTTGACTACCAATTCAGCCTTGCTCTTCTTTAATATAGGCTTAAACAGAAAGCATATGAATGAAATGGGGTTTCAAGGAACTATATTTTGTCCTGAAGTTTATGTGTGGCTATAAGGTTGTTACTTGTGGCACAGTACTTACAGAGAATTGTGTGGGACTGTGGTAAACTGGTGCAATGCACACTACGAGTAGACTCTAAGGAATCATGAACCTTTAAACCACACTCAACATCTAGCACTAAGTTACCGTGCCCTCTTTTTGCTGTAGTGTGATATGCATGTCCCATTATCCCTTCTCCTGGCTCTACCTTTTTTTATAAAAATCAAAAGTTCGGAGTCTTATTTTGAATCTATGACATCTATGTAAAAACTGAAAGTTATTGGTCTTGTTGCTGGGCTAAAGGTAGCTATTTTATTGCAAAATAAACATACACACGACCGTGTTTATTGAAAGGAAAAATTGTATGTCAATTTATTATCAAAATGCAATTTTAAACTCTTGTAAAGTTTGTAAAGTTTGAAGTCTTTATTAATGTATCATTTTTTTCTGATAGGTCAAAATATGAACATTCAGAAAAATGAATTGTGTCAAATTAACGATGTCATACAAATTATTATATTTGTACAGATCATTTTTTATGCTACACAAATTGTTTTACTTTATCAAGAATGTTTCTACTCCGTCATTGGTGTACATTAATTAATATGATGAATAGGATACACACATCATGTATCTATTATATTGTTCAACAAGTGAAAGAATATTTGTCATACAGTGCTCTGTCTAATGGTAATAATATGTGATGCTCTGTCTAACATTATTAAATAAGATCATCAACAGTGTACTCTGGGAGTATAAAGACAGAAAAATATTTTCTTCTTGTCTGGATACTAATTTTTTATCTGTGAGAAAGTAATATTTCTCACAAGAGCTTTTTCATACTTGCATAGCATATGACATTATAGTCAGAGGGTGTCTTGTGTTTAACCATTTCTGGACCAGAAGGTTTTACCCCTAATGACCAGGTAATTTTTTGCGATATGGCACTGCATTATTTTACCTGACAATTGTGCGGTCATGCGATGATGTACCCTAATAAAATTGATGTCCTTTTTTTCCCCACAAATAGAGCTTTCTTTTGGTGGTATTTGATTACCTCTGTGGTTTTACATTTTTGCGCTAGAAACAAAAAAATTGTGACAATTTAAAAAAAAACAATATTTTTTACTTTCTGCTATAAAATATATCCAATAAAAAAAATGATAAATAATCTAATTTTCTCATCAGTTTAGGCCAATATGTATTCTGCTACATATTGTTGTTTAAAAAAAATCCCAGTAAGCGTATATTGATTGGTTTGTGCAAAAGTTATAGTGTCTACAAACTGTGGGATATTTTTTGGCATTTTTATTTATTTGTTTTTTTGTTTTTACTAGTAATGACGGCGATCAACAATTTTTAGGGGGACTGCGACACTGCGGCGGACAAATCGGACACCTAATTGACACTTTTGACACTTTTTTGGGAACCAGTGACACCAATACAGTGATTAGGACTAAAAATATGCACTGTCACTGTACTAATGACATTGGCAGGGAAGGGATGAACACCAGGGGTGATCAAAGGCTTAGTGTGTCCCTAGGGGATGCTTTCTAACTGTGTGGGGGATGGACTCACTGGATGAACACAGATATCCCTGTTCCTGCTTAGCAGGAACACAAGATCACTGTGTTCATCCCTAACAGAACGGCGGTCTGGCTTGTTTACATGGGCAGACCGCCGTTCTACCTCTCTGGGGAGCGAAAGCGAGTGGCTGGCAGACATTGCGTCCGCTGGACCCGCTTAATGGCTCTGACTGTGCCCAATCAGCATGAGAGCCCCCCCCCCCCCGCTGGCTATTGCACGATATGACGTACAAGTACATCATTTTGCGCAATAGAGCCGACCTGCAGTAGTATATATACTGTGGCTGGTCGGCAAGTGGGTAAAAAAGTGCTGCATTTTTAATGATCATTTTACACTGTGTTGATCATCAGGGAGGGAACCAGTATTTCTGATTTGCAAACTCCTCAAGATTTCTGAGCAGGACTGACCAGAATGCCTCTGGGGAGGACAAATAACATTGTTTTCTTTGCAGTATTATTTGAAAATATCTTTATCAGCTTATCAGTTCCTGCAGTATTTTTTCTTACTGACTATGAACATTTTTAGCAACACATAAAATACATGTTGATCTTGCCAGAGTGTCCATGTTAAAGTGGAGTCCCAGCGGCGCCGGTATCACTAGTGTGGGCACCCGGCTGTGACAGCTTGCAGCCTCACAACTAAGGATGATCGAACTTTTGAAAAGTTCGGTTCGACCAGAACACCCGAATTTTCCAAAAGTTCGGTTCGGATTTCAGAACCCCATTGAAATCAATGGGACCCAAACTTCAGTAATCAAAAAACACCAGTTTGAAGCCCTAAAACCCAATAAATGCCCCTAAAAAGTGCCTAGGGTTCTGGGTCATGCCCCATTAACTAATAATCACACAAAAAAAGTTCTTAAAAATTGTCATTTTTGATAAAAAAGCCAATTATTGAAAAAAAAAAAAAAAAAAGAGATTTTTTGATTTTTAGGATTTTTTGAATCTAGTATCTGGGGCCCCCCAGACACAAAATCACACAAAAAAAGTTCTTAAAAATTGTAATTTTTGATAAAAAATCCAATTATTGAAAAATTAAAAAAAAAAAAAAAAAAAGAGATTTTTTGATTTTTACTTTGGATTTCGTATACGGGGGTCTAAAAGGTGTGCATGTGAAGTTTCAGCTCTTTAGCATGTCCAGAACCATGAAAAAAAATATATAATTTTTCAGTAGAACAGGGATGTCGGTCGGGACCCTCCTTTAACTTTAACACCTATATGATCTTTTTTTCTGGTTCTGGACATGCTACAGAGCTGAAACTTCACAGGTACACCTTTTAGACCCCCCAGACACAAAATCACACAACAAAAAGTTCTTAAAAATTGTCATTTTTGATAAAAAAGCCAATTATTGAAAAAATTAAAAAAAAAAAAAAGAGAGATTTTTTGATTTTTATTTTTGGATTTCAGATCTGGGGGGTCTAAAAAGTGTACATGTGAAGTTTCAGCTCTGTAGCATGTCCAGAACCAGAAAAAAAAAAAGATTGTTTGTATTAGAAAACTTTCTGACAGGGGGTTTGCTTCGCTCCTGTAACACCTTGCCGGTTTAATAGAAGACATTTTTTTGGGATCTTTGCAGTCAGGAAAAACATCTGAACTTGTGTATAGTGGTACTGTGCACAAGTTCAGATGTTTTGCCTGCCTCCAAAACCCCCCAAAAAATGCCAGCAAAAACACACCTGGGCATTTTTTTTTTTGATGCTAGCGGTTTTTTTGGCATTTTTTTGGGTTCTTTTGAGGCAGGCAAAACATCTGAACATGTGTATAGGGGGTATATATACACATATATGTCTGAATATATACCCCTAGACATATGTAGGTGTGATAGTAGCAGAAATATATTCCTGTAAATGATTTCATTAGCCCAAGCATTTATTTCTGCTACTATCACACCTATATATGTCTAGGGGTATATATTCAGACATATATGTCTATATATACCCCCTATACACATGTTCAGATGTCATGTCTGACATCAAACATGTCCTCAAAAAAGCACTGGCAGTGGCAGCCCCTGCAGCATAAAAAATGCTTGGCTGGTGAGAAGCCATATTCCAGTTACGAAGCTATTCAGAGAAATGATCATTTCTCTATAGCGGTCACCCTGCTATGGAAGGGTTTTGTCACCCTGCCATAGCAGTCACTGCCAGTTAACCCTACACTACACTATGGTCCCCTTACACTTAACACTTTCCCTACAGAAACTCAATTTTTGAAGCTAACTTAAGTGTAAAGGAGCACTCTAACTACACTAGATATCCCTTTCCTCACACTAAAAATAGCTAAATGACACTTTTAAAGTAAAATTAACAGAACTGCTTCCATTCTCTTCCATGTCCAGTATAACAATGCTAGGAATATAAATCCTACCAAAATGTGATGCGCCAGAAATATAATAAAAAAGTGATGACTTTATATACAATAAATCATATCCAGTTCATAAGGCACATAGCAATGTGTGTGCTTCCAATAAAGTGATATGAAGAGTGTCCCCGTATCCAATTGAAGAAAATCCAGTGATGAAAACAAGTTGTAAACACCAATTAGTGAATCCCTCCACCAGGTGAATTAGCCTTTCACCTTCCTAAAGGACCCAAACGGGCCAGCAATCACATGTATCATGGATCAGACTTCCAGGAAAGAGCCACACTGTATTGCACCTCGAGGGATCCCGGGACATATAAAAAACAGATGAAGAAATCTAGTGCTCTCTGCTTACTAATAAGGGTGTGCTTTATTAGAGAAAGGCAGATCAACTCACATTTGTTGTCGGTTTGACCCCTACCGAGGAAGTCAAAGGAGCATTACGCTCGACGTAACGCGTATAGGGGGACGGAGCGTGCGTGGCTGACGCAGAGTCTCTCTCTGGTAACAGATCGCTGACATCGCTTATACAGCAGGCACGGCTGAGTGCCCAACAAATGTGAGTTGATCTGCCTTTCTCTAATAAAGCACACCCTTATTAGTATGAACTGGATATGATTTATTGTATTTAAAGTCATCACTTTTTTATTATATTTCTGGCGCATCACATTTTGGTAGGATTTATAGTTTATTGTGATTTGTGAAACACGATTGGTGTATGCTGCCGGATACCACTTATATACTTTCACACACCTGATTTATGCACAGTGAATTGAGGTTGAGTTATTTTATCACATATATTGGGTTTGCGCTGATAGTTTTTTTGTATTTCAAATGCTAGGAATATGGCGGGGGCGATCTTATATACTGGGGGGCGTATTCACTAATGATTGGTCTAGGGACCCCCTAGTCACTCCAATCACATTCCTAGCATTCTCCTGCCCCCTCAATTGGCTTTTGCTAATGGTTCTGGTCCAATCACGGGCTTTTAAAGCCCATTTCCTGAAGCATTGCATTTTGGGCGGTTCTGGTTGCCGAATTCCGAACTTTTTAGGCAAAAAGTTCTAAATTCGGCCGAACCTCGAACACCCAATGTTCGGGTCGAACCGATGGTGGACCCGAACCGTTCGATCATCCCTATTCACAACTGGGTGCACACTGCGCATGCGCGAGTCACACTGCACCTCCTGAATGGCCAGGCAATCTTCTGGGACCTCTGGCGTGTCCCAAAATTTTTCAGGGAGGGGGGGGGGGAGAAGAGAACTTCCACTGAAGCTGCATAAGCAGCCCGAGGGGAAGTGGGAACGGGTACTGGTCAAAACTAAGTACCCGCTCCCCCCCTCCCCAAAAAAATGACATGCCATATGTGGCATGTCAGGGAGTCAGGAGTACTTAAAGCAGAAGTTACACTTTTAGGTGGAACTCTGCTTTAAGGGTGGCACACACAGTCTGAATATCTGCCGGCATTGGCCAGTTTAACAGAAACCAGTTGACATTCGGCCGGTGTGTACAGCCTAATATCTGGCTTCTGTCTAACAGGCATGCTGGGAAGCCAGCAGCGAATCGGCATTAAATCAGCACTTGCAGCTAATGGTTAGTACAGCGAGCACCGCACAAGCTCCTCAGTTTTTTTTTCCGTACAACCCGTTGGGCTGTACAAAAAAAAAAAAGGTTAGTGTGTATCAGGTGTTACTCCCTGTGAGCTGAAAAGACAGCATAAATAATGTTCTCTCTTTTGTAAACTACTAGTCCTGCAATATCTGAGAATAAAAACTGCTTCAGAGACTGTTGGGAGTAGGGTCTGCATGATCTTTTGAGGATCACCAAATTATTTTGTCCCCATCAGTTGGCAATTCATCAGTTAGTCATATACATGTTTATGGTCACTGGCGTTATATATTACAATAAGAGTGAGGTGGATGTCTGTGTCTTTTCTCAGTATGAGTGAGATGAGTGCGGCGTTGTACCATTTTATAGATTTCAATTTTTTTCTATACATGTCTGGTATAATACATTTTTTTCTAGCCAGTCCAGTGAGTTTAAATCATTTTTTGAGATGTATTGAGATTTTTTGGTAATTAATTTAAGAGATGGTTGAGCAAAATCAGGATTTTATTCTCAGATATTGCATTATGTTTCTTTACCAATAGCATACCATCCTCCTTATATATTAGACAGGATACTCATTTATGAATTTTCAAATCATTAATTTTTCTTCTTTTGATTTATAATCATGGACACTATCTTGAGAGTCCACTTCTTAAGTGTGTTTTTAAACTATTAGTACTACCAATCCACTATGTTTTAAGATGAACATAGGCAAACCTAATCTAGATCCAGGGACCAGTTGTTTTCTTGTTGAAAACAAGCATACTGTTTTCACCTTTTTAATTTTTTACATCTGAGTTCTGCTCATCATCTGAAGCCTAGATGCAGTCAGTTCCGGTCTACATGCATAAGCTTAAAGCAGAGTTCCGCCCCCCCTACAAAAATTAAAAGTCAGCAGCTACACACACTGTAGCTGCTGACTTTTAATATTAGGACCTTTACCTGTCCTGGAGTCCAGTGATGTCGGCACCGCAGCCGTTGTTTCCATTGGCTGTCGGGTGCTCTTGCCGCCATTGCCGGTCAGAGAATCTGGCAGTGAAGCCTTGCAGATTGACGGGCGGGTCCCCACTGCGAATGCGCGAAGCACGCTGCGCATTCGGATTGGCTCGGCGGCGGAGGGTAGGAGGAGGGGTCCTCACTTCGCCGCGGCGCCGTTCCCGGAAGTGGGGAAGTGTACCTGTCAAAAACAGGTACCCGTTACCCCCTCCCCCCTGAAAGGTGCCAAATGTGGCAACAAATGGGGGGGAGGAAGCAAATGAGCGGAAGTTCCACATTTTGGTGGAACTCCGCTTTAAGTGGTAGCTAAACATCATTGGTCAAAGCAGCATCCTTATAGTGACATATGACATGGTGACAGTGAATTATGGTTGAACAATGGAATGTTGGCATGGTCACTTTATTCATTGGAAGAGCATGTGACAGAAGAGTAAATGGGAAAAGAGGAAAGGGCTTAGTCACCCTATAACAGGAAGTGCCTGCACAAGAACCTTCATGGCAGGATCATCAGGTATTCTTTTATAGAAAGCTATACATTTGAACACATTTAAATTACATTCTGAAATTACATTAACATGTTAAAGATTATATGAAAATGTAGTCATTGGATTTAGATCTTCTTTAACCACTTGTCGACCAGCCGCCGCCTACATACGGCGGCAGGGCGGCAGGTTCCTGCGAATCACCGTACCTATACCTGGGGGCTCACCAGCGGGGAAACTGATCCATGGGCAATGATTCCAGCACTCGCGATCACTCCCCGTGAAGAGAGAACAGTGGTTGTAAACACAGCAGACCGTTGATCTCTCAGGAATCAATGCAGAGCTCCTGTGTTCCTCCTATTTAGGATCACAGGTCTCTGTATTGATTTCACAAGCCTGCCCCCCCCCCCACAGTTAGAAAACACCCCCTAGGCTCACATTTAACCCTTTGATTGCCCCTAGGTTAACCCCTTCCCTGCCAGTGTCATCATTACAGTAACAGTGCATATTTTTAGCACTGATTACTTTAGTAATGTCGCTGGTCTCCCCAAAAGTGTCAAAAAAGTCAGTTAGGGGTCCAATCTGTCCACCGCAATGTTGCAGTCCCGCTAAAAATCGCTGATTGTCGCCATTACTAGTAAAAAAAAAAAAAACAAACAAAAATGACATAAATCTTTCCCCTAGTTTGTAGACGCGATAAATTTTGCGCAAACCAATCAAAATACACTTATTGGGATTTTTTTTACCAAAAATATGTAGAAGAATACAAACTGGCCTAAAATGATGAAAAAATTTGATTTTTACATTTTTTTTGGGAATGTTATATAGCAGAAAGTGAAAAAATATATATTTTTCTTCAGAATTGTCGCTCTTTTTTTGTTAACAGCGTAAAAAAATAAAAGAAATCGATCAAATACCACCAAAAGAAAGCACTATTTGTGGGGAAAAAAGGACATCAATTTAATTTGGGTACAGCATCGCACGACCGCGCAATTGTCCATTAAAGTAATGCGGTGCCGAATCGCAAAAAATGGCCTGGTCATTAAGGGGAAAACTCTTCCGGGCCATAAGTGGTTAAGAGTAGTTTTTTCCTCACGTCCCAAGACACAAAAGGAAACAAGGGAAAGCACACTTTTGACAACTGTCAGCAGAACAGGTGTCTCTATTAGGAGGTCTCTTTCTTTTATTTTGTCACCAGAAAATCTCCTCTTTGGAGTTAGAAGGGGGGAGGGGGGGCAAAAACCTGAAATACTTTTAATCCCGCCCAACTCCCAAAATACATTTTGCAGAAGTTATACTTTAACTGCACTGCTGCCATCCACCACTTTCCAACCACCTAACTGTAAATATATGTCATTACTTTTATGTAAAATACTGGGGTTATAGCAGCAGCTATCTGCCATAACCCCAGTATCTTCATTTTTGTTAGGTGAGGCTCCCCCACAGTTAGTAAGCACATTTTAGGCACACAGTTAACCCTTTGCTCGCCCCTGATGTTAACCCATTTACAGCCAGTGTCATTAGTACAGTGACAGTGTAAATTTTTAGCACTGATCACTGTAATAATGTTACTGGTCCCCCAAAAAGTCTCAAAAGTGTCACAGGTAGTGTCTGTCACAATATTGCAGTCCTCGCTGATCACTACCATTACTAGTAAAAAAAAAATTAATAAAAATTCCATAAAAATATCGTTTGTAGACGCTATAACTTTTACGCAAACCAATCAATATACACTTATTGGGATTTTTTTTTACCAAACATACGTAGCAGAATACATATTGGCCTTAATTTATGTAAAAAATTTGATTTTGTAAATTTTTTTATTCGATATGTTTTATAGCAGAAAGTGAAAAATATTTTTTTTTTCCAAAATTGGCAGTCTTTTTTTGTTTATAACACAAAAATAAAAACTGCAGAGATGATCAAATACCACCATAAGAAAGCTCTATTTGTCAGAAATGTATTTGGGCACAGCATCGCACAATTACACTATTGTCAAAAAGACCCCAGATCTCTCAATAAAGAGGACCTGTCATGCCTATTTCTATTACAAGGGATGTTCGCACCATCACAGGCACAGCCAGCCAGAAGAGAGAGGCGCACAGGCAGACAGACAGGCCTGGAGGAGGAGGACGGAGCCAGACGGACCCCAGTGTGCCTGGGCAGGCCACGCCACCACCAGCCAGCCAGGCAGCACTGCAGCAGCAGCAGCACAGGTGCCAAAAAACAAAAAAAAAAAAAACATTTAAATACAGATACTCACAGACTCAGTCACAGTCAGGACAGTGTGACTCAGGATTTAGACTACCACCACCAGTGTGCCCCACCACCAGCCAGCCAGCAGGTACCAGAAAAAAAAATACGGTTACCACAGTCAGGACTCAGGTCTCAGACCCCTTTAGTATGCCACACCACCACCAGCCAGCCAGCAGGTACCAAAAAAAAAAAACATAAAATACCACAGTCAGGACTGGAGTGGACTCAGGAGTCAGACTCAGGTCAGGTACCACCGTACCACACTGCCAGTACCCCCACCAGTGCCACACCACAATCCACCACTGCCCACCACCACAACCACCAGCAGCAGCAGGAAGCATTCAAGTAAAAAAAAACACCACTCAGTCAGGAGTCACTCAGGAGGACTCAGGTCAGGTACCACTGCCAGTAGCAATGTACCACCACCACCACGCAGCTAGCCGGTACCTCTCAGCAAATACCACTCAGGTACCACCAGTGCCACTTAGCAAATACCACTCAGGTACCGTACCAGTGTACCATGCAGTTGGTATCACTCAGCAAATACCACGCAGGTACCACTCAGGAATCAGGATTCACCTCACCACATAGGTGTCTCATTGTCCCACAGTTACATTAAAATAGTGTAGATTATTGTACAATGTTTTATAATAATAATTGCTTCTATTTAGTGTTCATTTCCATCATTTAACATATTTAATATTGAGGGCATCCAAGTTATTTGACATATTTGATTATTTTTTTAAAGTAACGCAATAGTTACTTTCCCTGGTAATAAGTTACTTTTTTACTGATGTAAAACATTTACAGTTACTAACTTTTTTAACTTACATTACCAACACTGGTTCTAAGTAATTTTGCAGCAAAAAATACTGATTTTACCTTGTAAACAACAAATATCAGACAAAGCCAGGGTCATCAAGTGGTTAATCGCGCAAGTGAATCACTTATCAGATCATAAGACCCCTAGTTAAATTATGAAATCACCCAGAAAAATCCTTGTGGAAGAAAGAAGTAGAAAATTAGCACTGAAGAGACTACCACCAGGTTGACAAAACTGGCAATTCACCAGAATGTAGGACCTCAGTAATCCAGGATCAATGAAGCTAAAGAGACTCTTAATGGCTCTTCAGCACACAGGGAGGTATTTCCCCAAAAATCATAAAACAAAACAATACTTCAATGATGCGGAATCTCTAGAATGTATTTAAAAAAAAAACACACTACAAAAACAAGCCAGAAAATTGTACATGTAAAACATTATCACTTCATCTGAGCCAATAGCATGTGATGTCAGTATTCTCACTCTTTCCAATGCTTTTCGTTTAAACAGGGCATTCATAGGGGTTAACAGCTCTGACATGATGAATCTATTAAAATGAATACATACACTGATACCCCCCATTATAATAATACCAATCAACTCCATTATGTAATCTTCCAAACAAAACATAATGGTATTGGTGCACAGAGAGACATAAAAGAAACAATACCTAACCAGAGCTAGAGGAAGAGTCTGCAGGAGCCTGTGCATGCACCTGTGATCCACTGATCACAGTTGCAATGCTTTGCAGGCTCATTCACAAAAATTAAAAAATAAATAAATAATACATGCAAGGTGTCCACATAGCTCCAAGCCACCAGTAAACCAATTCCATAGACGGTGGCCTCTGAACACAATTATACATTTAACCCCCCCCAAAAAAAACGAAAACAAATCTGAACATGATAATAAGTTCATCAACCCTAATGCCAAAAGCATTTCAAATGTCTCAAAATATTTTTTAAAAATTGCACGAAGATAATATGGGTTCTTCTTCATTCCATGGTGTAAAACGTATTATAAAATATCTAGGGGGGAGATATTCATTGAAAGCTGCTGTAAAATGAAGCATGGTGGATTTACACCCGACAGACAGGAACACCATCTGGTCTCAATAATAGGTGGGATCCGGATCTATTTCTAAGATAATACATCATTTTATTAAAAATAAAAGCTTTAAAGCCTTGTTCCTGATGGACAAAATCTAATACTCACAGAGGTTGTACATGTCATGGTTAAATCCATTTTGTGTTTATAATATGGTTAGCATATCAACATTACCTGTTTACATATGCACTCTTTACAGCCGATTTGTATTTTGTTTGCCACTATATTTGTTTTAACTACTTTTTGAGTACCATTTATAGTGTGAGCATCAGTGCTCATTGATTTTAATTTCCAGTCACCTGTCTCCTTAATTTGTTTCAGAGGAAGGCAGTGACTATTTAATCATTTGTCCTGTGTATTATTGATCATTCTATGAGTAAGGCTTTATAGCCGAAACGTGTTAGCTTGTTTACTGCTGTATTCTTATCAAGTAGCCAATAATGATTTTTCCATGGATAACACCGAGTTACTAGCTTAATTTAAGACTGTTTAATTACCACGTGGAGTTTGGAGGCTCTTGAGTTAGAGCATTGGTATTCCCAACTCTATTAGGTTTGTAAAGTTGGGTACACTCACTGACCACTTTATAAGGTACACCTGTTCAATTGCTTGGTAACACAAAGTGCTAATCAGCCAATCACATGGCAGCAACTTAATGCATTTAGGCATCTAGACGTGGTGAGGACAACTTGCTGAAGTTTAAACTGAGCATCAGAATGGGGAAGGAAGGGCCTTTAAGTGACTTTAAATGTGTCATGGTTGTTGGTGCCAGACAGGTTAGTCTGAGTATTGCAAAAACTGCTGATCTACTGGGATTTTCAAGCACAACCAACTCTAGGGTTTACAGAGAATGGTCTGAAAAGATAAAATATCCAGTGAGTGGAAGTTGTGTGGTGGAAAATGCCTTGTTGATGTCAGAGGTCAGAGGGGACTGGGCAGACTGGTTTGAGATTATAGAAAGGCAACAGTAACTCAAAGAACCACTCGCTACAACCAAGGTATGCAGAAATCCATCTCTAAATGCACAACACATCAAATCTTGAAGCAGATAGGCAGACTGGTTTGAGATACTATAAAGGCAACAGTAACTCAAATAACCACTTGTTACAACCAATGTATGCAGAATACCATCTCTGAATGCACAACATATCAAACCTTGAAGCAGAAGGGCTACAGCAGCAGAAGACCACACCGGGTGCCACTCCTGGCAGCTTAGAACATGATACTGAGGCTAAAATTTGCATAGGCTCACCAAAATTTGACAAAAGAAGATTGGAAAAACGTTGGCTAGTCTCATGAATCTCGATTTCAGCTGCCACATTCAGATGGCAGGGTCAGAATTCGGCATAAACAACATGAAAGCATGGATGCCTTATATCAACAGTTCAGCCTGGTGGTGTAATTGTGTGGGGGATATTTTCTTGGCACACTTTGGGCCCCTTTAGTACCAATTAGAAGCATTGTTTAAACACCATCTGAGTATTTTTGCTGACCATGTCCATCCCTTTATGACTACAGTATACCCATCTTCTGATGGCTACTTCCAGCAGGATAATGCACCATGTCACTAAGCTCAAATCATCTCTAACTGGTTTTTTAAACATGACAATGAGTTCACTGTAATCCAATGGCCTCCACAATTACCAGATTTCACAATTACCAGAGTACCTTTGGGATGTGGTGGAACAGGCGATTCGCAGCCCAGAAATCTGCAGCAACTGCCTGCTGCCATCATGTCAATATGGACCAAAATCTCCAACACCTTGTTGAATCTATGTCACGAAGAATTAAGGCGGTCCCCCCCCCCAGTACTAGCAAGGTTTACCCAATAAATTGGTCAGTGTGTATATATATATATATATATATATATATATATGAAAACAGTATACACATACACTGTGGAGAAGCCAGCCCGTGCCACTGTTTATTTTAGCAGTTTAGGCCACATTTGTGGAGAGGCAGGCGTGCTGATTGCACAGGTGTGGGCTGGGTTCATATTAGACCCAGATATAGAGCTCAGGGCTCAACCCAACAGACAGGAGGTCTGTACATGGAGTCCTCTCTAGGAGTCCAAAAGAGTGCAGGGGGCAGCCAGAGCGTGCGTGTCTGCAGAAGGCAGATGTAGTCTGTGACAGAGCAGCAAGGAGCTAAACATGAGTAAGCTATTCGAGTGCTTGACAGGAAGGAAACCTTTTTGTTGGTCTGAGGAGCAGACCTAAGGCCTAGGCTTGAGGCTTGAAGCAGCTGTGTGGCAAGATAGTAAGCCATGAGGCTGAAGTATTGTGCGTGGGAAATTGCTGTCTTTTTTTCTTCCTTTAACCACTTGCTGACCGCCGCAAGTACATTTACTGTGGTGGTCAGCCCCTCCTGGGCAAAGTGACGTAGTACTACGCTTGTTCACAGGCATCCCCGTGCGAGTGACCGGCGGCTCCAATGTCCGCTGGCCACTCGCGATCTCCCGCTGGAGAGGGAGAAAGGCAGGCGGCTAAAGCCGCCTGTCATTTTCCCTGGTGTAACAGCAGAGATCATACGATCCTGCTTTGTAGGATCATATGTCTTTGTGGTTACATCAAAAGCCATGCCCCTTGACAGTTAGAAACACGCCCCTAGGGACACACTTAACCCCTGGATCTCTAATAAAGTTAACCCCTTCCCTGCCAGTATCATTTTTACAGTAGCAGTGCATATTTATAGCACTGATTACTGTAGTAATGTCACTGGTACTCCCAAAAGTGTCAAAAATGTCAGTCAGGGGTCCGATCTGTCCACCACAATGTCGCAGTCCCGCAAAAAAAACGCAGATTGCCGCCATTACTCGTTAAAAAAAAAAACAATAAAAATGACATAAATCTTTCCCGTAGTTATTAAACGCAATAACTTTTGAGCGAATCAATCAAAATACGCTTATTACGATTTTTTTTTACTAAAAATATGTAGCAGAAAACAAATTGGCCTAAAATGTAAAAAAAATTTAGATTTTTACCTTTTTTTTTGTTGAGAATTTCATTTAAAAAAATGTGAAAAATATTGTTATTTTTTCAAAATTGTCGCTCTTTTTTGTTTATAGCGCAAAAAATAAAAATACAACCAAAAGAAAGCTCTGTTTATGGGAAAAAAAGGACGTCAATTTAGTTTAGGTACAGAGTCGCACGACCGCGTAATTGCCCGTTAAAGTCACGCAGTGCCGAATCGCAAAATAGGCCCTGGTCTTTGAGCAGGAAAATCCTCCGGGGCTTAAGTGGTTAAATAAAAGTGGGCTGCCTTGCCCACACAAATGCAGTTCTGGACTGGCCCAACTTCTTGAAAATACATGCACCACTTGAGTCGAATCACCCGGATCTGTACAATACCAATATAAATTAATCACCTTGTGGAAAAAGATCCAATAGAAACCCAGAGAATGACAGTATTTATACAGTACACTTTCTTTATGCATTTTCAAGATCAAAATAATCCCACACACTATTCAAGTCAATTGTTGCTGTTATGTGCCTTGAAAGCAGTCCTGAGAAACACTTAACACACTATATCCTTCACTCTACAATAGCAGTTAAAACATTTACATATAACACTCTTCTGTATCTTTGACTTCATGAACAAAGTTACCACAGAAGAATTGATTGTTATATAACACGCCCCTCAGTAACCAGTCCATGCCACCCACAGAGAACCTACTGCTGATGTCTCCCTCCAAGTTTCTTCCACAGCCCAGCTCACTTGCAGCCTTAAGCTGACCATACGCTATACAACCTGATTGTACAAGATCTGCCAACAATTATGTAAAGTAAATGTCTATGCAATTAGATTGCAATGAGATTGTACAACCAGATTTTTATGTGTATGGCTGCCCTCACTCTCAGTGCTGCAGGTCAGGTTTCTGCACCCGCAGTCTCTCTCCCAATCTGTTCTAACCACACACCCCCTTCAGTGAGTTTCTTTCCTGCTTACTTTTTTACACCATCACTTCAAATAAAAGGAAATTACACTTCTCCTTTTGTATTACACTAAAAAAAAACTTCAAATCCAGTTAAAAATATATTCACAAATATAGACGTTATTGTGCATTTAAAAGGATATGCTAATCTACTGCTTCACTCTGTCTAAGGTCCGCTTTTTTGGATACCATTGGGTAGCAGTCCCTCCCTGAATGTGCGTGGCTGTTATCAGATAGCCACCAATGCGTTTAGAAGGATAATGGACTTCTTCACCAGAGGGGTGTCACTCCACAGTACTACCATTTTCAAATATCCCTAAATCCCTCCTTTTCACCCTTACTTATTAACCCCTTCCAGACTGCATATCTCTTGGATCTAGTCTAATATGTCTTATAGAACATAGTCTCATTCACATAAATATACATAAAGCCAAACTTGATATAAAAATTAAAACTGATACCATACCATTGACATTTTTTTAATATCTAACCAGTGCTGCCTAGTTTAAATTGCATCAACCTTTCCTTAATATAAAATTGGTATTATAACCTAAAAGAAATTTAGTTAATATTAAAATCAACACAAGTCCTTTTGGGGCTAGAGTTTCTAACCAGTGAATCTATTCACCTTCCTTCTACATAAATAAATAATAAATTGGATAAATAAATAATTGGATTTCCTCCTCTCAATTTCACTGAGGCTTAAATGAGCATGAATCTCAGTTATAACAACATCTAAAATGATCAGACACACTATGATTCCCCTTACCTGTCATGATATCTTTATGTGTTCCTCTACATGTTTTTTGAGGGTTCTCTTAGTCCAGGCAACATACTTTTCTGTGTAGCCATAAATTGCATCCCTACAATTCATGTCAGAAATTTGAGTGGGGAAAATGTGATGGGGAAGTTCTATATAAGTCAATCAATAAATCAACTTCTGTACAACCTCCCTGCCCATACATGAATCAAAATTCTGTTGATCCCTGCTAAACTGGCCTAATTTAGGTCCATGTATGGTTGGCTTTAGGCTTTTTCCTCTTTCCTACATAAATTATATTCCTCCAACTGATCCATACCATCCAAATGGCCTTTTTTTGAAGAAGTGTAAAAAAACCCAATTTGCCTTCACTGGGTAAAATGTGTTCTTAGGTTAAATTAGTGTAACTGCCTATTTGGACCCATCCTGTTTTATTTGACAAAATGGGGTTCTTCTGATAATATACATTTTTTAGGGTCAACTTCCAGATGAATTAATGTATTTCAACAAATGTTCCAAACGTACCGAGATTATATTTCTTTTTTCAGTACTGATATTTCCTACTTCATGAGGACTTTCCTAATCAAATTATAGATATAATAAAATGGTTGTAAAGTCAGGATGATAAAACACTGCCATCCCCTCTGTTTAATCAAGATTTGTAGCGCCCGTGTCCGTTTAAAAAAATTCTAATTCTAAATACCTTATCTCACAGTAACTGTCAGTGACATTCCTCTGCTTGATATTCCCCGTGTAAGGTGTAAGGAATGCAGAGGGAGGGGCTGAGACAATCCTCTGACATCAGCCTGCCAACAGAGGAAGATCATGTGACCGCTGTGAGATAAGGCATTTATGATAAGATTTTTAAAGCGGAGTTCTGGCCACAAAATCGACATAATCGATTTTGGGCCATCCGCTTGCTTTTGGTCACCTGAAAAAGAAATGGATAGTTATGATTTTTTTTTTGTTTACTTACCTTGTTATTGAAGAAAAATATACTCACCTTTCTTCCACTTCCCCCCTCTGCGGCCGCGGCCTGCGCCATCACTTGCATTGATTCCTGGGAACTGAACGTCATCGCTCCCAGGAATCAATGCTCCTGCACCGGCCCTGCTCGTCACTTCCGATGCGGCGCCTCATTCCCTGCTAAACAGCTTCTGGGCATGCCCAGAAGCTGTGGAGGGATGACACGCCCGCACTGGAGGTGACGAGCAGGGCCGGTGCAGGCGCATTCCGGGGGAAGAGGACACGGAAGAGGACGCGCTGGCTTCAGCTGCCCACATTCGAGATGGCAGCGCTGGAGAAGAAATTTTCAAGGTAAGTATTTCTTCTAAAAGGTAAGTGCGACCCGGGACAGTTCAGAGGCTATCCATTGTGGAATGTACTAGCCCTGACTGTCCCGGAGGTTTTTTTTATTGAAAAAAAATTTTGTGGCCAGAACTCCGCTTTAAAAAACTGACATCTAGTAGTTTAGATCTTGATAAATCAGAGGGGAGGCAATCTACTTTTAAATGGTATTTCAAGTGACAGGGAAGAGCAGTAGGAGGGGAGGGGGCAAGGAGGGGAATCGCTCTCACACACAGGCATCAGAGCTGACAGGCAGGGAGGGAGGGAGGGAGGGGGAGAGGGAGAGGGAGAGACAGAGAAGAGACAATCGTGATGATGGAGGTACGTAAGCTGACCACTATATGATGGATCAGGAGCCATGATTATCGTAGTCAGCAGAGACAGGGGAATACAGAAACAGGCAGAATCAGCCATGTAAGGTATTTCACAGAAGTGAGTACACCCCTGACATTTTTGTAAATATTTTTTTATATATTTTCATGTGAGGACACTGGAGAAATGACACTTTGCTACAATGTAATGTAATGTACAAAGTAGTGAGTGTACAGCTTGTAAAACAGTGTAAATTTGCTGTCCCCTCAAAATAACTCAACACATAGCCAATAATGTCTAAACCACTGGCAACAAAAGTGAGTACACTTTTGTATGGATCATATCCATATCCCTATTCGAGGAAGAGATTGGAAAAAGGTCACTGGATTAGATACCCGAATGCCATAACTCCTCCTGGCCTTAAGGAAATGAGAGTTTTAGACCATTTTTGGAGGGCTTCAGTTCTGGGAAAATGGACTAGATACCCTTGGCCTGACTAGATATTTGCCCTTCTTATTCCTCCCCTGTGGGAGCCCCCGAGTACCCTGATTTCCCCCATTTTTTCTAATTTTGTTTTCCCTAGGGGCTATGGGGGACCTACAGGGGAGGGAATGGGAGGGACTTATGGTTTCTATCCAGTCCAGCTACCAGGCTAAAGAGCAGGGGGAATCTGATCTTTTTTCCCTTTTTTCCAGTCTTACATTGGCATATTAAATCATTCTAGAGATACATTATTGAAGGTATTAACCCTATTCAACTTAGGATTCAAATTTTTCCTGTACTTGAAATTATCTCCAATGATTTAACCACTTCAGCTTTGGAAGGTTTTACCCCCTTAATGACCAGGCCATTTTTTGCGATTCCGCACTGCGTTACCTTAACTAACAATTGCGCGGTCGTGTGAGGCTGTACAATTGATGTCCTTTTTTTACCACAAACCTTTCTTATGGTGGTATTTGATTACCTCTGCGGATTTTAGATTTTGCGCTATAAACAAAAAAAGAGCGACAATTTTGAAAAAAAACACAATATTTTTTACTTTCTGCTATAAAACATTCCCAATAAAAAAATTTAAAAAATCTATTTTTTTTATCAGTTTAGGCCAATTTGTATTTTGCTACATATTTTTGGTAAAAAAAAATCCCAAAAAGCGCATTTTAATTGATTTGCGCAAAAGTTATAGTGTTTACAAACTACGGGATAGAATTTTGGACTTTTTTATTTATTTATTTCTTTATTCACTGTTTTGATTGCCTTAAAAATACAATTTTGAGGAGTTTTCCATTGTTTTGAGGCTATAAGAAGATTGCCAAGACCCTGAAACTGAGGTGCATCATGGTGGGCAGGTGGGCAGCGGTTTAACAGGACTCGCCATAGTCGACCAAAGAAGTTGAGTGCACATGCTCAGCATCATATCTGCAGATTGTCTTTTGGAAATAGACGTATGTGTGCTTCCAGCAATGCTGCAGAGGTTGAAGGGGTTGGAGGTCAGCCTGTCAGTGCTCAGACCATACGCCGCACACTGCTTCAAATTGGTCTGAATGGCTGTTGTCCCAGAAAGAAGCCTCTTCTAAAGACGATGCACAAGAAAGCCCGCAAACAGTTTGCTGAAGACAAACAGAGTAAGGACATGGATTACTGGAACCATGTCCTGTGGACTGATGAGACCAAGATAAACCTATTTGATTCAGGTGGTGTCAAGCGTGTGTGGTGGCAACCAGGTGAGGAGTATAGAGACAAGTGTGTCTTGCCTACAGTCAAGCATGGTGGTGGGATTGTCATGGTCTGGGGCTGCATGAGTGCTGCCAGCACTGGGGAGCTACAGTTTATTGAGGGAACCATGAATGCCAACATGTACTGTGACATACTGAAGCAGAGCATGATCCCCTCTCTTCGGAGACTGGGCCACAGGGCAGTATTACAACATGATAACGACCCCAAACCCACCTCCAAAATGACCACTATCGTGCTAAAGATGCTGAGGGTAAAGGTGATGGACTGGCCAAGCATGTCTCCAGACCTAAACCCTATTGAGCATCTGTGGGGCATCCTCAAACCAAAAGGTGGAGGAGCGCAAGGTCTCTAACATCCACCAGCTCCTTAATGTCATCATGGAGGAGTGAAAGAGGACTCCAGTGGCAACCTATGAAGCTCTGGTGAACTCCATGCCCAAGAGGGTTTAGGCAATGCTGGAAAATAATGGTGGCCACATAAAATATTGACACTTTGGGCCCAATTTTGACACTGTCACTAATGGGGTGTACTCACTTTTGTTGCCAGCGGTGTAGACATTAACCACTTCTGGACCAGAAGGTTTTACCCCCTTAATGATCAGGCCATTTTTTGAGATTCGGCACTGCGTATTTAATGGACAATTGTGCGGTTGTGCGACGCTGTACCCAAATAAAATTGATGTCCTTTTTTTCTCAGAAATAGAGCTTTCTTTTGGTGGTATTTGATCATCTGTACGATTTCAATTTTTTGCGCTATGAACAAACAAAAAGTGAAAATTCTGAAAAAACAATATTTTTCGCATTCTGCTATATATCATTCCCAATAAAAAATAAATAAAAATTACATTTTTTCATCATTTTAGGCCAATTTATATTCTGCTACATATTTTTGCTAAAAAATAAAATCCCAATAAGCGTATTTTGATTTGCGCCAAAGTTATCTGCAAGCTAGGGGAAAGATTTATGTCATTTTTATTTATTTATTTACTAGTAGGGTTGAGCGGACACCTAGATGTCCGTGTTCGACGGGTTCGGCCGAACTTTAAAAAAAAGTCCGGGTCCGTGTCCCGGACTTTTACCGAACTTTTTCCGGACACCGAACCCCATTGAAGTCAATGGGGACCCGAACTTTAAGGCACTAAAATGGCTCTAAAACACCAATGGAAAGGGCTAGAGTGCTGCAAATGGCAGCAAAACGTAGTTAAGAGCATGGCAAGTGCTCTGCAAACAAATGTGGATAGGGAAATAACTTAAAACAACAAAAAAAAACCAGAAAAATAAAACAATGTTCTTCATCTCTGAAGGACGAGGCCCATAAGGAGTAGGAGGGAGGTTGAGGTGGTGGTGGATGTGGCGGTGTCATAGGCGTGCGCACAGGGTGTGCCTGGTGTACCTGGGCACACCCTAATCACCTAGGGCACATAGCATTATCGCTCTGTTTGCCAGTGAGGAGATGGGAAAGATCTCCCTCGCACCTGCTCTGCTCTATTTCTCTTTGCCAGCAGGGAGAGTAATGTATCGGGGCCATGTACATGTAGGCAAACACATGCATGTGTATTTCAACTTTGGGGTGCACACCCTAATGCAATAGGCTGCGCACACCTATGGGCGGTGTAGGTGGAAGCGGCGGTGGAGGAGGACCAGGGCCGGATTAAGAGCATCATGGTCTTGGTGCTGAGGATTTTGAAGGGCCTTAAGGGCCGTGCCTTGGCATGCACCCAGAGGAGGAAGGGTGCAGCCATGCATGCCTAATTCAACATGGGATGCTGTCTCTGAAGCCCATAAACACATCCATGCATCGGCAACTGTCCCTCCTTGTCCGGCCTTCGCGCTGTGTGGGGAGGTTCTGAGGGTGCTGCCTGGGGAAGCGAGCATAGAAGCCAGACTTCTGTGTTTACAAGTGACAGAAGAGCGGTCACAGTGAATATGGCCAACCCGGGGCCTATATAAAAGGTAGGGGCCTGCATGGAGCTGCAGCTCCAATAGCCCCTACGTTAATCTGGCCCTGAGGAGGAGGACGAGGTAGCCAACACTGCTTCTTTTCACAAATTTTAAATGAGGGTACACCCCAAAAGAGTGAGAAAGAGCAAAAATGGAACAATGGCTGGGTAAGGTCGGTATCCATTGCTATTCTGCACAAGGTACGGAAAAGTCCCGTGGGATCCATGCCTGGTTCATTTTAATGAACGTGAGCTTGTCCACATTGTCTCTGGACAGGCGGCTGCGCTTGTCTGTTATAACACCCCCAGCCGTGCTAAATACCCGTTCAGATAATACACTGGCTGCAGGGCACGCCAGCACCTCCAAGGCGTAAAGGGCAAGCTCAGGCCATGTGCCCAATTTGGAGACCCAGAAGTTGAAGGGGGCAGACCCCTCATTCACTGCATGTAGGCGTGTGCACACATACTGCTCCACCATGTTGGTAAAATGCTGCCTCCTGCTAAGACGTTCCATCTGAGCTGCTGGTGCTGCTGTTTGTTGTGGCGTGCTGACAAAGCTTTTCCACATTTCGGCCATGCTAACCCTGCCTTCTGAGGTGCTGGCGGTGCCCTGGTTGAGTTGGTGACCTCCTCCTCCTCCTCCTCTGCCTTGTGCTTCCACTGTGGCCCCGCTGTCAGATGGGAATGCCAGCAGCATCGCGTCTACCAGCGTGCGCTTGTACTCGCGCATCTTGCGATCGCGCTGCAGTGAGTGAATTAAGGACGGTACGTTGTCCTTGTAACGGGGATCCAGCAGCGTGGCCACCCAGTAATCAGCACAAGTTAGAATGTGGGCAACTCAGCGGTTGTTGTGGAGACACTGCAGCATGTAATCGCTCATGTGTGCCAGGCTGCCCAGAGGCGACGAAAGGCTGTCCTCTGTGGGAGGTGTATCGTCCGTGTCCTCTGTATCCCCCCAGCCACGCACCAGTGATGGCCATGAGCTGGCCTGGGTGCCACCCTGCTGTGAACATGGTTCCATCTCCTCCTCCAGCTCCTCCTCCTCCTCATCCTCCTCATCCTCCAGAACTGTGCCCCTGCTGGACAATTGTGTCCCTGGCGTTTGTGTGTGCAGGAACCCACCCTCGGAGCCCCTTGCGAATGACTGCCCTGAAAGCCTTTGAAATGTTACCTCTTCATCCTCCTCCTCCTCCTCCTCATCCTGTGCCACATCCTCTTCCATCATCGCCCGAATTGTTTTTTCAAGGAGGCATAGAAGTGGGATAGTTAAGCTGAGAACGGCGTCATTGCCACTGGCCATGTTGGTGGAGTACTCAAAACAGCGCAACAAGGCACACAGGTCTCGCATGGAGGCCCAGTTATTGGTGGTGAAGTGGTGCTGTTCCGCAGAGCGACTCACGCGTGCGTGCTGCAGCTGAAACTCCACTATGGCCTGCTGCTGCTCGCACAGTCTTTCCAGCATGTGCAAGGTGGAGTTCCACCTTGTGGGCACGTCACATATGAGGCGGTGAGCGGGAAGGCCGAAGTTACGCTGCAGCGCTGCCAGGCGAGCAGCAGCAGGGTGAGAACGCCGAAAGTGCGCACAAACGGCCCGCACTTTCTGCAGCAGCTCTGACATATCGGGGTAGTTTTTAAGGAACCTCTGCACCACCAAATTCAGCACATGCGCCAGGCAAGGGATGTGCGTCAAACCGGCTAGGCCCAGAGCTGCTATGAGATTTCTCCCGTTATTGCACACCACCAGGCCGGGCTTGAGGCTCGCTGGCAGCAACCACTCATTTGTTTGCTGTTCCATGCTCCTCCACAACTCCTGCGCGGTGTGTGGTTTGTCCCCCAAACAGGCAAGTTGTAAAACTGCCTGCTGTCGTTTACCCCTGGCCGTGCTGAAGTTGGTGGTGAAGGTGTTACGCTGTCCGGATGAGGAGGCGGTAGAGGATGAGGAAGCGGAGTAGGAGGAGTTAGGAACAGGAGGCAAACTGAAGCGCCCTGCAATCCTCGGTGGTGGAAGGACATGCGCCAAATTGCTATCCGCCTCAGGCCCATCCGCCACTGCATTTACCCAGTGTGCCGTTAGGGAGATATAACGCCCCTGACCGTGCTTACTGGTCCACGTATCGGTAGTTAGGTGGACCTTGGCACAGATGGCGTTGCGCAGTGCACACCTGATTTTTTCCCCCACTTGGTTGTGTAGGGAAGGGATGGCTTGCCTGGAAAAGTAGTGGCGGCTGGGCACGACGTACTGTGGGACAGCCACCGACATAAGGTTTTTAAAACTGTGCGTCTCCACCAGACGGAATGACAGCATTTCAAAGGCCAATAATTTTGAAATGCTGGCATTCAGGGCCAGGGATCGCGGGTGGGTAGGGGGGTACTTCCTCTTCCTCTCAAGTGTTTGGGAGATGGAAATCTGAACGCTTCCACGGGACATTGTGGAGATGGTTGTTGGTGACCCAGGTGGTGGTGTTGCTGACAGATCGTCTGTTTGCGGGGTGGCAGGTGCCGGTATCACTACAGATGTGGCTGGAGCGGCCGAGACTGCAGCAGAAGAGGAAGCAGGATGAGCCAGAGACGTTTCTTGGTTTTTGAAGGTGTGTACTCCACTGCAGCTCGTGCTTTGCACTTAGATGCCTGATCATGCAGGTTGTGCTCAGGTTGAGAAGGTTTATGCCTCGCTTCAAGCTCTGATTGCACAGGGTGCAAACCACTCGTGTCCTGTCATCAGCACATTTTCTAAAGAACTTCCACGCTAGAGAACTCCTTTGAGCTGACTTTGGTGCGCTCGTTCCCTTGCTGCGTTGGGCAGTAGCGGGCGTAGTGTCTAGGGCACGGCCGCTCCGCTTCTGCACCCTGCTCCCTCTTCTGCTGTGCTGGTGGCTCTGTGCGACCACCGCCTCTTCCTCCAAACTACTCAGGTCACCTGCATGACGTTCATTCCATGTGGGGTCGAGGACCTCATCGTCCTCCACATCATCTTCCACCCAGTCTTCACCCCTGCCCTCCTTGTCTGTCTCCACAATGCTGAACGCCGCAGAAGTTGGCACCTGCGTTTCGTCATCATCGGAGACGTGCTGCGATGATCCTTGCATGTACTCATCTTGAGAAATAAGTGGTTGGGCATCGCTGCACTCAATCTCTTCCACTTCTGGGGCAGGGCTAGGTGGATGGCCCTGGGAAACCCTGCTGACAGAGTCATCAAAAAGAAGAAGAGACTGCTGTATGGCTTGGGGCTCAGACTGCTTGCCTGATTTGCAAGGGGGTGAGGTGAAAGACGGTTGGACATTGGCTGCAGGTGCCAACTGTGACCTTTCTGCAGTAGACTGGGTGGGAGACAATGTGAAGGAACTGGAGGCACTGTCAGCAGCAAACCAATCTACTATCGCCTCCACTTGTTCTGGCCTCATCACTTCTAGGGGCGTATGATGCCCTACCAAATACTGATGCAGGTTCTGTCGCCTACTCACACTTGAGGAAGGTGTTTCACTTGTGCGTGTAGCTAGCACAGATCGACCACGTCCTCTCCTTGCAACAGGAGCTCTAGCAGCAGCACCACCACGACCCAGGCCACGGCCCCTATTTGACGCTCTCCTCATATTTCTGAAATTTAAGATCTTGCCCTAGAAAGGTCTTTATTGAATAGCGGAACAAAAGAACAACAGTATCGCACGGGTGTATCTCACAGTCAAATATGCAAACTATGCCGCAATTTAATGTTTTTTACACCAAAAGGGTGTGTATTGAATAGCGGAATAGGATAAAAAACTGTGTATCTCACACGTACAAACACAGACTAGGCCCGATTAAATTTTTTCCTACCCTAAAGGGAGGATGAGGAAGAGGAGTATGGAACAGGCAGCACCCTCAAATCTTCAGAAGTATGAGATAAACCCCAAAAACTTGGAAAGGTGGATCTCACACGTACCGACACAGACTATTCCACAATTTAATTGAGCCCCAAAGGTTTTTATTGAATAGCGGAATAGGAAATATGATCAAAAAAAAGTGTATGTTTTTCACACGTACAGAAGCACACTAGGCCCCAATTACTATTGTTTGTACACCTAAAAGGATGGATGAGGAGGAGGAGGAGGAGGAGGAGTATAGAACAGGCAGCACCCTCAAAGCTTCAGAAGTATGAGATGAACCCCAAAAACTTGGAAAGGTGGATCTCACACGTACCGACACAGACTATTCCGCAATTTAATTGAGCCCCAAAGGTTTTTATAGAATAGCGGAATAGGAAATATGATCAAAAAAAAGTGTATGTTTTTCACACGTACAGAAGCACACTAGGCCCCAATTACTATTGTTTGTACACCTAAAAGGATGGATGAGGAAGAGGAGGAGGAGGAGTATAGAACAGGCAGCACCCTCAAAGCTTCAGAAGTATGAGATGAACCCCAAAAACTTGGAAAGGTGGATCTCACACGTACTGACACAGACTATTCCGCAATTTAATTGAGCCCCAAAGGTTTTTATTGAATAGCGGGAATAGGAAATATGATCAAAAAAAAGTGTATGTTTTTCACACGTACAGAAGCACACTAGGCCCCAATTACTATTGTTTGTACACCTAAAAGGATGGATGAGGAGGAGGAGGAGGAGTATAGAACAGGCAGCACCCTCAAAGCTTCAGAAGTATGAGATGAACCCCAAAAACTTGGAAAGGTGGATCTCACACGTACCGACACAGACTATTCCGCAATTTAATTGAGCCCCAAAGGTTTTTATTGAATAGCGGAATAGGAAATATGATCAAAAAAAAGTGTATGTTTTTCACACGTACAGAAGCACACTAGGCCCCAATTACTATTGTTTGTACACCTAAAAGGATGGATGAGGAGGAGGAGGAGGAGTATAGAACAGGCAGCACCCTCAAAGCTTCAGAAGTATGAGATGAACCCCAAAAACTTGGAAAGGTGGATCTCACACGTACCGACACAGACTATTCCGCAATTTAATTGAGCCCCAAAGGTTTTTATAGAATAGCGGAATAGGAAATATGATCAAAAAAAAGTGTATGTTTTTCACCTAAAAGGATGGATGAGGAGGAGGAGGAGGAGTATAGAACAGGCAGCACCCTCAAAGCTTCAGAAGTATGAGATTGTGTTCACTGTACCCCACAAAGATTGTGTTCACTGTACCCCACAAAGATTGTGTTCACTGTACCCCACAAAGGTTTTGTTCACTGCACCCCACAAAGATTGTGTTCACTGCACTCCAAAAGGATTGTCTTCACTGCACCCCACAAAGATTGTGTTCACTGTACCCCACAAAGGTTTTGTTCACTGCACCCCACAAAGATTGTGTTCACTGTACCCCACAAAGGTTTTGTTCACTGCACCCCACAAAGGTTTTGTTCACTGTACCCCACAAAGGTTTTGTTCACTGCACCCCACAAAGATTGGTTTCACTGTACCCCACAAAGGTTTTGTTCACTGCACCCCACAAAGATTGTGTTCACTGTACCCCCCAAAGATTTTGTTCACTGCACCCCACAAGGATTGTCTTCACTGCACCCCACAAGGATTGTCTTCACTGCACCCCACAAAGATTGTGTTCACTGTACCCCACAAAGATTTTGTTCACTGCACCCCACAAAGATTGTGTTCACTGTACCCCACACAGATTTTGTTCACTGCACTCCAAAAGGATTGTCTTCACTGCACCCCACAAAGATTGTGTTCACTGTACCCCACAAAGGTTTTGTTCACTGCACCCCACAAAGATTGTGTTCACTGTACCCCCACAAAGGTTTTGTTCACTGCACCCCACAAAGATTTTGTTCACTGCACTCCAAAAGGATTGTGTTCACTGCACCCCAAAAAGATTGTGTTCACTGCAGCCCACACACAGAAAAATGGATGTGGATCACTGACACCTGCCTATCTCCTATCCCACACCACACAGCAATATCGATTGTAGTTTGTAGAACACAGTTTCCCTAAAATTCAGCAGACTCTGTCCCTAACAGGATTGAGAAGAGATCGTAGATCAGGAGAACTAAGTGCAGACCCCACCCCACACAGCAATATCGATTGTAGTTTGTAGAACACTCTGACCCTAAAATTCAGCAGCAGCCTCTCCCTAACAGGATTGAGAAGAGATCGTAGATCAGGATTGAGTGCAGACCCCACCCCCCACACAGCAATATCGATTGTAGTTTGCAGAAGACACTGACCCTATAATTCAGCAGACTCTATCCCTAAAATGCCTACAACTCGCCCTGCCTAAACACTCCGACCTGTCCCTCAATTCTATCCGGACACAAATGTTGTTTTTCCTGCCTATCTTTCCCTAATCAGCAGCCAGCACGTTGATGTGTGCTCTGTCCCTGATCTAAGCAGCATAATGACGCCGCTGCGGCTGCCTCGAACTTATAAAGACTTGGTCACATGCTTCAGACGGCCAATCACAGCTACTGAGACATTTGCAGGCATGGCTGGGATGGCTTAAGGCACACCAGTTAAACGATTGTTGATTGGCTGTTGAAAGCCCGCCATGAAAAGAGCGCCAAAGCATGCAAAACCCGGAAATAAAACGACCGAACACGGATTTCTACCCGAATATACAGTAAAGTGTCCGTGTTCGTGTTCGGGTAACAAAAATCCAATTATTCGGTACGAACACGAATAATACAGTCCGTGTTCGCTCAACACTATTTACTAGTAATGGCAGTGATCTGTGATTTTTAGCAGGAATGTGACATTGCGGCGGACAGATCGGACCCCTAACTGACATTTTTGACACTTTTGGGGGGACCAGTGACATTACTACAGTAATCAGTGCTTAAAATATGCACTGTTACTGTAATAATGACACTGGCAGGGAAGGGGTTAACCCAGGGGCAATCAAAGGGTTAAGTGTGAGCCTAGGGGGTGTTTTCTAACTGTGTGTGGGGGGGAGTGGGCTTGTGGAATCAACACAGAGACCTGTGATCCTAAATAGGAGGATCTATGTTAATTTCAGAGAGAACAACGGTCTGCTGTGTTTACAAAAGCAGACCGTTGTTCTCTCTCCACAGGGAATGAACGCAGGTGTCCAGCGGCAATCGCAGCTGCCAGCCCCGTAGATCGGCTTCCCCGATGCCTAATGTGGGCACGTGCGTGCCTCCAGCAGCTCGCCCCCGTAGGCGCTCTCGCAAACCGACCTACCTATATGTCGGTTCGTGCAGCCGAGCCAGCCTGCCACAGTATATCTGCGGCAGGCAGTCGGCAAGTGGTTAATGGCTTTGTGTTGAGTTATTTTGAGGGGACGGCAAATTTACACTGTTATACAAGCTGTACACTCACTACTTTACATTGTAGCAAAATGTCAATTCTTCAGTGTCGTCACATGAAAAGATATTACGAAAATATTTAAAAAATGTGAGGGGTGTACTCACTTTTGTAAGATACTGTATATTACATTATACAAAGGATAGATTACACAGCACAAGCACTGTGCTGTTTAACATGCTTTAAAGTAACAAGTTATAAATATATATATTTTTTTTTTCTTTAGGGTTACAAAAGCTTTAATTGAATTCTGGTTTTCCTTAATATTCTGACCATTCTGACCATCATTTTTATGAAGTCTATTTCTTTTACCTATTTCCCAACCCTAATCTCCCTTTACATTTACATTTCTTATTTAAAATCTTTCTTAGGACCTGGTCATGGCTGTAATGATATCCCGTACTGGACACATGAAAAGCTGTAGCAAGCGGCCATGTTGTTCAGTCATTATAGGTCAGCCATGACAGACTTACAGAACAATTACACCTTGCAGGAGTGATATTACTTCCCTCTCTCCTCCTTTATTTCATGGAATGCATAGGTTTTACACTTCAAAAGAGCAGTTATCTTAATTCAGAGACATCAATACCCAGCACTTAGGTCTGTGCAGAGCTGTAAACCGTTAATTGAGTCCTAGCAGGATGTCTGTTTCTTCTGTCCAGGCCTATCGTAAAACTTTGGCCAAATCTATTAAGGATAACCAGAACTAATGGGGATCGTAAAAGACAATCATAGAGCTCTGCTCAATTCAAAACCTAACAAATACAAACGATTCATAAACTGAGACAGGAACATGACACATTTAAAATAAGTATATACTTGGATGAGAAATGTCATACTGAATGAATTAAGATCATGCATGGCCACATTAGTCCATATAGAAGGGAAGATACAGTCAGGTCCATAAATATTGGGACATCGACACAATTCTAATCTTTTTGGCTCTATACACCACCACAATGGATTTGAAATGAAACAAACAAGATGTGCTTTAACTGCAGACTTTCAGCTTTAATTTGAGGGTATTTACATCCAAATCAGGTGAACGATGTAGGAATTACAACAGTTTGTATATGTGCCTCCCACTTTTTAAAGGGACCAAAAGTAATGGGACAGATTAACCGCTTCCATACAGAGCAGTTAGACACCCTTCCTGCCCAGACCAATTTTCAGCTTTCAGCACTCTGAATGACACTTTGAATGACAATTGCTCAGTCATGCTACACTGTAACCAAACAAAATTTTTATCATTTTTTTCACACAAATAGAGCTTTCTTTTGGTGGTATTTGATCACAACTGGGGTTTTTTTTTCGTGATATATGCAAAAAAAGAGCAAAAATTTGGAAAAAAAAACACTTTTTTTTAGTTTCAATTATGAAATTTTGCAAAAAATAAATTTTTCTTCATACATTTGGGCCAAAATGTATACTGCTACATGTCTCTGGTAAAATTAACCCAAATTAGTGTATATTATTTAGTCTGTGTGAAAGTTATTGAGTCTAGAAGCTATGGTACCAATTACTGAAAATTGATCACACCAGATGTACTGACTGCCTATCTCCTTTCTTGAGGCCCTGAAATGTCAGGACAGTACAAATACCGACCAAATGACCCCTTTTTGTAAAGTAGACAGTCCAAGGTATTTAGTAAGAGGCATGGTGAGTTTTTTGAAGTTGTAATTTTTTCCCACAATTCTTGGGAAAATGAAGAAAAAATTTTTTTTTTCTTTTTTTTCCCCACAAAGTTGTCAATTTATAAGCTATTTCTAACACATAGCATGTACACAGCAAAAATGACACCCAAAAATACATTCTGCTACTCCTTCTGAGTATGGCGATACCACATGTGTGAGACTTTTACACAGCCTGGCCACAAAAAGAGACTCCACGTCCAAGAAGCACATTCAGGCGTTCTAGGAGCATAAATACACATAAAACTTTCTTACTACCTATCACACTTTTCAAGGCCCTAGAGCACCAATACATTGGAAAAGTTCACAAAATGACCCCATTTTGGAAAGCAAACACTCCAACGTATATTCTATGAGGCATTATGGGTCGTTTGAACATATCATTTTTTTTCCACAGGTTTTTGGAAAATGTGGGAAAAAAATGAAAACTTTTTTTTTTTTACACAAAGTTGTCAATTTATAGGATATTCCTAACACATAGCATGTACACAGCAAAAATGACACCCCAAAATACATTCTGCCACTCCTCCTGAGTATGGCAATACCACATGTGTGAGACTTTTTCACAGCCTAGCCATATAGAGGGGCCTAACATCCAAGGAGCATCATCATGCATCCTAGCCACTTGCCTAGGCCTATTTTTGACATTTGGTGTTTACAAGCTAAAATCAGTTGTTTTGCTAGAAAACTGCTTAGAACCCCCAAACATTATATATTTTTTTTAGCAGAGACCCTAGAGAATAAAATTGAGAATATTGCAATATTTTTTATCACACCGTATTTGCGTAGCGGTCTTCCAAACGCAATTTTTTTGGAAAAAACTCACTTTTTTTAATTAAAAAATAAGAAACCAGTAAAGTTAGCCCAATTTTTTTCCATAATGTGAAAGATAATGTTACGCCGAGTAAATAGATACCCAACATGTCATGTTTCAAAATTGCGCACGCTCACGGAATGGTGACAAACTTTGGTACTTAAAAATCCCCATAGGCGACAATTTAAAAATTTCTACAGGTTGCCATCTTTGAGTTACAGAGGAGGTCTAGGGCTCAAATTATTCCCCTTGCTGTAACGATCGCGGCAATACCTCACATGTGTGGTTTGAACACCGTTTACATATTTGGGCGGGGTTTCTGTATGCATTCGCTTCTGCGCGCGAGCTAACGGGGACAGGGCGCTTTAATTTTTTTTTTTTTTTTTTTTTTACTATTTATTTTATTTATTATTTTTTATTTTTACACCGTTTAAAAAAAAATAAAAAAATTGATCATTTTTATTTCTATTAAAAGAAATTTAAATATTCCTCGTAATAGAAATAGGCACGACAGGACCTCTTTTTTGTGAGATCTGGGGTCAAAAAGTCCTCAGATCTCACAAGTACACTAAAAGATAGAAAAAAAAAAAATAATAATAATTATAATATAAAATGAAAAAAAAAAAAAAAAGGACCTTTAAACCGGTTGCTAGGCAACAACATTTTCCGTAGCTCCGGTCCTCCAAGACCATAGAGTCAAGTGAGGGCAAGCTTGCCCTCACTCGACATCCTGTCTGTGAGGATTCGGGACCGGATCGTTTTCCCCGCTGCCGGCGGGTCCGGTAAGTGGGGAAAAGGACCGGAACGCGTCGGGAGGGGGGCGCCTCTTCCGCCATCCCGGAAGGGTGATCCCACGGCGAATCCGCCACTGGGACCACCCTTATCGGAAAGCCAACCGTCCACCGTTTAAAAAAATACCAGGGTTATGGCAGCTATCTGCTGCCATAACACCGGTATTTAGGTTTAAACGGAGGACGTATATAAACCTTTTTGGACTTGGACATGGTGGCTGTATGAAGGGTGACAGGTACTCGGGTACTTTGTTGGGCAGGTGACAGGTACTCTGGTACTGATGAGCAGGTGGCAGGTACTCGGGTACTCCGATAGGCAGGTGACAGGTACTCGGGTACTCTGATGGGCAGGTGACAGGCAGGTGATAGGTACTGATGAGTAGTACTCACTGACTGATAGGTGATAGGTGATACTGTACTGATGGGTACTGATGATCAGTACTGATACGTGATAGGTACTGATGAGTACTGATGAGTAGTGATGGGTACTGATGAGCAGGCGGCAAGTACTTGGGTACTTCAGGCGTCAGGTACTCTGATGAGCAGGTGGAAGGTACTCGGGTACTCTGATGGGTAGGTGACAGGTACTCAGGTACTCTGATGACGGGTACTCCGTTGACAGGTACTCAAAGTACCCGAGTACCTGTCATCAGAGTACCCGAGTACCTGTCATCAGAGTACCCGAGTACCCATCATCAGAGTACCCGAGTACCTGTCATCAGAGTACCTGTCAGAGTACCCGTCATCAGAGTACCCGAGTACCCATCATCAGAGTACTCGAGTACCTGTCATCAGAGTACCCGAGTACCCGTCATCAGAGTACCTGAGTACCCGTCATCAGAGTACCCGAGGACCCGTCATCAGAGTACCCGAGTACCTGTCATCAGAGTACCCGAGTACCTGTCATCAGAGTACCCGTCATCAGAGTACCCGAGTACCCGTCAGAGTACCCAAATACCTGTCATCAGAGTATCTGTCATCAGAGTACCCGAATACCTGTCACCAGCCCATCAGAGTACCCGAGTACCTGTCATCTGAGTACCTGATGGGCTGGTGACAGGTACTCGGGTACTTTGATGGGCTAGTGACAGGTGCTCTTTATTGGGGGGGGGCAATCAGTGTGTTTAGGGTGCACTGTAGTTTGTAACTAGCTGTTACCACAATCTCCTCCTCACACAGGATCAGTGTGTGAGGAGGAGAACACGGTGACAGCTAGTTACCGTGTTCTCTGTTGACATTTGTGACCGGCTGTGATTGGACACAGCCGGTCACGTGGTAAAAAGCCAATTTCATTGGCTCTTTACCTAGATCGGGGATCGACTCTGTCCGAGGGACGAGCCTCGTCCCCGATCGCTGCTCTGCGCGCCCCCGGGGGCGCGCATTGCAGAGAGAACGAGCGGCTCGTGCTGGAGCCGCTCATGTGATCGGCTGTGATTGACACAGCCGATCATGTGGTAAACAGCCAATTTCGATTGGCTGTTTACCTTGATCAGGGATGGGCTATGTCCGAGGGACGAGCCTCATCCCTGATCGCTCCGCTGCGCGCCGCCGGGGGCGCGCAGTAGCAGCTAGAACGGGCCGACGTCATATGACGGCGGCCCGGATCTAGACAACCACTTTGCCGACGTCATTTTACATGACTCGGTATGGAAGTGGTTAACAATCATAAATCAAACTTTCACTTTTTAATACTTGGTTGCAAATCCTTTGCAGTCAATTACAGCCTGAAGTCTGGAACGCATAGACATCACCAGATGCTGGGTTTCATCCCTGGTGATGCTCTGCCAGGCCTCTGCTGCAACTGTCTTCAGTTCCTGCTTGTTCTTGGGGCATTTTCCGTTCAGTTTTGTCTTCAGCAAGTGAAATGCATGCTCAATCGGATTCAGGTCAGGTAATTGACTTGGCCATTGCATAACATTCCACTTCTTTCCCTTAAAAAACTCTTTGGTTGCTTTCGCAGTATGCTTCGGGTCATTGTCCATCTGCACTGTGAAGCACCATCCAATGAGTTCTGAAGCATTTGGCTGAATATGAGCAGATAATATTGCCCGAAACACTTCAGAATTCATCCTGCTGCTTTTGTCAGCAGTCACATCATCAATAAATACAAGAGAACCAGTTCCATTGGCAGCCATACATGCCCACACCATGACACTATCACCACCATGCTTCACTGATGAGGTGGTATGCTTTGGATCATGAGCAGTTCCTTTCCTTCTACATACTCTTCTCTTCCCATCACTCTGGTACAAGTTGATCTTGGTCTCATCTGTCCAAAGGATGTTGTTCCAGAACTGTGAAGGCTTTTTTAGATGTTGTTTGGCAAACTCTAATCTGGCCTTCCTGTTTTTGAGGCTCACCAATGGTTTACTTCTTGTGGTGAACCCTCTGTATTCTCTCTGGTGAAGTCTTCTCTTGATTGTTGACTTTGACACACATACACCTACCTCCTGGAGAGTGTTCTTGATCTGGCTAACTGTTGTGAAGGGTGTTTTCTTCACCAGAAAAATAATTCTTCGGTCATCCACCACAGTTGTTTTCCATGGTCTTCCGGGTCCTTTGGTGTTGCTGAGCTCACCAGTGATTTCTTTCTTTTTAAGGATGTTCCAAACATTTGTTTTGGCCACACCTAATGTTTTTGCTATCTCTCTGATGGGTTTGTTTTGTTTTTTCAGCCTAATGATGGTTTGCTTCACTGATAGTGACAGCTCTTTGGATCTCATATTGAGAGTTGAGAGCAACAGATTCCAAATGCAAATAGCACACTTGAAATGAACACTGGACCTTTTATCTGCTCCTTGTAAATTGGATAATGAGGGAATAACACACACCTGGCCATGGAACAGCTGAGCAGCCAATTGTCCCATTGCTTTTGGTCCCTTAAAAAGTGGGAGGCACATATACAAACTGTTGTAATTCCTACACCTTTCACCTGATTTGGATGTAAATACCCTCAAATTAAACCTGAAAGTCTGCATTTAAAGCACATCTTGTTTGTTTCATTTCAAATTGTGGTGGTGTATAGAGCCAAAAAGATTAGAATTGTGTCAATGTCCCAATATTTATGGACCTGACTGTAGCTGTCAGATATTCCCTGGGTGACAAGTTTATCTGAGATACTCCGTGTTTAGTATACTTGGATGTGAAATTCAATGCTGAACCATGATCTATCAGTTTCAAGAATGCAACCGATACATCTTTCAAGATATGAATAGTGGTATAAAACTGTCTATATAGGAGGGACCTAATATTGTCATAAACTCAAGATATCCTATGGCCACTCCATTTTATTGGTCAGGGGCATCTGTCAACACCCCTTTGATCCCAGGGAAATAGAGAGAGCCCTAACCAGTTGAAAGTTCTCCTTTTCCATCAAAGCAGGGACATCTGTCAAGTTTGAGAAACTATCACATGGGTCATCGACTGAACTCTGATAACACCCAGGACATTGACTGCAAGTATTCTTCCTCCTCAATTTTACCTTATTTTGCTATTGCTGAATTATGTCTCTATTTCTATGAAACACCTTTTTTTTCTGTAAATATTTTATTTGCACCAGCTTTGGCCTTTTCATTATTAAACCTTATTTTGAAAAGTGTTAACCTTATCCCTAAGCTCTTAATGCAAAGAACCTGTCTCTTAACCACTTTACCACCGGAGGATTTAGCTGTCTTACGTCTGGGCCACTTTTTTGCGATTCAGCACTGTGCAACTTTAACTGACAATTGCGCGGTCATGCAACACCGTACCCAAACAAAATTTACGTCCTTTTTTTCCCACAAACAGAGCTTTCTTTTGGTGGTATTTGATCACCTGTGCAACTTTTACTTTTTGCGCTATAAACAAAAAAAAGCGACAATTTTGAAAAAATAACAATATTTTTCAAATTTTTTTATATGAAATTCCCCCCCAAAAAATGTAAAAATCTAATTTTTTATCATTTTAGGCCAATTTGTTTTCTGCTACATATTTTTGGTAAAATAAAAAAATCGCAATAAGCGTATTTTGATTGGTTTGCGCAAAATTTATTGCGTTTACTAACTAAGGGAAAGATTTCTGTCGTTTTTGGTGTTTTTTTTTTAACGAGTAATGGCGGCGATCTGCGATTTTTTTTTGCGGGACTGCGACATTGCGGCGGACAGATCGCACCCTTGACTGACATTTTTGACACTTTTGGGGGTACCAGTGACATTACTACAGTAATCAGTGCTATAAATAAACACTGTTACTGTAAAAATGACACTGGCAGGGAAGGGGTTAATTTTTATTGGTGATCAAGGGGTTAATGTATGCCTGGTGCTTACTGACGTGTGGGGGGAGGGGACTATGTGACACAAGGACAGATCGCAGGTTCAGCTATGCTGAATCCTGCAATCTGACCCTGCCTGTCACTTAGGAGATCCGCCCGCTTGTGTTTACACAAGCAGGCGGATCTCCACACTCGATTCTCCGATGATCGGGGAAGAGCGGCGGCGATCGCCGCCGCTCCTCCTCTGGCCTGACTCCCGCTGTGACTGAATACAGTGGGAGCGAGCTTCCGGCTGCGCGCGCGCGCGCCGCCAAGAGAGAGGGGAATGTCTGGCAACGTACGTCTAGGTCGCCAGACGTTATCGAGCCACTTTGCCGCAGTAGAGCTCTAGTGAGCAGCGGCAAAGTGGTTAAAGAAGGCTACTGTATAAAATAAATCCCCTGAACATCTGTCTGTGGTGACAGTGTGTGTTACAGATGATTTATCTAAAATCATAATTGATATTGCTGGAATTACCAGCTTCTTCCCGCTCAGACAAAATGGAGGTGGTGGCATTGAAAGGGTTAATTGCTTAATTAGCCCAGTGACAATCACTCTCAGCCTGCTGGCACCTAGAGTGTGGTCCCGCAAGCTGGAAAACCTTTGTTCAGGGTGCAGCTGAGAGTGGCATTGTAACGTAAGTGACAGAGTGGTGTGAGATTGGCCGGTCCTTTCTCACGAGTTAGTGAGAAGGACAGGGCTCTAATACCCGTGTCCATCACAATGGCGACTAAACGAAAACCTGTTGGACAATTCTGTGGTGGCCTTAAAGGTCTCTGAGGTTCTGACCTATTACTTTAAAGAAAACACTACGGAAGACCTTAGCAAGGGGATAATATGGGAAGGCCATAAGGCAGTGGTAAGAGAGGAGCTGATCTCCCTCAGCACCAAGCTTAAGCAGACAAGCCAAGCGGACTTTCAAAAGGTACTTTCTGCCCTTCAGCAAGTGGAACTTCGGCATTTTCAAAGCGGAGACCCCGAGGCTTTGACGAAGTTAACTGAACTTAGAGAGCTGTTTTCACACTTGCTAGACCGCCAAGTATGCAAACAATTACACTACATGTCTCATAAATACCATGAGCACGGAAATAAATGTGGCCGTAGGCTTGCAAGAGCGTTGCGAAAGAAACGTGCCCACATGTGTGTGCATAAGCTTCGCTCCTCATCTGGTTAGGTGGTTTTTCAGTCATCCAAATTTGCTACGGGGTTCTACGATTATGATGCAGAATTATATAATTTGGGTACGGCCTTATCCCCTGACGCCCAGGCTGCCAGGTTGACTGGTATCCAAAACTATTAAGTACTCTAATTCTTTAGCGTAGAGCAGTGTAATTCCCCCAGAGGCACTGTAGGCCCATATCTTGGTCATCTTGAAGGAAGATAAGGACCCTACCATCCCCCAAAATTACCGTCCTATATCCTTACTAAACATGGATATAAAAATCTTAGCAAAAATTCTGGCGAACCGATTGAAGCATCTCATGCCCCATATCATTCACCCCGACCAAACAGGATTCATTATAGGCTGCAAAGCTAGGGACAACTAATTTAGGGCGATCCAACTAATACAATGGGCCTGAAATTGTCAAGAATCTTCACCTTACTTATCTTATCAACAGACACAGAAAAAGCACTTGATGGCCTTGCGGTTCACCCAGCGGTCGGTTCGTGGCGAACTTTGCTCGTTCACTGTCGGCCGATCATGTGAACATATGGCGATGTTCGCGGCCGCCATATTCTTTTATATTGTGAAGAACTTTGACCCATGACACATCCATCAAGTGGTACAGGACAGCCAATTGAGACATTTCAGCACATGGACATACCCTCTACCTTATTAATAGACCTGATCTGGCTGCCATTTTACATTCTGCCTTTTGTCAGTGTAGGGGGAGGTTTGCTGTGTGGAGCAGGGACAGACTGTGAGTGACACAAATCGCTTGGTAATAGGTCCACAAAAGTCCTTTAAAGGACTGATATAGGTGTACTATTGTTTGGTCTATATTCTGTCTTTTGTCAGTGTAGGGAGAGGTTGCTGTGGGGAGCAGGGACAGACTGTCAGTGACAAAAATCGCTCTGTAATAGGTCCACAAAAGTCCTTTTAAGGACTGGTATAGGTGTACTATTGTTTGGTGCGCAGTATATAAGGGGTGTAATACACTTATAATATGTTTTCTACTATAGAAAGCATATTATAGTGGATTTGGGTACTGCAGAAATTGTTCCTCTTTCGCTGCGTTAACTCTGCTACACACAGTGACAAAAGTTACTAGAAAATATTTTTCATAACTGGTGTGATAAACCAGTGGCCCCCCCAAAATGACAGATTGAAGCGGGGTGTTATATAACCATATACTTTCATAATAGTGTATTTGGGTACTGCAGAAATTTTGCCTCTTTCGCTGCGTTAACTCTGCTACACACAGTGACAAAAGTTACTAGAAAACATTTTTCATAACTGCTATGAAAAACCAGTGGCCCCCCAAAACGACAGATTGAAGCAGGGTGTTATATACCTTCTTCCACTTATACTGCGCTTCTCTAGAGACTTTTGTCACAGGGTCATTTAAAAAATGACAGGCAGAGGAAGAGGCAGCTTTTCCAATAGCAATACATCTGGTATGTCAGTGTCCATGTTGTGGGACTATGTGTGCACAGCTAGTAAGTATTTTGTGGCTGCAAATATGACCTGGAGGTTTTTCATGTTTGCCTGCCATTAAAATGAATGGAGTCCGCTGCGAACTTGAGTTTTGCGAACATTTGAGCGTGTTCACCTATCTCGTTCGCGAACCGCCCCGGCAGATGTTCGTCCATCACTAGCCTTACCTACGAGCAGTACTGGAGACCATGGGGTTGGGACCAAGCATGCTTGATTATGGCCTTTTATTCCGCCCCCAGTGCACAGGTTAAGGTCAACAAAGTGCTGTTGTAACTGGCGGAACCATCTCTTAGGCAGCGTATTCAATCCCAGAAGTAGTGGGACTAGATTTACCCTTTATAACAGTTGAGACAGCAATTATCTACTCACTTTACTCTGGATGACATCTCCTATATCCGGTGGTGGTGGGCTTTACGTAGATGACGACATCATTCACGAGAATTACAGTATGCTGACCTTTTCCCCTCTGCTTTTTTGCTAATTTTTTCTCTTTGAATTTGTTTATTTTTTTTTTTATTTGGTTTATATATTTTTTACTTATGCTTTAACCCGACAAGTGGTACCAATGTCTTGCCACTATGGTTGAGACCACCTCTCGTAAGGATGGCGCTGTTTTTTTTTTCTCCTTGGTGTTCTAAATGTGCTGTGATTTGGTGCTGACTTGGGCGGTGTTTTTGGGGAGGTTAGCTGGAGGGTATCATAACCCCCTCCCCTAATGTTTGGCCCAGGGAGGAACATCTTGCAGTTAATTTAGTTTTTTCACTGGCCCAGGCTTGTCTAGGACTGGTTATATGTTCCCTTGCTGGGACTTTCTTTCCATACTAGTCGGTGATAACATGGCAGAAGTTATGCTGAGCCCTTGAAGGGGTGAACACCTGAGCTATGTATGATGTATAACCATTTTGTTTTCTTTATTTGCTCTACTTCCTATAACTGAGTATATATACTGTATGTACATGTCACCTTTAAGCTGATGTACTTGAAACTCTGACATTTTTTTTGTGACATATGACACTGCTCTAAATAACGATTATATATATATATATATATATATATATATATATATATATATATATATATATATATATATATATATATATATATATATATATATATATAAATCTTTCTTCCTATATGACAAAAATTGAATATATTGGATATTTTTAACTGTCAAAGTATAAAAATATTGTTATTTTTTCAAAAATTGAAAAGCGCAGAGGTGATCAAATACCACCAAAGGAAAGTTCTGTTTGTGGGGGAAAAAAGGATGCAAATTTTGTTTGGGTACGGCGTTGCATGACCGTGCAATTGTCAGTTAAAGTCGCACAGTGCCGAATCGCAAAAAGTGGCCTGGACGTAAAGCAGGAAAATCCTCCGGTGGTAAAGTGGTTAATTTATTAGGGGGTCCAATTATTGACTTATTGTAACCTAAAAAAACCTCTTCAAAAACTCCTCCTGTATTGAATAATATTCCTCCCCTCACATAGGTCCCTCCATGATCCCCTTCTAGATCTCTTTCCATCATTGTTATTCCTCATACTGTTTTATCAAAGATTTCCCTTTCCTCCCAGTTCTTTTTCTCACTTTTCCTGGATTCTTCATCATCGCTCAATAAGATGTCATCCTGGTCCTCTTTCTTCTCCTCACCCTAAATTACTAGCTTATTATATTACCTTTTCTTTTAACATTTACTGCATCCCTAACGTGTAATTTCAGACAAGTCTTTTCGGTTTACTCCTTTGTTTCTCAATAATCATACTCTCTTCTTCCCTCGTATGTCTATTTGTTCATATAGCTAATAGCCTGAATTCCTCTAAGACTTCAAACGGGACCAGTTTCTTCTTCTCCAAACATATCTCCCTGTTTCTTCAACCATAATGTATTATGTTCCACTAGAAGTTCCAACAAATCCAGCCCATATTTTTCTAATATTTCATTTCTGTTTCATGTTCTGTAGTATTCACCACATTTAATCTTTTGCAGAACCTGAGACCTTTTGATACAGTTTTTAGATTCATATAGATGTGTAAATTGGTAATTTCCAACTATGCCTTTAATCCCATTATCCTCTAGTTTTGCTAGTTCCATAGGGTTTTATTCAAATCCACATCCTCTAAGAAATATTTTATGTGCTCATGTCATCTACTATTTCATTTACATCTTCTTTCAAATTCACATTCAAATCTATTTCCTTATTTCTTAAGTGACTTAGAATATCCTTACCATTGAAAAGATGTTATAATAAATGCAATGATATAATTTAGGATATATAGGGGAAATTCTAGAGGTGACAGGGACAGCTGCGTATCAGCTTAGTGAAAGATAGTACACAGATTCAAATAACTACCTCCAAATGCTAGCCCTTCTATGAGCTGCCAACATAAATCACATTATCTTGTGAAAAAAGATACAATATCAATCCAGAGAATTACAGTGCTTCTACTATCTGTTTTCAAGATAAAAATATGCCCAGGTACTATTCCAGACTTGGATTGTATATCAGCTGGGCTGTGGAAGAGACTTGGAGAGAGATACTAGAATCAGGTCCTTTGTGGATTTCATGGAGTTGGTATGTGACTCTTTGTAACTGAAGGAAGTATTATCTAACATCCAATTCTCCTTTGTTTTTTTTTTTTTTTTTTTTTTTTACTTTATTTTTATTTGCATGTAAAATTTAAAATTTATTACAACATTTCCCAAATTGGGATTCACATATTATGCATGAATTTTATAAAAGGAAAGAAAAACAAACCCAATCAGCATTCCCCTCTCTCCTCCCGCCCCGTCCCTCCCAAAGGATCTCCTCCTCCCCTCCCCATCCCTAATCCTACCGACTTCCTAAAGGTAATTATGCTGGGCTGTTTATTTCAATATATTTAATTGTTTTTTTAAATTCAATCCATTTTCTCCATTTCCTTTTCATATTTATTGGGTTCTCTACTTGCGTGTTACTTATGTACTCCATATTGAAATTTATGTCTATCTTTTTACACCATTCCTTCACGTTCGGGCTCTCTTCTTCTCTCCATTTTTTTGGTATAATTCCCTTGGCTGCATTTAGCAGGGTTGAGACCAGCATCATTTTGTATTTTTTTAAGGGAATAGTTGTTTTGTGGAAAAGGCAGACCCACGGGTCGTCTGATATTATTATTCCTGTCATTTCTTCGATCAGTTGTCTAACCTCAGTCCAGTAACCTCTTATCCTCGGACACTCCCAAAATATGTGGTACATTGTTCCTATACTACCACATTTCCTCCAGCATTTATCTGTCTTGTCTGGTTGGTATTTATTTATTACTTCTGGAGTGATATACCATCTTGTTAAACATTTATAATTTAATTCTGTTGTGCTTACATCCATAGCAGAGGATCCTACCGCCCTTAGTATAACCTCAAGTTCCTGTCTTGGCAGTTGTGTCCCTATTTCTTTCTCCCATTTAGTTATATATGGGGGTCTCTCCAGACAATGCCATTCCGTCAACATTTTATATATCTGAGATACTCCATGTCTCTGGCTAGAGGAGTAACTCAGCTTCTCTATGTTGTTAAGATCTTTTTCCGACCTAATCGGCTGTGGCAGCGACCTAACAAAGTGTTTCAACTGAAGATATCTCCAGTCATCCAATTTCATATTTTTATTTTCTTGTTTTAATTTCTGAAGTGATTTTATGTGACCTTTGTGAATGATATCTTTTAATTGCGTGTTTCCTACCCAGTTCCCAAATTTTTCTTCCTCTCCTGGTGGGAAGTATTTAGTGCCATTTAGTGAAATCATAGGTGAATTGTATTCCCATTTCATTTGTTTGTTAATCCCATCCCATACTTTATAGACTACTTTTGTCAATTCGTGTTCTCCTTGTGTTTCTCTATATTTTGGTGGTATCCATATTGTTTTGTGAAGGTGATTGTTATTTTGTGCACATTCTATCTCTACCCATCTTTTTTCCCCTTCTATTTTTGTCCATTCTACCATTCGTGTAATAATTACTGCCTTATAATATCTTTCCATATCTGGTGTTGCTAACCCTCCTTGTGTTTTACCTCTTGTTAGAATTTTATATTGAACTCTAGGTTTTTTCCGCTGCCATATATATTTTGTTAGTAAAGTTCTAATTGCTCTGAAGAAGGTTGCGGGGATGTTTATTGGCAATAAAGAAAAGGTGTATAAAATCTTTGGAAGAGTATACATCTTAACTACGTTGTTTCTTCCGATCCAGGAAATTTGATTATTTGATTTCCTTCGTATTTCTGTTTTTATTTCGTTCAATAATGGTATATAATTAATTTGATATAGTTTTTTTATTTGTGGTGTTAAATATATCCCTAAATACTTTAATTTGTCTTTTGTCCACGTGTACGGGAAATATGTTTTTATTGTTTGTTCTTCTTGAGTATTTAACCTTAGGTTGAGGATCTCTGATTTTATAGGGTTTATTTTAAAGTTTGATAGTCTACCATACTCTTTCAGTTCCTTTTGAATGTTTGGGAGTGTAATCCTAGGGTTTGTTATGATGAACAGTAGGTCGTCGGCATATGCCGCGACCTTATGTTCATCCTGGTTTATCTCTACTCCTTTTATGTCACGGTTTTGTCTAATTTTTGCCAATAATGGTTCTAAGGTAAGGACGAACAATAGAGGCGACAGGGGACATCCCTGTCGCGTTCCATTGCTCATTCCAAATCTTTCCGATAGGCTCCCGTTTATTTTAATTTTTGCCATGGGTTTCTTATATAATGCTTCTATCCATTGTCTCATTCTTGGGCCGATCCCTATATTTTTTATCGTTTCTTTCATGAAGTCCCAGTCTACCCTATCAAAGGCCTTTTCGGCATCGATCGATAATAGGATGGAGGGGACCTCATGTTTTTTTGTTTTTTGTAGGAGCAGCAAAGTACGTATTACGTTATCTTTCCCTTCCCTACCAGGGACAAATCCAGTTTGATCCGGGTGGATCCACAGTTTTAATAAATCTTTTAGTCTTGTTGCCAGAATTTTCGCAAATAGCTTCGTGTCTGCGTTTAGCAACGCAATTGGCCTATAGCTAGAGCAGAGGGTTTGGTCTTTCCCTTCTTTCGGTATTATCGTGATATAGGCCAATAAAGATTCTTCCCTTAATTCTTCTTTCCCAATTCTGTTCATATAATTTTGCATTTTTGGGATTAATATTTCTTTGAATCTTTTATAATACCTTACCGTGTATCCATCCGGACCTGGACTCCTCCCATTCTGTGTGGTTTTTAACGCTTCTCTTATTTCGTTTTCCGCAATTGGTGCTTCTAAAAGCTCCAATTTATCTCCTAGAATTTTAGGTAGATTTGCTTCCCTAATATATTTTTGGATCTCTTTTATTCTTTCCTGTCTTACATCAGAGGTTTCTTCCTTTCGCACGTTATATAAGGTGTTATAATAGGCATGAAATACCTTAGCTATTCCTGTGGTTGAGTTAATTATTTCATTTTTACTGTTTTTGATTTTTTCTATGTAATTTTTGGATTTCCCCTTCGTCAGTAATCTGGCTAAGGATTTCCCTGGTTTATTTCCAAATTTATACCTATATCTAGCTATCTTATTAAAATGACTTCTGGATTTTTCCTCCAGTAGTTCTTTCAATTCATCTCTTTTTATTATTAGATTTTCTTCTGTTTCTTTTTTAATTTCTCTTTTATGTTTTTGTTCTAATTCGTGTATTTCTCCTATTAGTTTATTGATTGAGTTATTTCTCTCTTTCTTTTTTTTTGATGCTAAGGATATCAATATTCCTCTGATGTAGGATTTATGTGCTTCCCAAAGTGTGGCCGATGAGGTTTCCGGTAGATCATTCTTTTGGAAATAAAACTCTAATTCTTGTTCTAGTCTGTTTCCTATTTCTTCATCTTGAATTAATTCTTCATTTAACCTCCATATTCCCATATTTTTATGATTATTTGGTATCTCAATTGTTAATGTTGAGGGGGCATGATCGGATAGTGTGATTGTACCTATTTCTGTATTTTTTATAAATTCCACAAGCCGGTGGTCGATAAAGAAATAGTCTAATCTTGAATACATCGAATGTACTGAAGAGTAGTAAGTATAATCTCTTTTTTTTGGATGTTGAACCCTCCATGCATCTATTAATTGAGTCTGATGTAATTTTTTCCTTATTTTTCTGAGTTTTTGTTCTCCGAGCGTCCTTACGACCGATGTACTATCAACATTTGGGTTCATACAAAAATTTAAATCTCCTGCGATTATCAGGTAGCCTTTTTTAAAGCTTTCTAAATCATACAGAATTCTCCCTAGATATTCACTCGGATTTTTATTTGGGTTATATATATTCGCTAATGTCAGATCCATCCCTCTTATTTGGCCTTTAATAAAAATATACCGGCCGCTTGGGTCTGTTTTAATTTCTTCCAGGGAGAATTCTGTATTTCTTGCCAGCCCTATTGCTACCCCTCTCGCACGTTCTATTGGTGAGTCCCCATAGTACCACTTAGGGAAGTATTTGGAATAAAGTTTTACGTTTGAATGTATGGAGATATGTGTTTCTTGTAGGAAAGCTATATTTGCTGCTTCTCTTCTCAATTCATCTAAGATTTTATACCTTTTTATGTGGGAATTTAATCCTCTTACATTATAAGTTATTATTTTTATTTGTTCATTTTTCATTTTTAATTTTTGATCGGTCCCGCTCTTGCTCGAGCGTAGTAGGGCTGAGTCGGTCGGAGTCTCTCTAGTAGAACATTACCCATGTTGGTGGATTGATCCTTCCTTAGCATTTTTATTCTTTTTTGGTAGTAGGGATTTCCCCTCCCCCTCCTCCCCCCTCCCCCGCACCCCATCCCTCCTCCCTCCCTTCCCCCACCCCACCCCTCCCTCCCTCTCCCTCCCTTCCGTCTCATATTGATGTTTCCTTGATCTACTTTTGATCTCTGGGTATCTAGTTGTGTCCTTGGGTTAATTACCCTCATACCCATTTCCTTTCGGGGTGGTGCTCTGTTGGCCTGACACGTTCTATCCCCTCCACCTCGGAAGGGGGTGTTGGCCGTCTGGGTGGCTGTTCGTCCTCCTTTTTATATCCTGTTCCTCCTCCCCTCCTCTCCCTCCTCCCCCCCCCCCCGCCTCCCGCCTCCCCCATTCTCCACATAAGGACATATCGAAGTCAATCATCAAACAGCAGAGAGAAAAAAAAAAAAAAAAACCGGATGGGGAGATGGAAGGGGAATTCCTCTGCGGCGGTTTCCCTCCTCTCTATCTTTGATATTTATTCCTTCCAGTTAGTCTCCATTGCTGTTCTTCTGTTTGTGGATTTTCCTCCCATCTTTTTCTACTGTTATCATCTTCGTACCATCCAGGCATGTCTGGCTCTTGGATATCTAATTTTTTACAGAATTCCTGAGTTTCTTCTGGGAAGATAAGTTTTGCAGATCGTCCGTCTTTTTTCCCTATCAGGCATGCCGGAAAACCCCAGTTGTATCTAACTCCTTGTTTTTGCATTTCTTCTATCAGGGGTTTTAAAATTCTCCTTCTCCTCAATGTTTCTGGCGCCAGATCGGTGAAGATCTGTATCTTATTATTTTCTGTATTTATAAAAGTTTTATTTTTCTTTAAATTTTCCCAGATTTGTGCTTTGTCTGTATAGTTTTGAAATCTGATTATCACATCCCTGGGTGACTCTACTGGAATTCCTGTTGGTTTTCTTATGCGATGTACTCTTTCAATCTGCAATTGTTCGTCTTCTCCTCTTCCTAATACTGGGTTGAGAATTTTTTGCATTTTTTCTCTTAAATTTTCTTCTTGTAGGTCATCTGTCAGTCCTCGGATCCTCAATTTTTTTCGTCTTGCTCTGTTCTCTTGATCTTCAAGCCTATACGCCAGGTCCCTGGCTTTTTTCTTAGTTTCATTTATTTCTTTTCTCATCCCCTGAATTATTTTTGTCTGAGTTGCTTGTTGTACCTCTAACTCTTCTACTCGTCCCAAAGCATGTCCTAGATCTGTTTGAACATGTCTCAGGTCTGTCTGGATTTTGTTCAGTTCAACTTTTAGTGATTTTTCTAATTCTGCAAACATTTCTCGCATGTCTCCTTTTGTAGGGGCATGTTCCTTTATTACACTCTGGTCTTCTTCTTCCTCATTTTCAGTTCTTAGGCTTGATTCTGAGTTTGCTGTACTTATTGGTGATTTATTCAATTCCATTTTTTGACTTTTCTCCTTTGTCTCCCCTCTCTTCTTCCCTGCTCCTAGTTGTTTATCTTGTTTTTCCTGAAAAGTTTTTTCAAGAGGGTTTTCTTGTGTCATGAATTTCTTAATTGTATTTGGACTTGCGGTTGTCCGCGGTGATCTTGCTGTGGCTCCTCCTCTTGTTGTTTTCCCCCTCATCATTCAGAATATGCTTTAAGGCTTCCCTATATGTTTTTCCCGGAGGATAGGTTAGCAGGAGGGAAAAAATAGGGAGGGTGGAGGGTGTTGGGATGTTTTACTGGGGTGTGGATGCGAGTGGACAGGTTATCACTGTGTTGCTTCCTTAGGCGGAAACTACTAAAATACAGCGCCCACACACGTTCTCCAGGCTTCGGATTTGCAGTTTTAGCTCTCAACACCACGTTGGATTTACCCCACACCCTTCTTTAAGAGAAATCAATGACTCAATCAAATAGTAGAAAAATAATTCTTATTCAGCTACATGTATCAGTCCTCTGACAGACCTTGATTGGTGTCGGGAGAAAATAGGTGTTTATCTCACAGCCAATTTTACATGAGGTGAGGTAAGTAAAGGAAAACTTCTGTTGCTACCAATAGATAGTCTTTATTTTATACGTATGAGGGGCTAAATGAGGCTTGCTTGATACTGTGTTTTCTTCCTTCACAGTCCCATTTAAGGCTTTAATTAGTTGTGTAGTTATATCATGTGTTGTGGAATTGTTTTCAAAACTACATCAAACTCAGTCAAAGCATTAAAATTGTTAGAGTATCCTGTGCTTAAATCGGCATTTTACCAAAGTCTATGGAGAGCCACTCTGCAGGAATCCAGTGTTTTATCCTAGGTAACTCGCAGTTTTGAATTTAACAAAATCTAGATATGGCCTCCAAAGCCGCTGCTGAGGGGATGATCCAAAAGGTTGCTGTGAGTTTTCTGCCACAGCATACAAAATTACCGTCTTAATTAATGTCATAGACTATAGATCATCTACTGATTCCCAGTTAGTTTAGGTAACATTTATAGTTAAATGAAAGGGTTTTTACTCCCAAACTCACAGTTTTGCAGTGTTACCAGTTGCCTCTGAGGTTTCAGTCCATAGCCGTGCTGTTTCTTGGCTGGTTAGAAAAGGGTGCTTGGGGCCCTGGGTTGTTGTGTGGTGATGCTCCTGTATATTGCTGCAGATCTCCCACGTCAGCCGTGTTCGGGGGGGGGGGGGCATCTCTCTCCTCAGCTCATCATTGCTCCTCCGTTCTCACAGCTCCACAGTGCCTCCCTTTCACACAGCTCCTCAGTCCTTCAGACCGGATACCACCGGACACCCGAGCACACCACCCGGGATCCACGCGACCGGGAGCTCTGGAGTCTCGGAGCAGAGCGGAGCGGCCGGTGAGTAGAGGCTTATGTGGGGGGGGAGAGAGCTGGGAGTCCGCCTTCCGTGCCGGGTGTATGTCCACTTATCCTCGGCTTATCTTCGGCGGCTGTAAGGCATGTAACGGCTGGGTTCAAGGTGCGGGTCTCGGAGGGGTGAGATGTCTCGCTTCATCTTCAAACAGCCTTCCCGGCGGCCTACGTGCGTGCCGTCAGGCTCCTCCCCCTCATGACGCAGCTAGAGGTGACAGGGACAGCTGCGTATCAGCTTAGTAAAAGATAGTACACAGATTCAAATAACTACCTCCAAATGCTAGCCCTTCTATGAGCTGCCAACATAAATCACATTATCTTGTGAAAAAAGATACAATATCAATCCAGAGAATTACAGTGCTTCTACTATCTGTTTTCAAGATAAAAATATGCCCAGGTACTATTCCAGACTTGGATTGTATATCAGCTGGGCTGTGGAAGAGACTTGGAAAGAGATATTAGAATCAGGTCCTTTGTGGATTTCATGGAGTTGGTATGTGACTCTTTGTAACTGAAGGAAGTATTATCTAACATCCAATTCTCCTTTGGTAACATGTCCATGAAGTGAAAGATACAAAGGAGGGCTGTATGTGAATGTGTTGACTGTTATTGTGGAGTAAGGGATGCAATGTCAGAGTGAAGCATGTAAGAGTGACAAGTGACTTTAATAGTGGCAGATACTTATTTAGATAATAGGCAGATACTTATCCAGCATGTCATACCATCAGGGACCCCACATTTTATTTGTCTGGGACAGAAGGCTAGTTCTCCAGGATTATTTAGAACAACCTACATGCTGAGTTCCATCAAAAACTGTGTGCCTAGAAGAAAGAAAAAGTGTACCTAGAATAATTGAAGAATGTATGCTGTTTTGAAGGGATAGGGTTCTCACACCAAATATTGATTTGATTTGGATTTTTCTTCTGTTAATTTACTTTCCATTTTGGTATTTAATAAAAACAAACCATTGACACTTCTTTTTCTGAAAATCAATTTTAATTTACAATATTTTTTACACCTGCTTTTCAACAGTATATCTAAACCTCACTCTCAAAACCCATACTGTAGGGCACCTGGCCGTGGAGGAGATAAACCACATGTTGAGAGTGGCATGAAACAAGAGTCAATTATACTCATTGTTTCTTTTGGTAAACATTTAGGATTTTTTTTTATTCTTCTATTCAGCACAATCAGAGCCCCCTTTTAACACAACTATCAAGTAGAACTGTAGGTAAAGCTGGTTCATTTTTGGAAATGATAAAACATTTCTTAACATTTTTTATGTCACAATATTAGCCTTAAAAAAACAAATTTACAACGTAATCAAATGTCCCCTTATTCACTCTTAACTGATTCCCCATATCCTACAATAACTCATCTGTTTTTAGTTGACCCACCTCAAATATTTCTTTTTCTTGGAACTCTTTTTCTAAATATCTGTTTTTAAAATGTTACTATGTTCAAAATAATCTTTATCATCTTGATAGTTCCCCATAACAGAGATAAATTGTCCTTTGGGGGTAATCTGAACCCAAGAAAGGCAATGGCAGCTTGTGAAAGGAATGCACCCAGTACTTTTAAAAAAGGAATTGGTACAGTTACTGCCATCTTTATGAAAAAATTGTAAGGTCTAAAAAGCTTATCAGAGAGTTACAAGACACCAAAAATTAATTTTTTTGTAAATCAGCTCACCCATAAAAAAAAAAAATTTGAGGAAGGACATCATCAGTACCCTTTGCCACAAATTACTGAATTTACTGTAGGTTGCTTTTTTTTTATTATTGTATTTTTAGTGAAGATTTAAAGTAAGTACATTAATTGAGCATACACAAAAGCTTGGAAATACTTATACTGAATAATGCATGGTAAATACAAGGAGAGGGAGCAACAAAACCAAGGTTATGTAATACACAGCCATTTTAAATTGCATATCGCTACGCATGAATTTACTATAGTTGATGTTCTCTCCCAACTTTGCCAAGAATACATTTACCATACTGGGGGCATACTTTGTCCCCTCACAACACCTTTGCTCTAGAGATAAAAATCTCTATTGAACCAAAAATAACTACGTCTCAGGGTGAACTTCAATGCACCAGTAATTAAAAAGCATTTGTAGTCTGTCACAGCTTGGGATTCGTCCAAATATTACTGAACAGCCTCAACTTCCTGTTGTAGTGTGTAACACTAGAATATAAAAATAATGTCAGTATTAACTTTCCTTAAAATTTACCATATTAAGGGTATTAGAATCTTAGTATCCCTTTAAGTAAGGCAGCATATTGACCACAAGTGGCTAGAGGATATGGGTAATATATTGTCCCAAGAGTAATGTAAGGGAGTCCCACTAATAAAAGCATCTTTGTGCATGTTGGGCAAATAATTTATAAAGGGTAACTATAGGAATGGATGGAATCACATACTTCTATTCTTGTTGCTTAAAACACCCTTATTATACAACAAGATTTTTCAGTTATTTTTTTTAATATTGACAGGTGGGAGATCCAGGGAGAGGCACATAAGTGTCCCTATCTCATAAAATATTAATAATTTCTTTCAAATAATCAGCCTTTTCCAAAAGGAAAAATCAACCCCCATTTGTCGGCTGGGCAAATAATGAGGTAATTTCTAGTTGCCTGGCCTCACAAATGCTTCTGGCAGAATGGTCAAACATTCCCATAGACACACTCCCAAACATGGTGAAAAAATATCCCCAGAAGAGTTGAAGCTGTTATAGCTGCAAAGGGTTGGCCAACTCAATATTGAACCCTAGGGACTAAGACTGGGATGCCATTAAAGTTCATGTGCGTGTGAAGACAGGCGTCCCAATACTTTTGCTAATATAGTGTATTTTATGGGACGTAGTGTAGTGTATTTTAGCCTTTGGTTAAAGGTTACAACTTTTTTTTTTAAACTACCTTCTTTAACCGTTTGCCGACCGCTGCACGACTATGTACTGCGGCGGGCAGCCCCGGCCAGGCAGAGTGACGTATGGATACGTCACTCGCCTGTCACTGACTTGCGAGCCCATTGCGGGCGGGCGCGCGCCCGCCGCGGCTCGTTCACAGACAAGTCAGTGCGTGTGTCCGGCGGACTCGATGTCCGCCGGTCACACTACGATCGCTCCTGTGAAGGGAGAAAGGAGGAGCGGCTTATGTAAACAAGCCGCCCGTCATTCTCCCTGGTGTAAAAATGAAGATCAGACAGTTCTACTATGTAGAACTGTTGATCTTTGTTTTTTCACCAATAGCAATGTCCCTGCACAGTTAGAAACACGCCCCTAGGACACACTTAACCCCTCCCTGTCCAATAAAGTTAACCCCTTCCCTGCCAGTGTCATTTTTGCAGTAACAGTGCATATGTATAGCACTGATTACTGCAGTAATGTCACTGGTACCCCCAAAAGTGTCAAAAATGTCAGTCAAGGGTCCGATCTGTCCGCCGCAATGTCGCAGTACCGCAAAAAAAAAAATCGCAGATCGCCGCCATTACTCGTTAAAAAAAAAAACACCAAAAATGACAAAAATCTTGCCCTTTGTTAGTAAACGCGATAACTTTTGCGCAAACCAATCAAAATACGCTTTTTGCGATTTTTTTTACCAAACATATGAAGCGTAAAACAATTTGGCCGAAAATGTTAAAAAATTTTGATTTTTACATTTTTTTGGGGGGGAATTTCATATAAAAAAATGTGAAAAATATTGTTATTTTTGCAAAAATTACGCTCTTTTTTTGTTTATAGCGCATGATCAAAAAATCGCACAGGTGATCAAATACCACCAAAAGAAAGCTCTGTTTGTGGGAAAAAAAAGGACGTGAAATTCGTTTAGGTACAGCGTCGCACGACCGCGCAATTGTCCGTCAAAGTCAAGCAGTAAAAAAATCGCAAAAAAAACCCTGGTCTTTTAGCAGCCAAATCCTCTGGGGCTTAAGTGGTTAAATTAAAAACTCCTGTTTTACATTCTTCTTCTTTTTAGCTAATTGTATCTTCCTACCCCTCCTTGTTCCTCACTTGGACTTGTACTATTTTTATTTATTATAAATTACTTAAAAACCCTGGTATTTTACATTCTTCTTTTATTAGCTGATTGTATCTTCCTCCCCCTCTGGTTCATGCCTGGTGTTTTAACTCCTTTGTTTGATTTACTTTGTTCTAAAAAACGATTGTTATTGACACACCAACTTTAATCATGTCTGAAGTCTACATAATTTTTCCTTCCCACATTCCAAAAGGAGTCAAGAATATATCCTCCAATAGATCCCCTCGTTCCCATGGGGGTAATTATCAATATACCTCTCTCCAAAGGAATAATCAAACTCTTCATTAATATAATTACAGGGAGTTCAAATATGCTATGTGTTAAACCGATCTGTCATTACATCTCCTTGGGGAATTTTGTGTATTATTCCTATTCTTTATCATTCTCTATTATATATTGGTTTCTTTTGGTTAAAACCAAAACTGGCACTAGTATTTCTTTGTATAATAATTTTTTTTGGGATATTTTTCACAACATTCAAGGATATTGTTACCTTAAGAGATTTCCCCATCATACTTTTGCCATTAAAACACCTCTCCATTTTTATGGTAATTAACTACCTAAGTGCCACCATGTTACACTCCTTTCCTTACCAGGCCATTTTTCAGTTATTAGCACTGTGATAACCTTTCCTACAATTACTTAGACATGCCAGGCTTTACCCAAATTAATTTGATATATTTCTGAGGCACATAGTGCTTTCTTTTGGTGGTAACCAGTTTTGTTTTTTTGTTTTTTTTGTTCTTTTTACTATCTATCTTACTTTATGTTATCCACTTTTGGACTGGAAGGATTTGCCCCCTTAATGACCTGCCATTTTTTGCGATTCGGCACTGCGTTACTTTAAGGGACAATTGCGTGCGACGCTGTACTCAAATAAAATTGATGTCATTTTTTCCCCACAAATAGAGATTTCTTTTGGGTGTATTTGATCACCTGTGAGATTTTTTTTTTTTGGGCTATAAACAAAAAAAGAGCGACAATTCTGAAAAAATATATATATTTTTCACATTTTGCTATATAACAATCCCATATAAAATTTTAAAATCACATTTTTTTCATCCTTTTAGGCCAATTTGTATTCTGCTTCTTTTTTAGTAAAAAAAAAAAAAAAAATCGCAATAAGCGTATTTTGATTGGTTTGCACAAAAGTTATCATGTCTACAAACTAGGGGGAAGATTTATGTCATTTTTATTTATTTTTTTACTAGTAATGGCGGTGATCTGCAATTTTTAGCGGGACTGCGACATTTCAGAAGACAGATCGGACGCCTAACTGACATTTTTGATACTTTTTGGGGGACCAGTGACATTGCTACAGTAATCAGTGCTAAAAATATGTACTGTTACTGTAATAATGACACTGGCAGGGAAGGGGTTAACCCAGGGGCAATCTAAGGGTTAAGTGTGAGCCTAGGGGAGTGTTTTCTGACTGTGGGGGGAGGGACTTGTGAAATGATCACATGGACCTGTGTTCCTATATAGGAGGATCACAGGCGCTTCGTGGTCATTTCAGAGAGAACAACGGTCGGCTGTGTTTACAACAGCTAACTGGTGTTCTCTCTCAGTGGGGAGCGATCCAGTGCATCGGCATCCCTACTGCCTAGTGGGGGTGGGCGTGCACCGCCAGTGGTGCACACCCGCCACCAGGACCGCTCCCAAGAGCCAACGTACCCCTACATCGGTTCGCGCAGCCGAGCCAGCCTGCCGGGGGGCGGTTGGCAAGCGGCTATAGAACATGTCAAAAACAATTTTTTTCCATAAAATTAGGACAAAATGTGTCTGCAAGCAGGTGCTTCCAAGTGGTTCACTGCATTGTATGTGTTTTTTTTTTTTTTTTAAGTTTTTGTCTATCGTAGTTTTTATGGCTTTGTTTGCATTTCTTTGTAAAACTGTGTGTCTTAATGGAAGTTGGTTGCGCTGTTGAGTTGTGCTTGCCCTGTTGAGGTGGTACCCATGTGGTATTCCCTGGGAGGCAAGGGTTAACACTGCTGGTCATGTTTCCCCTTGCTTTTTATGGAAGTACGGCCATCTACTTGGGCAAACACATAAAAGGGAACAACTTCTTGAGGACACAGTAGGTAAGATGGCCGGAGGTATGGTTCCAGGTCTCCCCACTTTAGTAGCAGAATGCTGTGAAGGATTCAAATTACTTCTAGCACTTAACCACCACCCAGTCATGGTTTTAGGGATATGGATGTATGCCACTGCTAAATGGACTTTGGGACTTAAGGACTTTCTCACCATTATAAGGTATGACTACTTTATGATCATTTAGGGGCACCAGGGGACAGCTATGGGGAACTTACAGAGCATATTCAGGAATGTATATTGAAAATATTGTGTAAAATGCTTATTTGTTACTTTTCCACAACCTAAGGCTCCGTTCACATCTAGGCGTTTTGGGGCGTTTTTGGGGCGTTTTTCTGCTCTAGGATCAGCTCTCAAAACGCCCAACAAGACAAATCCTATTCATTTCAATGGCCCCTGTTCACATCTGAGCGTTTTGACGCTGTATACAAAATGCCCAATGCTCAAAAAAGTACATGAGCTTCTTTTTGGGCAGATTACAGGCGTTTTCCATTGATCTCTATTCAATCTAAAAACGCCTGCACAAAAATCGCGGTAAAAATCGCGGTAAAATCGCGGTAAAATCGCGGTAAAAAACGCCGCAAAAATCGCGGTAAAATCGCGGTAAAAAACGCGCGAAAAACGCTACGCTCAGGTGTGAATGTAGCCTATGTAAAGAATGTTTATTGTTATTCAACCTGGTCTGAAGATTCCCAAGGACACACTTAAAGGGGTGCCATGCATGTGAAGCATGTCACAAAGAACAGGGCTTAAGAAGAGGACAAGATGAGATAGAGAAAATACAGTACCAATGTCTAATCCTGTAAAGGATTCACAAATATGCCATTCCAGTTTAAAATAAAAATGAAAAAGAGAAAAGGTCCAACGTAGCGTAATACTGTGATAGACGGATGAATCATGGGGGGAGGGTCACACCAGTGATGGTATATTCAAACAAACACATAGTGCTCTCTTCCTTCTTCCCCATATGTAATATAAACTCACCAGACCAAAAAATGATATATGCATTTCAAGAAAGTAGTTTATATGGCTCCGTCATCACACCTTCACATCAAATAGTCAGGACCTCCACAGTTCAACTCTAACACTCATCAATGAGAGAAACATCGGTGATTAAAAGTTGAATCCTCATTTATTGAACAGAAAAATAAAACAAGGTTACTCACTCGTGTCACGCCACTGCATGTAACAGAAACTGCGGCGCAACCAGGCTTGCCAAGTGTGCATAGAGCGTAAGAAGGAACTTATATCAATAATGAACAATAGGAAGTGTTACAGAAGTTGGGCCAAAGATTACAAGGAGTTAATTATGAATACTTCTCTTTAAAGTTGGAGTGCCACCTTAAATGCCAGCCTTTCATTCTATGTCAGCCTCAGCTGGCCTTTTGTTGGCACTAGCGAGCGCTTCCCCCAGGTTCTCACTTGACCACATTAAGCCCCACCCACATGTCCTGCTACATTTTTTGTAAAAAAAAAAACAAACAAAGTGCAAAATATTGAGTTTGTGTGAAAGGTATTGAGCATACAAATTAGGATATATTTGAAATGTATTAGCTATGATGGTCTGATTGCCCATCACATTTTTTGTGGTCCTATAATGCCAGATTAGTACAAACATCCTCAAATTTACCTATTTTGGAAAGCAGACACCCTAAAGTATTTCATAAGAGGCATGGTCAGTATTTTACAGATCCTTTTTGCCAAATGTTTTTGAAAAGTAAGGTAATTTATTGATTTGTTTAAATACGTTGTCTCTTATACACAGCATCCTGACTGCCTATTACATTTTTAGAGAAAAACCCACAAAAATACCTACATTTTGGAAAGAATACACCACCAGGTATTTGCTAAGAGGCACTCTGAGCCTTTTAAGATCTCATTTTTTACCATCATTTGAAATGAAATGTATTTTTTTTTTTTATTACACAAAGTTATAATTTTAATAAGAAATTGTTCACACACAGCCTGGGCATAATTATAGTTTCACTCCAAAACACTTTCTTCTTGAGTATAGAGATACCATATGTGTGAGACTTTTCTGCTGCCTTGCTGCATAGAGGGGCAAAAAAATCTAAGGAGCACCTTCAATCTTTCAAGGGGAATAAATATGCATCAGATTTCCTGAAAATCTATTACATTTTCAGAGGCCCAAAAGTGCCGGGGCAGTAGAAACACCAACAGTATAACTATAATAACTACAGTATACTGTATAACTATATAACCAATTTTGGAAAGCAGACACCCCGAGGTGAAAGGAAAAAACATTGGCACTGGCTGAAATCAGCAAATTGGAATCTCTGGTGTTGACTGTGAATAGAAAACTGGAAATATTGGCGCTGACTGTAAGGCGCTGTTCGTAATCTGGCTACAGCTATAATCAGGAGCTGGCTTTAATCAGGTGCTGGCAGTATTCAAATTTAGGGCTGTAATCTAGTGCTGCCTGTAACCAGGCTCCTGCTGTAATCTGGTGCTGTCTGTAATCTGGTGCTGGCTGCAATCTGGTGCTGGCTGCAATCTGGCGCTGGCTGCAATCTGGCGCTGGTTGCAATCTGGCGCTGGCTGCAATCTGGCGCTGGCTGTAATCTGGCGCTGGCTGTAATTTGGCACTTGTTGTAATCTGGTGCTGGCTATAACCAGGCACTCACTGTAATCGAGTAGGCGCACCATAATCATATATTGTCAGTTTTGTCAATATGGTGGTGTTCTCTTCAGTGCTGGTTTCCACAAGTCATTGAGAGATTCAATGTTTTCTTTTTACAAACTGACTTCTGTATACTGTTCTTTTGGGGTTTTATGATATGGTGCATGATTCATTTGAATCTCTTGGGGGGGGGGGCAGGGAATTTCCAAAAGACTACAAGAAGGAAATTTGGGAGTCTCACATCAAGTGCTGCAATTACTTATATTTTTTTTTTTTTTTGGAGGACTGCATATACTGTATTATTTCTCATTACATGCGGCTTGTATAAACTATTTTTCTATAACACAGACTTTCTTGTTTCTTACACTGTTTATTTTTTTGTATATGGTGGGTCAGCTGCTTTTATGCCTTAGTGGATGTTTTTGATTTCAGAAATAAATTTAATATTAATTTTGATAAGGTTTTTAATTCCAGTGGGGCTATAGTGAAGGCATTTTTTTTGCTTTTGAAAACTGAAAAGATCACTGAAATAAACGTACTGTGGGGTATAACTCTCTTTGATTCCTAAAAGTCTTAGGTGATACAGTATGTTTCAATGCAAAATGATGATAGGGCACAGGAAGAGGTCATTTAAAGTGTAACCCCACTTTTGTTGAAAAAAAAAAAAAAAAAAAACATTCCCTGTCTACAGTATCTCACAAAAGTGAGTACACCCCGCACATTTTTGTAAATAGTTTATTATGTCTTTTCATTTGATAACACTGTAGAAATTACACTTTACTAAAATGTAAAGTAGTGAGTGTACAGCTTAAAAACAGTGTAAATTTGCTGTCCTCCTAAAAATAACTTAACACACGGTAATTAATGTCTAACCGCTGGCAACAAATGTGAGTACACCCCTAAGTGAAAATGTCCACATTGGGAGCAATTAGCCATTTTCTCTCCCCAATGTCATGTGACTTGTTAGTGTTACAAGATCTAAGGTGTGAATGGAGAGCAGGTGTGTTAAATTTGGAGTTATCACTCTCACTCTCTCATACTGGTCACTGGAAGTTCAACATGGCACCTCATGGCACAGAACTCTCTGAGGATCTGAAAAAAAGAATTGTTGCTCTACATAAAGATGGCCTAGGCTATATGAAGATTGCCAAGACCCTGAAACTGAGCTACAGCACAGTGGCTAGGACCATACAGTGGTTTAACAGGCCAGGTTCCACTCAGAACAGGCCTCACCATGATCGACCAAAGAAGTTGAGTGCACATGCTCAACGTCATATCCAGAGGTTGTCTTTGGGAAATAGAGTGCTGCCAGTATTGCTGCAGAGGTTGAAGGGGTGGGGGATAAGCCTGTTAGTGCTCAGATCAAACGCTGCACACTGCATCAAATTAGTCTGCATGGCTCTCGTCCCAGAAGGAAGCCGCTTCTAAACATGATGCACAAGTAAGCCCGCAAACAGTTTGCTGAAGACAAGCAGACTAAGGACATGGATTACTGGAACCATGTCCTCTGGTCTGATGAAAACAAGATAAACTTATTTGGTTCAGATGGTGTCAAGCGTGTGTGGTGGCGACCAGGTGAGGAGTACAAAGACAAGTGTGTCAGGGAATAGGGCTGTGTCAGGGTATAGGGCTGCATGAGTGCTGCCAGCACTGGGGCGCTACAGTTCATCGCGGGAACCATGAATGCCAACATGTACTGTGACATACTGAAGCAGAGCATGATCCCCTCCTTTCGGAGACTGGGCCGCAGGGCAGTATTCCAACATGAAAATGACCCCAAACACACCTCCAAGATGTCCACTGCCTTGGTAAAAAAGCTGAGGGTGAAGGTGATGGACTGGCCAAGCATGTCTCCAGACCTAAACCCCATTTAGCATTTGTGGGGCATCCTCAAACAGTAGGTGGATGAGCACAAGGTCTCTAACATCCACCAGTTCCGTGATGACGTCATGGAGGAGTGGAAGAGGACTCCAGTGGCAACTCGTGAAGCTCTGGTGAATTTCCTGCCCAAGAGGGTTAAGGCAGTGCTGGAAAATAATGGTGGCCACACAAAATATTGACACTTTTTCCCAATTTAAACATTTTCACTTAGGGGTGTACACACTTTTGTTGCCAGCAGATCAACCTGCACCCCGACTAAGTACCTCCATTGAAGGATGCTTCTAGTGCTTCCTGAAGGCTCCTAGCACTCCACCAGACACCATAACTGCCTCAGACCCCACAAACCGCTGCAGCTTGGTTGGGGTCTCGCTGTCTCCTACCCCCCCTGGACCTACAACAAGGCTCCAGGTTTCAGTGGGTGAACCTCTCTTTCTCCAGAGAGTGCAGCAGGAACAGGAACAAGCTCTTACAAGAGCTTAGTGATTATCCAAGGGAGTATGAAGGACATAGCAATCCCTTGTAGCATATTCCCCCAATGAGAGACAGGACTCTAGATTGAGGTTAAGTATAACTCAACTTTATTGAACAAGAAACTTACTTTTATACAGTTTTCCCCCACAAGCTTACCGCCCAGATGGACCTTGTTGAAAACAGGCCCTGACATTCACAATCCAATGAAAACAGAGTTTTACACTCCCATAGAGTGTACACAAAGATATACATTGTGGGACAATCCCCATCCCCCTTAGCAGCCAATCCACATACACATATACATCTCATAATGAGCTTATCTTAAGGCAGACAGAACAATGTGAAGTCATTAACATTTAGCAATGAGACAGGCACAATCCACATTCCCTCCCAATACACAAACAATAGGGAAGTCTGCCAATGACAGTCTGTGTGTCTCTCTCACAGACAAGCACATGGAATACACTGTGTAAGGTGGTATTAAATCTTCATATTTCTATATGAAGATATGGTTGACGAATATTACTGTCCCACTTGAAGCAATCCAAACCATTAATTATCTGTCTTTCACTCATAGTGACTGTTAGTACTGTCACAAGCGGTTTAGACATTAATGTCTGTGTGTTGAGTTATTTTGAGGAGACAACAAATTTACACTGTTATACAAGCTGTACACTCACCACTTTACATTGTAGCAAAGTGTAATTTCTTCAGTGTTGTCGCATGAAAAGATATAATAAAATATTTTCAAAAATGTGAGGGGTGTACTCACTTTTGTGAGATACTGTATTCTCTATGTTCAGATTCAGCAAGGTCAGGGGATGGCGGTATGACAATCTCGGTGGTCTGTGTGATCAGAGAGTAAATGTCCAGCCAGAAGGAAGTTAACAGTGGACATTCCCATAGAATATGGAGAAGAGAGCCTGTGGCTCTGTAGTTTTCAAGTAGACTGGGGACATTTTGTGATCAAAGATTGAAATTTTAAGAGGGGTTAGGTATCTGCGCTGGGTTATACTTTGTGTAAGTTCCCAAAGGGGAAAGCGGGTAGTTGCTTTGTATATGGATTGAAGTGCTTTCCCCCATTGGTTGGCAATGTAGCTTTGCTCTAAGTCCTGTTCCCATTGACAGAACATGTTGGAGTGTTGCAAGGACCACCTTTCATGGAGCAGATCATAGAATAACGAAATTCCCTTTGTGGATTTAGAGCTGGGTAAGTAGTAGCTTAGAGCTTGCTTAGGGACAGGAGTTAGAAGGTGAGGGTTCTGTTGAAGACAGTGGGCTATTTGGAGGTATTGGAATAGGAATGAGTCAGGCTTTTTTAGGAATGCTCTTACCTGGGGGAACGGTTTTAACCAGTTTTGCCAGGTGAGGTCATTAAGCAAGAAGGTATATCATTGGATAATAAGTTGAGATTAAAGTCAGTAAGCATAGGTTGTAGTATGGAGATAGGGAGCTTCATAGGTGATTTTGGTGTGCTTAGCCAAGGCATGGAAGTACATTTTCACCATATATTTACGGATGCTTTGATGGTAGGGGGTAGGTGTGAGGGGAGTGTAGATTTGGGGGGAGGCTCTAAAGCCACAATTTCAGGTTTTTGCTAGGGATTGGTTGGCGTTCTAGCTCGCCCCACAAGGATTGTGCTTTAGGAAAGAACTATTCTTTGAGTTGGGCAAGAATGGTGGCGTGGTAGTTGTCAGTAATGTCTGCTAAGTTTGAACCGCCCACTGATCTATGCTTGATTAGCCATGTCCGAGCAATTCAGGTTTTTTTACCTTTTCGAATATAATTGGTTAGTAGGGATTGCAGAGAGTTTAGGTAGGAGCAAGGGGTGGGGATAGGGAGCAATCTAAACATGTATAGAAGTTGAGGAAGTGTTGTCGCTTTGAACGCCACTAGTCTGCCTGCCCAACAGAATTTATGTTTAGAAATATGCTCGAGGGATCGGGAGAATTTTTGTTTAAAGGGAATATAGTTTGCTTTAAATAGGTTATCTGGATTTTTAGGTAAATTAATTCCTAGATAAGCTATGTCAGACTCTGACCACTGGAGTGGAAATTGGGTGGCTAAAAGGTTTTGGGTGATATTATCTATGCCTAAAATCAATATATGAGATTTCAAAGCATTTACTCTGTAGTAGGACACTTCACTAAATTGGTTTAGTAGAGAGTGTACTGCCTTTAGAGAGGAATGTAGGTTGGTTAACATCAATATGACATAGTCGGCAAAAAGGCTGATTTTGTGCTCCTTTTTGCCCTCGAGAAAACCTGAGATCAGTTTGGAGGTCATTATATGTTCTGCCTGGGGTAAGTCAAAGATGAGTGGGGAAAGAGGGCATCCCTGACGTGTACCATTATTAATATTGAATGGGGATGAAAGCATTTCTGCTATGTAAACATTTGCTGAAGGGACTGTATAGAGGGCCATGATGACCAAAAGGATCAAGTCAGAGATTCCAAATTTAGCAAGTACGGCCTTGAGGTAGCCCCAATGGACTCTATCGAATGCCTTCTCTGCATCCAGTGAGAGGAGCAGACAATCCCAGAGCATTGTGCCAAGTGGGGTATGTTAATCAGGCGTCTGATGGCATCAGAGGGTTGACATCCCCTGATGAACCATGCCTGTTCTATGAGAGAGGAGATGATAGACATTAACCTGCATACAATAATTTTAGCATACAGTTTTAGGTCTGCATTGAGCAGAAAGATCGGCCTAAAGTTTTGAGGTGTTATTAGGTCTTTCCCAGGCTTGGCTAGAGCCACGTCTAAAGCCTTAAACATTTCCTGTGGGAATGAGGAGGAGGAGGAAGCTTTGTTGAAGAGGTCACAGAGAGAAGGGGCCAACCTGTCTTTGAATTGTTTATAGTATTCCCCTGGGTGCCCATCGGGTCCAGGTGATTTACAATTTGGAAGGGACTCAATATGTTGAAGTATTTCTTGGATAGTGAAGGGGGAGTTGAGTTTACGGAGTTGGTCGGTAGAGAGGATTGGGAGGTTTATCTGGGAAAGGAATTTTTGGATTTTGGCAGGAGATGGTTGAGGGGTGATGGCATCATTTTTTAAGTTGTATAGGGATTTCTAAAGCTGCAAAGCACATTTGGTATCCCTTGTGGGTCAATGATTTTAGCTTTAGTGGTGTGGTGAAGAATAAACGGTATCTTAGCTTTGGTACGGTGACCCTGAAGGTGCAATGTCATGCATTTACCTGCTTTATTGTTGGTAGAGTATGAGAGGGCTTTAAAGCCTACATTGGGTTTTTCATTGGTATGGAGCAAGAGGGATCTAAGTTCTTACCTTAGGGCTGTAAGTTGTAGATTGGGGGTGTTGGAAAGGGACAAATTGTTTAGGGACTTGGTGGATTTTATCTGTGCAAGGACCTTGCTAATTCACTGTGTCCTCCTCTTTTTAGCAATTGACCCCATTTTTATCAAGACCCTACCTGATAAACGCTTTGTGAGCTATCCACAAGGTGGCAATTTTGTCTACTGATCCGGTATTATGCAAGAACATTTTGGGCTAATTGGCCCTGGATCTTCTCAGCGTATGGAGAGGACTTTATAAGAAAACAATGAGGATCACACAATACTCAGCCCCCTAATGATAAGATCCTGCCACAGCGCCTCGGCTAAAAATCATTAAGGTAATTGCACCTCTAAAAAAATTTTAAATAAGAAATGCAAGCCAGCAATAACTAATAAATATTCAACAAATGGTCAGATCTCATACAAACATGAAATCAAGACATGCGGTGCATATAATCACAGTCCCGAATGTGTTGAGTGTTATTCATGAAAGATGAAGTGTCACACAGTTCATTATAAATCATCCACTTAGAGATAAGGAATGTGCCATCCACCACACCACAAGTGCAGATATCACCGCTCCCAATGGTAATAAACTCACCAGACAGCTGATAAACAGCGCTTAACACCTTATATCACTCTGCAGGCAGTTTAGTACAGTGGTTCCCAACTCCGGTCCTCGGGACCCACCAACAGGCCAGGTTTGCAAGATAACTAAATTACATCACAGGTGATCTAATTTGCTGCTCAGTGATTGCAGTATTCTAGTCTGCATCCCCCAAGGTAATACTTAAAATCTGGCCTGTTAGTGGGTCCCGAGGACCGGAATTGAGAACCACTGGTTTAGTAGATGTCCATGGGTGGCCGCAACTCAGTATGAATCCATATGAGGGATAAAAGCAAAATGATCCATAGCGTTATATTGTTAAATACAACGTTTATTAAATGAAAAATAAAAAGGATCCATTCACATTTTTAATGCTGTAAAAACGCCTTTAAAATCATAAGCACACGTGAAGGGGGCTAGGGATCAATCTATGACAGGGTTCATACACATTTTTACCAAGAAAATTCCATGACTTTTCCATGACTTCACGTAAATATTCATGACCTAAAGTTACATGAAATGTCTATGTATACATGTTAAATAAGAAGAAAATCCATGTCACACCCAGCATATTTTCACTAAAATAAATGACAACCTTTGTAGTGTACAGTACCTCTGCAGTTAGGGTTTCGTTTCTGGATACAGTGCGACTCAAAATGGTCCCTTGTTTTACAGTGGATGAGATGGAAGCACCACTGCCACAGCTGGGAGAGGGTGTCACTTCAGGCGCACGGGTGAAAAAGCCGAGAACTCTGATGTAGGGGGGACTCTGGTGACCAGAGACCACTTTCCACAGAGAGAATGCACTAAGAAAGGGAGGGGGGTCCTGATATAAGGAGGAACCTTTATAACAGTGCCCCCTTACATCAGTGACCCCCCCTCAGACTGCCCGGGCAGCACTGTCACTGACCTCCTCTTAGGTGCACCATGCTCTGGTTTTATCCTGTAGTTTCCTCTCCCCAGTCCACACATGTCTGACTTCTCCTGTGATCCCCATCCCGACAGCACTCCCACTTTTGACTCCTCTCCAGACATGATAAAAGACAAGAGATGGTCAGAGATTATGGACATGATAGAAGAGATGGTTAGAGGCTGTGGACATGGTACAGGAGGTGGTCAGAGGCTGTGGACATGATACAGGAGATTTTCAAAGGCTGCGGACATGGTACAGGAGATTTTCAAAGGCTGCGGACATGGTACAGGAGATGGTCAAAGGCTGCAGACATGGTAGAAGAGATGGTCAGAGACTGCAGACATGGTAGAAGAGATGGTCAGAGACTGCGGACATGGTAGAAGAGATGGTCAGAGACTGCGGACATGGTAGAAGAGATGGTCAGAGACTGCGGACATGGTAGAAGAGATGGTCAGAGACTGCGGACATGATACAGGAGATGGTCAGAGACTGTGGACATGATACAAGAGATAGTCAGGGACTGTGGACATGATAGAAGAGAAGGTCAGAGACTGCGGACATGACAGAACATAGAAGAGCACTAGGGGGGGCCGGAGAGCACAGGGGAAGCAGAGAGCACTGGAGGAGCTGAAGGGCATGGGGGGGGGATAGAGAGAATTAAGGGGGGGTTTGGAAAGCATTGCAGGGGGGTTGGAAGGCACAGGGGAGTGGAGAGCACTGTCTGGGGGGGAACAGGAAATCACTGAAGGGGGAGCCAGGGAGCACAGGGGGGTTTAGAGCACTGGGGGAGCCAGAATAAGAGCACGGAGGGGGCTAAGAGCAGGGAGGGCTAAAAGAGCACTGGGGGGGCTAAAAGAGCACCGAAACAGAAAATGACTTTTTTCCCCCCAATTATTTTTAAAATAGTAGGCAAGGTTAATTACCCATGGTATTTGTATTATGCAGCATGAGGGGGTTAATGTATTGCCACTGGTCACTGATGCATTAATGACCGACCAGTGGCAGTTAATTAACCCCTTTCTGCTGCATTAGTGGCACCAGTGTCAATGTTAATTAACACTGGTTGCACTGACACTGATACTGGTTGCACTAATGCAGCTCACTGATACTGAATAGATACTGAATTCATAATTATAATTAATAATAATGAAAAGATACTGAATTAATAAAAGTTTGTAATTAACAGCATAAACAACCCATCATCCCTGCACATTAACCATTGGAGCCAATAGCTCACCAATCCAATTATTACAGCACTGGATGGGTTAATTAATCTGGGATATGTGTGTGTCTGTGTGTGGGGGGAGGCTTAATTATTTCTGAAATCTTATTTTTCTTTTTAAGGGGAAAAAGATGGAGAGGTAATATTTATTTGGAGGTAACTTTTAATATGTCTATTAGGCTGCTGCTTGATAATTAAGGAGAGCGAGAGAGAGAGAATATCTTCTGCAGCACAGGAGAGAAGCAGTCTGCTTCTACATTCCACAGCACATTCCACAGCACATTCCACAACACATTCCACAGCACATTCCACAGCACATTCCACAGCACATTCCACAACACATTCCACAACAGGGGCAGTCGGCTTCTACATTCCATAGCACATTCCACAACACATTCCACAGCACATTCCACAACACATTCCACAACACATTCCACAACAGGGGCAGTCGGCTTCTACATTCCATAGCACATTCCACAACACATTCCACAGCACATTCCACAGCACATTCCACAGCACATTCCACAACACATTCCACAGCACATTCCACAACAGGGGCAGTCGGCTTCTACATTCCATAGCACATTCCACAACACATTCCACAACAGGGGCAGTCGGCTTCTACATTCCATAGCACATTCCACAACACGGCCGGCAGTCGGCTTCTACATTCCATAGCACATTCCACAACAGGGCAGTCGGCTTCTACATTCCATAGCACATACCACAGTACGGGCAGTCGGCTTCTACATTCCATAGCACATACCACAGTACGGGCAGTCGGCTTCTACATTCCATAGCACATACCACAGCACAGGAGAGAAGCACCCTCACACCCCCCAGTGCACGCCCCCCCCCCGCTGGTACGTCCCTGAGAGCGGGACAGTGAATGCACGATTTCTCAGTTTCAGGTTTCAGCGGATCAATCCACCGCAGAGTTCCCAGCCTGTCACGGTCTATTCATATTGAAGAGACCAGTGATCAGGCTGCAGCCTGCGGCTGATTCTTCCGCCTAAACCCGAAACAGAGAAAATAGTCCACTTACTGTCCCCGCTCCCACAGAATACAGGGGGCCCAGAGACAAAATTAAATAGTTGCACAACACTTTTCCATGACTTTTCTAAAACTTAGTAAGTTTAGTCATTTTCCAGGACTTTTCCAGGCCTGGAAAGTGTCATGTCAAAATCCCATGACTTTTCCAGGATTTTCATGACCGTACGAACCCTGCTATGATCAGCCTCCAGTCCTCCGCTCATCTGAGTCACTTCCGGTTAGACGTCTGATGCGGGTATACTCTCCTCGTTGCCGTGCAGCCTACGTCCCGACATGTTTCGTTTTACAACTTAGTCATGGGAAAAGCATTGGCCCTCCACAGCTTGGTGGAGGTGTTGAGAGGTGTGGAGTCAAACAACATGCAAACAGGAGCATGGTCCCATGGTCCAATCATGATATTGGTTATATAGTCGATTCTGAAGTTCGTTGAAGAAGCCACTTGTCATTAAGGAATTAGTTGATTCTTGAATATGAATTGTATGCTGTGGAGTGGAAAGTAGTGATCGACCAATATTGTTTTTTTATTGCCAATACTAATACTGATATTTTGGTCATCGCATATCGGTATCGGCCACTATTGGCCGATGTTTTCTTACATTTGTACATTTTTTTTTAAATTTAATTATTTATTTTTTTACAGGTACTCTTGTTGAGGGATCTGGGGGTCTAAAAGACCCCAAACCACTCCTTTGCACTTAAAAGCATTCAAAACGCAAAGCTTGGCTGTTTTGAATGCTGTCATTTTTTTTGAATTTGGTGTCGAGTACCCAGAAGTGATGTCATGACATCACTTCCGGGTTTTTACATGGAGACTTGATCAGAGCTGAGTGCGGCTTTGATCAAATCTTCTCTTCGGCGGCCATGCAGGCTGGTTATCCGGGTCTCCCAAAGGGACGGGAGACTCAGGTGAGCCGCGGAAGGCAGGGGGAAGGGGGGGCGTCTCCTCCCACTCCTTGTAATGACAGCCGAGCGGCTTCTCAGCCGTATCAGTTGTCATTACAAGACAGCCGGCTGTCGGCTATGGACACCGGTACTGGGGTGATGCCTCTATCTGCAGGCATCACTCCGGTAAAAGCACTGTCCCGAAATATCAGCAATATCGGTAACCTCAGGGGACAATTCCGATATATCGGGGAAAGTGCATATCGGCCCCCGATATATCAACTTTACTGATAATCTATTGGAAAGTAAACTCTTTTTCAGAAGTGTAATGGCATTTCTATACATCATATAGGTCGTTGGTTTGGATGAAGTGATGCATTGGAGAAGAATGTCTCAGGTTTCTATTGGAGGTGTCGAAGTGATAGTCAGGGGTGAATGTTGAAGCCCCCACACAAGATTAAGGATCCCTTTTGGACCTTCCTCTTACTCTTACCTTACTCTTTTCATACGTTGTCGATGGTATTTTTTAAAGGCGATCAGAACGCCACACTTTTTTTAGGGCTACAGGCTAGAAAGATGTTGGGGAAGGATTTATGCTGGAACAAAGGGATTGCAGTGTGTTTGAAGTGTGTCTTTTAGACACAGATAATCTCACATCTCAGGTTTATGGCTGCTTGCCAGAGGGAAGTTCTTTTCGCTGGGTGGTTGAGGCCTTTAGAGATTATAGATACTATTTTAATTCCCATGGTGAGGATAGTATGGATGATAGTCGTACTCGCGGTTCTTAGGTGGAATTATCCAATGGAGGTTGATGCACCGGTATGTTGGAAGCTAGTTCAAACTTCGTCATTTCAGATGAGGGGTTGCGCAGAGCTGGGAGAGCGAAATGTAGACTGATAGAAGAAATAATAGGAGAACAAACTGTAAAAAAGGTAAGCAAAAAGAAAATTAAAGCGGAGTTCCAGCCTGAGGGGTCAATTTTAGCTAAAAATACCCCCGGGACAGTCAGGGCTAGTACATTCCATAATGGATAGCCTCTGAACTGTCCCAGGTCTCACTTACCTGAAAAAGGAAATACTTACCTTGAAAATTTCTTCTCCAGTGCTGCAGCATCCCTCTTCGTGTCCTCTTCGTGATGTCGGAGTCCCACAATGCACTGCGCCGACCCCGCTCGTCACTTCCGGTGCAGGCGCGGCATCCCTGCACAGCTTCTGGGCATGCCCAGAAGCTGTTTAGCAGTGAATACCGCGCATGCACCAGAAGTGACAAGCGGGGCCGGTGCAGGCACATTGATTCCTGGGAGCAATGTTGTTCAGCTCCCAGGAATCATCGCAAACCGGAAGTGATGGTGCGGGCCGCAGAGGAAGGAAGTGGAAGGAAGGTGAGTATATTTTCTTCTATAATAAGGTAAGTGACCAAAAAAAAAATCACCATTATCCATTTCTTTTTCAGGTTCCCCTTAGCAAGCGGATGGCCCAAAATCGATTTTATCGATTTTGAGGCCAGAACTCCGCTTTAAGCAGCTGTGAACATTGGTACTGAGCAGCATATCATGAGGTGGGGAGAAGTTCAAATGGATTGATCCGAAACTGGATCCGAAACTGTGATAGGTAGTCAGGAGTGAAATCAACAATTTACGCCCTCTGAAAGCCTGAAAGTGGGAATTGGTTTTTGGGGTCCTGTACTCGGCTAGACTGCAAAAAAGTCTCACACATGGGGTATCCCTGTACTCAGGAGAAGCAGCAGAATGTATTTTGGGGTATTATTTCACGTATACCCATGGCATGTGTGAGCAAAATATCATTTAGTGACAACTTTGTGTAAAAAAACAAAACAAAACAAAAAATAATATATTTTCCGAAACTTGTGGCAAAATATAAAATATTCCATGGACTCACCATGCCTCTCAGCAAATAGCTTGGGGTGTCTACTTTCCAAAATGAGGTCATTTGGGGGGTGGGTTTGTGCTATCTTGGAATTTTAGGGCCTCCGAAACTGTGACAGGTAGTGCGGAGGTGAAATGCACAATTTATGCCATTAGAAAACCTGAAGATGGTGATTGATTTTTGGGGTCCTGTACACAGCTAGGCTCCCAAAAAGTCTCACACATGTGATATCCCCATACTCAGGAGAAGTATCAGAATGTATTTTGGGGTGTCATTCCATATCATGTGTGAGAAATGTATCTTTTAGTGACAACTTTGTGTTAAAAAAAAAAATTAAAAAAAAAATTGTAATTTTTCCAAAACTTGTGGCAAAATATGAAATATTCCATGTACTCACCATGCCTCTCAGCAAATAGCTTTGGGTGTCTACTTTCCAAACTGGGGTCATTTGAGGGGGTTTTGTGGTATGACATTTCAGGGCCTCCTAAACTGTTATAGGTAGTAAGAAAATGCAATGAAAAATGTACGCCCTTTGAAATTCTGATGGTGGAGTTTGGTTTTCGGGGTCCAGTACACAGCTAGGCTCCCAAAAAGTCTCACATATGTGATATCCCTGTACTCAGGAGAAGCAGCAGAATATATTTTGGGGTGTAATTACACATATACCCATGGCATGTGTGAGCAATATATCATTTCAATGTCAACTTTGTGTAAAAAAAAAATGTTTTTTTTTTTAGTCATTTTTTAAACACCTGTGACAAAAAATGAAATATTCAATGAGCTCAACATGCCTTTCAGGACATTCGTTAGGATGTCTACTTTCCAAAATGTGGTAATTTGGGGGGTTTGTACTGCTCTGCCATTTTAGCACTTCATGAAATGAGATAGGCAGTCAGAAATTTAAATTAATTCCAGTATTTACACCATAGTTTGTAGACGCTATAACGTTTGCGCAAACCAATAAAAATACGCTCATTGAAATACTAATGACAATTTTGGTTTTAATCAAAATAAACCAGCTTACAATAAAGAAAAATCCAGATGGATAAATAATAGCAAAACGTTTAGGAATAATACACATGATTCCCCAAAGAGATTTAATGACAGATCAGTTACAACGCATAAGAGATTTGAACCTCTCCATTCATTTCAAATGAGGAGTTTGATCATTCCTTTGAATAGAAAATTATTGCTAATCAACGAAGTTGGAACAAGGGGGAGGACATATACTTGATTCCCATTGGAATGGAAGAAGGGAAATGATGTAGATTTTGGATATGATCAAGGTTAGCGTGGCAATAACAGTCAATCACTAGGTACTTCAAACAGAAGGATTACAATAGCAGGCATGGAACCAGAGTGGAGAGAAAGATACAATCAACTGGAATAAGAAGAATGAAAAATAACATTCATTACTATACTAAAGTTTTAAACAGGTGTGAAAACGTGCTCTATAGAAGAGAAATCCAGATCAAATCAATGATTGATGTTACCTTTGCCTTCGAAACAGCATCAATTCTTTTAGGTACATACAGAAGTAATTGAGCAGGTAAGTTATTCCAAACATCTTGGAGAACTAACCACAGATCTTCTGTGGATGTAGGCTACCTTAAATCCTTCTGTCTCTTCATGTAATCCCAGACAGACTCGATGTTTAGATAAGGGACTGGTGTTATATACAGGCTGGCAGAGGCATTAGTGTTAAAATAAGACACTGGATTGGGAGCTGATTAGACTGAACATTCTACTAAGATTTACTGGCAAACTTTCTATAGTTCTTATTTTGTCATTTTTAGCTGAGTCTAATAATAGTCTGACATTTTCAGCGGTGAAAGTAAAGAGAACAAAATTCAATACTAAAACCAACATGTGGATAATATTTTAAAGCTGATATAGTTTTCTCTCTTTTCAAGGCATTTGTTGTCACTTCAAGGCAGCAATCATATACAGTAACTATATCTAAAGAAGGCAACAAGATGATGGAGTTCTACAAGAAGCAGAACGTCAGATCCCATACAGCTCTTTATGTTTGATAGGGTCCTTTGCACCTGGTAATCATTTTTTACACATACGGTAAAAAAAAAAAAAAAACAAATATACACTGTTGCTCAAGACATCTGTAAGATAAATTGGTAATGAATGCTGGATTTTTCACCATGACAATGCAGGGGGCAGGAGCATAAATGTACATTCTTTCCAGACAATAGACAACATCTTCGTGATGACCCCATCCCCAGTGACCACAATTCCAAACCTTCAAAAAGCCCTACAACAGTTTCCAGCTATTTGTGGGCTTAAATTATTTATTTCTTAAACTTATGATCTCTTAGCCTGGATGATCAAATGCTTAGAAAAATACAAGAAAAGTTTCAATGCAAATGACAACCTGACACACTCACACACTGGTATTAACAGCCTCCTTTTAGAATGTATAACAAAAAACTACCATCCCTTATTTTAAAACTTTCTGAAGTCCTAAAGAAATACTTTTATTTACCACCTTCATGGTTTGAGAGAGTACACTCCATTAAAAAGAACATACAGTATTTCCTATCTTTTTATATCTATTCATAATGCTTTTTATTAGAATTCCTAAATCCAATCTTTCCATTTTCAAAAGAAAACATCTGAAATTCATATGGTGTACTAAAAGACCAAGTGGTTTCGTTAAAAAAATGTACATAGCAATTTGCCCAGTGAAAGTGCATTTAATTTTTTTCTGCATGAATAGGGGAAAAAAGAGATTGTTATTAAGCTATTTTCTGTGCTAGTCAAATGTTTTTCATTAATTTAAAATTTAAAATATTGAATTTGAACACTAGATGCCACTAAAGTAAAGACAGCAATGTCCGTATCAACCCAGTGTTGTTCAATGAGCATGAAATGGGCAGAGTGGATACATTGTGTAGCTTGATAAGCTGGTCTGCCGGGCCATGTAGCCACCCCCTTGTGACAAATTCGGAAGTGACGAAACGCGTCAGAGCATGCTACACGGCAAACTGGACAAACGAACAGACAAAATGGCCTCTACCCCCACCTTTAATTGGCCTTCATAGCAAAGAGCATATGAAAGGGAAACGCATGCTAGACAAAATCAGAAAAAATTCCCAGCTCAATTCACCAATGCAAATGCATGTGTAAGCTGCAGGGCCACTTCATGGCACTCTGTATTACCTGCAGTCATAACTCCTGTAAATTTATGAGAGTCTCCACAGTGGAAGCACATGCATTCAAATGGATAAATAGGGGACAGGGGAGCCTGGAGGTAGCCCAAACCTCCTTAAAGGCACTTTGGGGCACAGGGGACGCCCAGCTCATAGCATAATGGCAGCAAAGGCATCCAGTGTGTCCACTCGCCAGTATATATCAACAACAAATAAAATGGCCTCTGCCCCCAACTATACCTTCCCATCATAGCAAAGAGTGCATGGAAGGGCAACGCATGCGAGACAAAATCAGAAAAAATTCCCAGCTCAGTTCACTAACCAGTTTGTTTACCAACCCAAATTAACCTGTGTAACAACATGCGTTAAAAACAGGGGTTTAATAATTTTAATTTACATTTGCAAATGCATGTATAAGCCACTGTGCCCCCAAGGGTTGGGCTAGATCTAGGCTCCTCTGCCCCCTATCTATCCATTAAAGTGCATGTGCTTCCACTGTGGAAACTCTCATAGACTTTCAGGAGTTAGGACTGTAGGTAATACAGGGTGCCGTGAAGTGGCCCTGCAGCTTACACATGCGTTTGAAAATGTGTGCTACTGCTAACTAAACCCCTGTTTTTAACGCATGCTGTTAGACAGGTTAATTTGGTTGGTAAGTAAACTAGTTGCCGAATTGAGCTGGGAATTTTTTCTGATTTTGTCTCGTAAACAATGAAGCACCCTCCCCCCTGCCTTCATGACACCCTATCTTGTGTGACAAAGGCATTTTCCCTGCATCTGCTGCCCAACCAGGATGTAGGAATTTGTGAGAGGAGACTTATAAGAATCTGGAAGCCCTCTTTATAATAAGGGGGTCATCGGATATCTATCCACTCCCAGGGAAAGTAGTTATTATTATAATCCCTAATACCCATACACACTAGGGCGACTCACGAGGCGACTTGTGTCACCCCAGGTCGCCCCAGGTCGCTTGACATAACCAAAGCAATGTAATTCACTCAGTGCCATCTTAATTGCCACTACTGAAGTCGCTCCGACTTCAGAAAAGGGTCCGGTACTACTTTGAGGCGACCAGTGATCCGACCTGTCCCATATACTTCAATGGGAGTCGCCTCCTTATCTTAATTGAAGCGACTTGTGATCCGACTTTGCAAAAAAATGGTATTGAACAAGAAAAGAGCATAATTTTTATTAAAACATGAATATGTCTTCTGTCAACCTGGCCGTTTTTCTTGCAGGCATTTATCGGGCATTTTTTTAGTCAGGCATGTCTTTTTTTGTATTTAGTGTCTGGGGGTGGGTCTAAAAAATGTACCTGTCAAGTTTCAGCTCTGTAGCATGTCCAGAACCCCTAAAAAACAGCATTTTTCTTATAATTTCAGTATTACGGCTTCTCTGCGGCTAGCTTTTTTTCTTGCAGGCATTTATCGGGCATTTTTTTAGGCAGGCATGTCATTTTTGTATTTAGTGTCTGGGGGGTCTTAAAAGTGTACCTGTCAAGTTTCAGCTCTGTAGCATGTCCAGAACCCCTAAAAAACAGCATTTTTCTTATAATTTTTAGTAGAAAACTAATGCAGTGTCTTTCCAGCTGTCTTTTTTTCTTGCAGGCATTTATCGGGCATTTTTTCAGGCAGGCATGTCTTTTTTTTGTATTTAGTGTCTGGGGGGTCTAAAAAGTGTACCTGTCAAGTTTCAGCTCTGTAGCATGTCCAGAACCCCTAAAAAACAGCATTTTCTTATAATTTCAGTAATACGGCTTCTCTGCGGCTGGCTTTTTTTCTTGCAGGCATTTATCGGGCATTTTTTTAGGCAGGCATGTTATTTTTTGTATTTAGTGTCTGGGGGGTCTAAAAAGTGTACCTGTCAAGTTTCAGCTCTGTAGCATGTCCAGAACCCCTAAAAAACAGCATTATTCTTATAATTTTTAGTAGAAAACTAATGCAGTGTCTTTCCAGCTGTCTTTTTCTTTTTTTTTTCAAAACATCATATTGTGATTGGCCAAATAAAAAGTCACCTGGCGCTGAAGTCGCGCTAAGTCGCGCCAAAGTCGCCTGGAAGCGACGCGACTTTAGTGGTCGCGGCAGTAATGCTCATTCACAAAAAACGTAAAATGTAAATAAACACATTGAACAACCAACAGGGAAAGATTTATTTATCCCATTCATGCTCTGCAGCTTAAAGAGGTTACACGTGAGCTTCCATTGAAAGACACTTGAAGAGCAGCTCTCTCCACTACAACAATAAGGATTGCTTGAAAGCCTAAACAAAAAGAGAAAAAGAGATAGCGGAAAGAGTTTTGTGCAATAAAAACAACTTTTAATAAATGTCAAAAAATATATATACACTGTGCACTCATAGGAACCAGGGCACATAGGCGCAGTTTTGTAGCAGCCATGCAATCCAGACCATAAGCTAGGGCCATGGCAAGCAGAAAAAGGGTACAGAGATGCTGTCCTGAGCTGTGCTTTGTTTCTCTCCTCCATTTCCAGGACAGCTGTCAGTTGGACGGCTGTGTTGGATGAGACCCCAAACTTGCAGTGGGCTGCATGCTAGAGCACACTTGAAGCTGTTGGAGTATTTTGTGTAGATGACACCCTGTGTATCTGGTTGTCAAAGCAATGTGTTTCAGGGACATGTTCCTCTTTTTCAAGCCTGCCGTAGTGTGTATTGGACCAAGACCAGGCCAATTTCTGACATTTGTTGTTTAAATCAGTATTTTTGCCAGAAAATTATTTAGAACCCCCAAACATTATATATATTTTTTTTAGCAGAGAGCCTAGAGAATAAAATGGCGGTCGTTGCAATATTTTATGTCACACTGTATTTGCGCAGTGGTCTTTCAAACACAATTATTTTGGAAAAATTATACTTCAATGAGGTAAAAAAAAAAAAAAAACAGTAAAGTTAGCCCATTTTATTTGTGTAATTTAAAATTGTGTACACTCATGGAATGGTGACACGTGGAACTACGGTACTTAAAAATCTACATAGGAGACGCTTTAACCACTTAAGCCCCGGAAGATTTTACCCCCTTCCTGACCAGGGCCTATTTTGCGATTTGGCACTGCGTGACTTTAACGGACAATTGAGCAGTCGTGCGACGCTGTACCTAAACAAATTTGGCGTCCTTTTTTTCCCACAAACAGAGCTTTCTTTTGGTGGTATTTGATCACCTGTGCGATTTTTTGATCATGCGCTATAAACAAAAAAAAGCGTCAATTTTGCAAAAATAACATTATTTTTCACATTTTTTTATATGAAATTCCCCACAAAAATGTAAAAATCAAATTTTTTTAACATTTTAGGCCAATTTTTTTTTAAACCATATGTTTGGTAAAAAAAAAAAAAAAAAAAAAAAAATCGCAAAAAGCGTATTTTGATTGGTTTGCACAAAAGTTATTGCGTTTACTAACAAAGGGAAAGATTTTTGTCATTTTTGTTGTTTTGACACTTTTGGGGTTACCAGTGACATTACTACAGTAATCAGTGCTATACATATGCACTGTTACTGTAAAAATGACACTGGCAGTGAAGGAGTTAACTGTATTGGAGAGGGAGGGGTTAAGTGTGTCCTAGGGGCGTGTTTCTAACTGTGATTGGCTGTGGCGTGATGTGTCAGAACAACGATAAATGGCCCTACATAGTAGAACCGTTTGATCACCATTCTTACACAGGGAGAACTGACAGGCGGCTTTGTTTACACTAGCCGTCTGCCTTTCTCCCGCTGTTACGGACGATCACGAGTGCCCAGCGGACATCGGGTCCGCTGGGCACACGCGCGGGGGGCAGGGATAGGCACGGACCAAGGCTGTGGCGGACATTTTCTGAAGTACAGACCTTAGTGAAGGACACCGAGGTACATTTCAAATTAAAACCATCAAAAAACATTCTGTCTACTCTCTGGCCTAGTTCTACAAGTACAAATATGTTTAAAATAACATTTATATAAAGACTACTTGTGGTATACTGTTATAAACGGTTTAAAAGATTTTCAAAATTCTTACTTTATATTTTTTGGCCAGGGCAGGTCCCCCATAGATCCCTCTTTAGCGCAGGCAGATCCCCCATAGATACCTCTTTTGAGCAGGCAAAGCCAGGGTGAGGGTTCCCCATATAGATTCCCCTTTAGAGCCGGTCAAGGGCAGGCAGGTCCCCCATAGATCCCCTATCCCCATATATCCCCTTTAGAGCAGGCCAGGCCATGGTGAAGGCCCCCCATATAGATCCCCCTTTATAGCAAGAAAGGGCAGATAGGTCCCCCATAGATCCCCCTTTAGCTCAGGCAGGTCCCCCATAGATCCCCTTTAGAGCAGGCCAGACCAGGGTGAGGGTCCCCCATATGTATAGATCCCCTTTAGAGCAGGCAGGTCCACTGTCCCCCATAGATCTCCCTTTAGCGCAGGCAAGGGCAGGCAGGTCCCTCATAGATCATCCTTAGAGTAGGCCAGGGTGACAGTCCCCATATAGATCCCCCTTAGAGCAGGCCAGGCAGGGTCCCCCTCCCATATAGATCCCCCTTAGAGCAGGCCAGGGTCCCCCTCCTATTATAGATCCCACTTAGAGCATGCCAGGGTTCCCCTCCATTATAGATCCCCCCTAGAGTTTGCCAGACAGACACACACACACAGTATACATACATACACTGTATATACACGCACACAATATACATACATACACACGCACACAGTATACACACACAGTATACATACATACACTGTATATACAAACACACAATATACATACATACATACACACGCACACAGTATACACACACACACAGTATACATACATACACTGTATATACACACGCACACATACACAGTATATACACACACACAATATACATACATACACACGCACACAGTATACGCACACACACACACACACACACACTATACATACATACACTGTATATACACACGCACACAATATACATACATACATACATACACAGTACATACACACACAATATACATACATACATACATACATACACTGTATATACACACACACACACACACACACACACACACAATATACATACATACACTGTATATACACATGCACACAATATACATACATACACTGTATATACACACGCACACACGCATCCGCTTGATTGAACACACTGCTGCTGCCCCAATTTCCTGGCATGCTGGTACTTGTGGTGCTCCAGCAGCTCACAGACATTGGATGTGGTAATACAGGAGAGGAGGAGGTGGGCAGGTAATGAAAAGGGAGGTGTAGCAGAGATTGGGGGAGAAATTTAGAGGATATCCTCCCTCTAGAAGCAGTGCACTGCTCCTCACACAGGAAATTCATCTAACAGCCTCAGAGACAGTAAGAGTCCTGCTAGAGAAAACACAGCCTCTCCCCTTCCCCTTCCCCCTCCTCAGCAGGAATACATATAGTTTATCTGCCCCAGCTCACCTTCTTCTATGAGGCTGCAGGCTGTGTACATTTCTCTCCTCTCTTCTCCAGCTGTCCACATCTCCTGCTCTGATGTTAAACAAAGCGCGCTGGGGAAGGGGGCGTGTACACTGTATTCCCATTGGCTGAGGAGGCAGTGGAGAGGCGGAGCAGCTATAGGCTGGATTTTTTCAGTGAAAGAATGTCGGTAACTGATATTTCAGGGAGTCGCAGAGCCTGCAGTGAGACTCCAGTGAAAAAAGTCAGTGGCGGCGTGACGGACTCAGCAATGACTGCTCACGGACACCAGTGTCCGTGTGCGGACACCTTGCCGACCCCGGGCGGGGGGGGGGGGGTCCGTGACCGAGTGGGAGCGCGCATCCGGCGGCGTGCGCTCGCTCCCGTGCGCTCGCTCCCAAAACCCTTACAGGCTAGCGACGTAGCCCTACGTAAATAGTCGTGCGGTAGTCGGCAAGTGGTTACAGAGGAAGTAAACCCTCCTCTGCAAGTTGTACCTATAGGTAAGCCTATGATAAGGCTTACCTATAGGTACTGTAAATATCTCCTAAACATGTACCGTTTAGGAGATATTTACCTTAAATGCAGCCAGTGACATCACTGGTGCAAGCGCTCTGAAGGAACGGCCGCTGACGCTGTTCCTTCAGAGCCACATGCCGTGACCGTCGGCTCCTGCGCGCATGCACAGGAGTGACGTAATCGCGGGTCCAGCCAATCAGATGCCGCCAACCCTGAAGAAGGGTGACAGAACATGTCACCCATGGGAGAGGTGAGCGGTTGGCGCTTCGTTCTAAGGTAAGTATATCATAAGGAGCTAGTATGTGATGCATTACTAACTCATTATGTGTTTGTCTTTCAGGTGAAAATTAAAAAAAAAAAAGATTCTGAGGTTTACAACCTCTTTAAAAAAAATGCATTGGTTACCTGTGCAGAGTTATGCCTCATACACACACAACGATTATCGGCCCACCGATCATCCGACTTTTGTCCAGAGTTGTGTTTTGTTGGTTGGAATGTGCCTAGACTGCACACAAATTTTCTCGGCCAACAAAAATCTACTTCAGAAGTGATGTCATGTGCTGGTTTACTTTCCGTGTGTTTTTTCTTCTCTGAGCATGCCCAGTCTTGCTCATCAGATTTTTGTCAGCTACAAAAATTTTATAGCCTGCACACCAGATTTTATTCGGCCGAAAAGTCGGAGTCGGTTGTCAAAAGCATCATACTAACAAGCCGAAAATCGGCCGATTGGACGTTGGCCAAAAATTCCCGGCCAATAATCGATGCTTGTGAACGAGGCATTACAGAAGAGATCTTGTGCTGAAATAATTGCTCTAATGATCATGGCGATACCGCACATGTGTGATTTGAACACTGTTTACATTTGCGGGCGCAACTTACGTATGCATTTTCTTTGGTGCGCGAGCACATGGGGATGAGGGTGCTTTAAAAAAAATTTCCTATTTATTTTATTTAATTTTTTTTTTTTACACTGTCTCTTTAAAAAAAAAAAAATCCTGATCACTTTTATTGCTGTCACAAGTTTGTGACAGTAATAGGCAGTGCCAGGTACTCTTTATGGAGGGATCTGGAGTCTAAAAGACCCCCAAACCCTTCCTCTGCACTTCAAAGTATTCAAAATACCAAGATCGGCCTTTTTGAATACTTTGAATTTTTTTAAAATGGCGACGATGGCTTCCGAGTAAATTGGAAGGGACTTTGTGACCTTGCTTCCGGATTACTACATCGGAGACCCGATCAAAGCCGATTCCGGCTTTGTTCAGGTCTCCGGACAACCGATGGACATGCTGAATAGTCGCTTGCGTTTCCCAGTGGGAAATAGTCATCCCCTTCTGCTGCTTTTAATAACAGCCGAGCAGCTGCTTAGCCGCATTGGTTGTTTTTACAGGAAAGCCAACCATCGGCTCTAAAAAATGTTAGCACCATAGCAGGCAGCACCTCAGTATAACCACTTCAGGAAAATGACGTACAGGTATGTGATTTTGTGGGAAGGGGTTAAATGCCTTAAGGTCGAGTGGAGTGATACAAATCTTTTAACCCTTAGAGAACTAAAACAAGATTTACGGATACAATATATGCATATTTGGTATAAAATACTATCTACCTATATTTACTGCAGCAAGAAGCAAGGACTGCACATTAGCTGATCTTCCTTAAATGGCCACCCAGGCTGTATGCCTGAACAAGAATCTCATTTGAAAGGGGAACCATACTTCTACAGTTTTTGCTATGTTTTTTTAAGGAACAGTACGATTTACAAATTAAAAAAAAAAACACATAGGGTTCCCCCTATAATTCCAACCAGGCCACATGCCTTTCTACTAGAGATGGGCTCAGGTGAGTTAGGATCCTAGATCCTAGTTCCAACCTACCTGAGCAATCCCACCAAGAAGCCGTCACTGCATACTACCAATCATGAGCAGTCTAGTCAGGGTGTGTATGTATGTGCAGCTGCGGGCCGGGGAAATGCCCCACCTCCTATGATTGGTGGTTTGCAATGATGGCTTCCTGGTGGGATTGCTCAGGTGGGTTGGGACCAGGATTGCCTTAGCCCATCCCTACTTTCTATATTGGAAGGGTGCGATGCAAAGGGAAGCAGTAAGATCTCTCTCCTCTTTCAAGGCACCTTGTCTCCATGTTGAGGGACAAGAGTCTCCCCACGTTCACTTCCCCAAGCAGAATGTGAGGGTTTGATGGGAGGGACATGTAGGAATCTGAAAATTTCCTTTGTAATAACCTCCCAATTGTGAAAGGCATGCCCTCACTTTCCTGGTTACCCAGGCTGCAAATCTGGACAAGGATCTGTTGGGAATATTAAGGGGAACCCCACACCACTTTTTCCCATTTTTTTACTGTCCCTTTAAAAGGACTAAATTTTTCTTTTCCATAACATCCCATGCAGCTTTAAGGCATGCCCCAAACATATTATTTGTGTATTTTCAATGTTCCCCTTTAAGCCGCATGAAAAGACCATCTCTCCATTGAATGATATTTTTATTTTGCATTGTTTAATATCCCCTATGGCCCAGCTACCCATGCTTTTTTTTTTTTTTTTTGTTTGAGTAATGGATTGCCTATTAGCCTTGACAAAGACCAAAAAACTTAACAAGATACAGCTCCTATAGATTCAGCAGTAATGTTCGCCTCTGGGTCTGCCAAACCGCATCTCTCTCTCTGTCACCTCAATCTGACCTCCAAAAACATCACCACACACTAAAATGCAATGCTACCAAGGTGTAGAATAGAGCACAAAACCAACGCTTTAAAGCATATTTAAACCCAAGAATATACAATGCAATATATTGCAGCCTAACAGTCCTAAGATATGGTGGCTGCAGCAGTTTTCTTTATTCGGGCTAATAACTTTTTTGCAAAAAAAGAAAAACATTCTGTTGATCTTGCTAGAAATGTTGTGTTTTTGTAACTTCATGTGCACTGAACTGAAAGCTTGAACAGTGTTATCTACCTTCCCAGCTATCTTCGTCAACCTAAAAAGCAATGCCCTTCTATGTAAAGGAGATGATGAGAGAGGACGATGGTTGTAGTTCAAATCAGAAAAGCAGCATAGGGTGACAACCCTGATCCTCCATACATTCCAGTGAGTAAGCGTTATCACAATAGAATGGAAAGCAGAGGCGTAACTACAACCTTAAGGGCCCCGGTGCAAGAAACCATGAAGGCCCCCTCCCCCCCCCGACCCCATCCCGTGGCCCTTTCTCATGTTTTGCAGCGGGCCCCCTCCTGCTGTCTTGAGGCCCCCAAATGGCGGTGGGACACCAGGGCCCAGTCGCACGTACGACCTTTTAGACCCTGGTAGTTCTTCCACTGACCTTACTATTACTAGCAGGCATTTTGGAGGATGTAAGGGAGCACTCTGGAAGATATAAGGGGGGACTCTGGTGGTACCAAACAGTACCCGCAGAGTGCCCCCTTACATCCTCCTAAGTGCCCCCTTGGGATCAGTGGAAGTAGTGGTTGTGGGGGGGATGGGATCAGTGGTGGTGGAAGGGAGGGAGAGAGGGATGGGGTCAGTAGCAGGGGAATGGAATCAGTGGCGTTGTGGAATCAGTGGCAGAGGGATGGTGGTGGGGGGGGGGGAAAGGATCAGTGGCAGAGGGATGGTGGTGGAGGAATGGGATCAGGGGCAGAGGGATGGTTGTGGGGGGATGGAATCAGTGGCAGAGGGATGGTGGGGGATGGGATCAGGGGCAGAGGGATGGTGGGGGGGTGGTATGGTGGTGGTGGAGGGATTGGATCAGTGGTAGAGGGATGGTGGGGGGGTGGATGGTGGTGGAGGGATGGGATAGTAGTGGAGAGATGGGATCAGTGGTAGAGGGATGGAGGGGGATGGGATGGTGGTAGAGGGATGGGATCAGTTGGAGAGGAATAGTGGGGGGGGGGTAATATGGTGGTAGAGGGATGGGATTAGGGGCAGAGGGATGATGGGTAGAATGGAAAGGGGTTAGAGTGATGGGATCAGTGGCAGAGGGATGATGGGGGGGATGGGATAGAGGGATAGAATCAGTGGCAGAGGGATGGTGGGTAGGATGGGATGGGGTAGAGGGATGGGATCAGTGGCAGAGGGAAGGTGGGAGGATGGGATGGTGGTAGAGGGATAGGATCAGTGGCAGAGGGATTGTGAGGGGGATGGGACAGTGGGAGGAGGAATGGGATCAGGGGCAGAGGGATGGGTTCAGGGGCAGACAAATGATGGGGGGATGGGATGGAGGGATGGGTTCAGTGGCAGAGGAATTGTGGGGGGGGGGGGTGGTAGAGGGATAGGATCAGTGGCAGAGGGATGGTGAGGGGGATGGGATGGTGGGAGGGATGGGATCAGGGGCAGAGGGATAGTGGGAGAGATGGGATGGGGGGATGGAATCAGTGGCAAAGGGATGGTGGTAGAGAGATAGGTTTAGTGGCAGAGGGATGGTGAGGGGAGTGGATAGTAGGAGAGATGGGATCGGGTGCAGAGGGATGGTGGGGGGGATGCAGGGATGGGTTCAGTAGCAGAGGGATGGTGGGAAGGATGGGATGGGATCAGGGGCAGAGGGATGGGATCAGTGGCAGAAGGATAGTGGGGGGGAGGGGGTGGCATGGAGGGATGGGTTTAGTGGCAGAGGGGTGGTGGGGGGATGGGGTGGTGCTAGAGGGATGGAATCAGTGACAGAGGGATGGTGGTGACAGGATAGAATATCCGGCAGAGGAATGGTGGGAGGGATGGGATGGGGGGATGGGATCAGTGGTATAGGGATGGTAGGGGGATGGTATAGTGACACTGGCACTCACCTGTTCTCAGTGTCAGCCGATGCCCCTACTTGCTCAGTACTCTCAGCCTGGCTTCAAAGTGCCTCCAGTAGCCGCTCTCCTGACATGGGGACTCTGTCTTCACATTGACTTACGCAGGGGAGATCTCCTCCCCCTTCACTCTACTGGCCCATCAGCTGATCAGCTGACTTTCTCCCACACTTGAAATTGATCTGCTTGGAGGAATGGGCAGAGCGCTGTGCCAGTAGCAGTGAGTGCTCACTCAGGCACAGTGAGTGTATAATATCCTGACTGACATGATGCCTGCAATTAGCGGCGACGGCAGGTGGCACCCACAGTGTACAACTATGTCCAGGACTTATTTCCCCAATCATGTGGATTGCCCACAGTGGTGGAACCCCACAGTGGTGAAACTCCAGGGCCCAGTTGCAAGTGCGACTGCTGCAACCCTGGTAGTTTTGCCACAGATGAAAAGTATTTCACTGCCATTATCAAACAGGGAAAATAAAGGTAAAATGCTGCAATATATTGCATTTTTGTTGTTGGGTTACCATTACCATTTAATAAAGCACATGATTGCCTACAGATACTGCTAGTATGAGTAACATGTCATTGACCATTGAAAAGGCTTACTGACACGTCTTTACTTAGAGAATGTTCCCCAGTGACTCTGAGAATGTATAACCTATTCAATTTCAATAGTTTGAAATTAAAAAAAAAAGTTTGAATGAATGGCTGAACTATAAAATTATGCATCTGAAGCAATTTGGTAAAATAAATACTGAAACTTCATTACCTAGTAACAATCTTCCATAATTAGATAAGCCAAAAATCCAATAATAACTCAAAAGAATGTGAATTAACAAAAGTGTATTCTACTACTGGAAAAATGACTTGGATATAATATCTTACAGGATTTATAGATAGAAAAAAAAATATGCGTGTAATCATTTGAAACAATGGTAACAATATACATAATCTACAATACAATAGCTGAAGTATAATCTTATTTGATAATACACCAGAGCATTCTATTGTTATTGACAAACAATCTCATGTGGGGTTAATTAGGATTTAGTTGCTTGTTGCCATGGTTGCACAATGTGGTGTCAGTATAGGCCATTCTTAGATGTGCTGTCACTATTGAAGAATACAAAGAAAAAAAAGCTAAGTGCTGAAAGATGGTGATGGAGATGGCCCTCTGTGTTAGTTCTTAATAATATACTAAACATTTGTGCTATTTTTTACATAAATGGAAGAAGAACTTATTAAAAATTACTGAAGATATCTCCTACATCAGTGGTCCTCAACCCTGGTGCTCAGGGCCCACTAACAGGCCAGGTTTGCAAGATAACTGAAATACATCCCAGGTGATATAATTTGCTGCTGCTCAGTGATTGCAGTACTCTAGTCTGCATCTCCCCAAGGTAATACTTAAAAATCTGGCCTGTTAGTGGGCCCTGAGGACCAGAGTTGAGGACCACTGTCCTACATAATGCATAGATCCCACAGGTTTGCAACTTTAGGTTTAGCTATAGTTCATTTGACCACCCTATTGCTTACATTTACCTTGTAGCCAGAAATCTGTTCTAGAAACACCAGTTGGTAAACCAAGTCAATTCTTGGTTGCATCCTCTTCCACCCCTCAGACTGAGAAAGATAGACTGCTTAGCATTTAATCCTGGGGCAGCAGGCTGCAGTCCAATTTGAAAGCACATGTGGGGTATCTTGTTAAATCTAGTTGTAATAAATTATATAAAACTCCCATTTAATGGCAGTAGACTGACTAATTGTAGTAGAGGTGCAGTTTTTTTCCAAATAGCAATACCAGTGATTCTTGTGTGTGTGTGTGTGTGTGTGTGTGTGTTTGGTAATGTGTTAATTTAATAATAATGTCCACTAGAACTCAAACCCTGCTTTATGAACTATGCTATACATTTACAGTATATATATATTGTGACAGGAAGTCAGGTAAATCTGGGAATGTAGTCACAGGCAGGAGATACATTTCCACCTGATTTAGAAAGTTCACTAATTATTATAGGGTGTTGGCTACAGAGCTAGCCAGCATGAAGTCTAACAGACTTCAGCTGTTCAGAATGAGGAAATGAAGGCCTCTATAATTTGTCCAAAGGAAGTCCTATTGATTGCTGCCTCCTGTCGCCGTGTGGGCTGGGAGAGGAGGAAAGACGGATGTGTGCCTCCCGACGCTGAGGAAGCCTGGGAGAAGGACTGCTGCCTCCTGTCGCCGTGTGGGCTGGGAGAGGAGGACAGACAGATGAGTGCCTCCCGACAAGCTGGTGAGCATGGGAGAAGACCCCCTGAAGTGATGTGCGCTAAGGAGGGTAAACAAGTGTGAAGACTTCTCAAAGGTGAGGACATGGACTGTTTTTCTATGTGGAAAGAAAACAAAGGGACATGTTCCATATGAAGAGGAAAAGGGACATGTTAAATGAACTGTTTGCCGTGTGAAGAGATAAAACATGGACTATTGAGAGTCTGCTGTATGACCAGCCAAGTCTGCCCAACAGTAGGTTGGGGACAGACTTCATTAGATAGGTTCCAGTGTGTGAGAAGGTAGCCGCCCACAGTGGCAAGGATTTATTTTGTTTTATTTTATTTTGGCTGTTTTGAGGCTTGCAATTGTGTGAAGTAAATTGCATGAATAAATCAAAGTGTTGTTTGCAACCACTGCTTGGCTATCTCTCTGTGAAAACGCACCCCCAAAGGGGTCATCCACGCCTACCACCTAGCTAATCCCTCACAATATATATATATATATATATATATATATATATATATACATACATATACAGTGCCTTGCAAAAGTATTCGGCCCCCTTGAACTTTGCGACCTTTTGCCACATTTCAGGCTACAAATATAAAGATATAAAACTGTAATTTTTTGTGAAGAATCAACAATAAGTGGGACACAATCATGAAGTGGAACAAAATTTATTGCATATTTCAAACTTTTTTAACAAACAAAAAACTGAAAAATTGGGCGTGCAAAATTATTCAGCCCCTTTAACTTAATAACTTTGTAGCACCACCTTTTGCTCCGATTACAGCTGTAAATCTCTTGGGGTATGTCTCTATCAGTTTTGCACATTGAGAGACTGAAATTTTTGCCCATTCCTCCTTGCAAAACGGTTCAAGCTCAGTGAGGTTGGATGGAGAGCGTTTGTGAACAGCAGTTTTCAGTTCTTTCCACAGATTCTCGACTGGATTCAGGTCTGGACTTTGACTTGGCCATTCTAACACCTGGATATGTTTATTTGTGAACCATTCCATTGTAGATTTTGCTTTATGTTTTGGATCATTGTCTTGTTGGAAGACAAATCTTAGTCCCATTCTCAGGTCTTTTGCAGACTCCAGATTTTCTTCCAGAATGGTCCTGTATTTGGCTCCATCCATCTTCCCATCAATTTTAACCATCTTCCCTGTCCCTGCTGAAGAAAAGCAGGTCCAAACCATGATGCTACCACCACCATGTTTAACAGTGGGGATGGTGTGTTCAGGGTGACGAGCTGTGTTGCTTTTACGCCAAACATAACGTTTTGCATTGTTGCCAAAAAGTTCGATTTTGGTTTCATCTGACCAGAGCACCTTCTTCCACATGTTTGGTGTGTCTCCCAGGTGGCTTGTGGCAAACTTTAAACAACACTTTTTATGGATATCTTTAAGAAATGGCTTTCTTCTTGCCACTCTTCCATAAAGGCCAGATTTGTGCAGTATACGACTGATTGTTGTCCTATGGACAGAGTCTCCCACCTCAGCTGTAGATCTCTGCAGTTCATCCAGAGTGATCATGGGCCTCTTGGCTGCATCTCTGATCAGTCTTCTCCTTGTATGAGCTGAAAGTTTAGAGGGACAGCCAGGTCTTCGTAGATTTGCAGTGGTCTGATATTCCTTCCATTTCAATATTATCACTTGCACAGTGCTCCTTGGGATGTTTAAAGCTTGGGAAATCTTTTTGTATCCAAATCCAGCTTTAAACTTCTCCCCAACAGTATATGGGGCCTGCCTGGTGTGTTCCTTGTTCTCCATGATGCTCTCTGCGCTTTAAACAGACCTCTGAGACTATCACAGTGCAGGTGCATTTATACGGAGACTTGATTACACACAGGTGGATTCTATTTATCATCATTAGTCATTTAGGTCAACATTGGATCATTCAGAGATCCTCACTGAACTTCTGGAGAGAGTTTGCTGCACTGAAAGTAAAGGGGCTGAATAATGTTGCACGCCCAATTTTTCAGTTTTTTATTTGTTAAAAAAGTTTTAAATATCCAACAAATTTCGTTCGACTTCATGATTGTGTCCCACTTGTTGTTGATTCTTCACAAAAAATTACAGTTTTATATCTTTATGTTTAAAGCCTGAAATGTGGCAAAAGGTCGCAAAGTTCAAGGGGGCCGAATACTTTCGCAAGGCACTGTATATATACAGTTGTGTTCAAAATTATTCAACCCCCACTGAAATTGATTGTTTTGGCCAGTTTGACATTGATTTTGATCATTCAGTCATCCTGCTTACAATTAATTCAAAGTGGCACATGTAGGTCAGACAAATATAACATAACATTTATAATGAAATAACCACACATGTCTTTTCTGTGCTCACATCATTATCAGTTTTATTCAACCCCCAAGTGACATTCAATCTTAGTACTTAGAACAACATCCTTTTACAGTTATAACAGCTTTTAAACGTGAAGCATAGCTTGACACAAGTGTCTTGCAGCGATCTACGGGTATCTTCGCCCATTCGTCATGGGCAAAAGCCTCCAGTTCAGTCACATTCTTAGGCTTGTGCACTGCAACTGCTTTCTTTAAGTCCCACCAGAGGTTCTCAATCGGATTTAAGTCTGATGACTGTGATGGCCACTCCAAAATGTTCCAGCCTTTAATCTGCAACCATGCTCTAGTGGACTTGGAGGTATGCTTGGGATCATTGTCCTGTTGAAAGGTCCAACGTCTCCCAAGCCTCAGGTTTGTAATGGACTGCATCACATTGTCATCCAATATCTCCTGGTACTGAAGAGAATTCATGGTACCTTGCACACGCTGAAGCTTCCCTGTACCTGCAGAAGCAAAACAGCCCCAAAGCATGATTGACCCCCCCCCCCACCATGCTTCACAGTAGGCAAGGTGTTCTTTTCTTCATAGGCCTTGTTCTTCCTCCTCCAAACATAGCGTTGATCCATGGGCCCAAACAGTTCTAATTTTGTTTCATCAGTCCACAGAACACTATCCCAAAACTTCTGTGGTTTGTCCACATGACTTTTGGCATACTGCAGTCGACTCTTCTTATTCTTTGGAGACAGCAAGGGGGTGCGCCTGGGAGTTCTGGCATAGAGGTCTTCATTACGCAGTGTGCGCCGTATTGTCTGAGCAGAAACTTCAGTACCCACATCTGACAAATCTTTTCTCAGTTCCTTAGCAGTCACATGGGGACTTTTCTCCACTCTACGCTTCAGGTAGCGCACAGCAGTCGAAGTCAGCATCTTCTTTCTGCCATGACCAGGTAGCGTTTCAACAGTGCCCTTTGCCTTGAATTTGCGAATGATGCTTCCTATGGTGTCTCTTGGTATGTTTAACATCTTTGCAATCTTCTTATAGCCATTGCCCTTCCTGTGAAGAGTAATCACCTCTTCTCTTGTCTTCCTGGACCATTCTCTTGACTTCACCATGTTTGTAACCACACCAGTAAATGTCTAGAAGGAGCTTAGTATCACAGTCATTTTAAAGCTGCCTAATTGGTGCTTATTAGGCTTTATTGCTGCTCCCTGACATCCACAGGTGTTTTCAATACCTGATTGAAAACACTTCAATGAACCTCTGTTCTTCAGAGTGGTAGTCTTTAAGGGGTTGAATAATTGTGTCAATGAAGAATTCACAAAAGAAACATTTACTACTGTATTACAAAACCAATTGATGTAATTTTAGTTGCATATGGTTCTTTAAGAAGTCCTTGTAGGATTTCATTCTGAATACAATTACAAATGTACACTAAATTCCCTAAAACCCTTTACAGCATTGGTGGTTGAATAATTTTGAACACAACTGTATATATATATATATATATATATATTAATATATAATACAAATAGATACAATTTTATTGCTTGGACTCTATGAAAATGTGTTCCTTTTCCATAGATAAGTGCAATGTATGAAATGTATACTATGTTTTACCATGGTGATTTTATGGTTTTTGAAAGAATAAACACGTTTTTGGATTTATGTAATACAGGTCCATCTATTTTTTCATAGGATGCATATAAAAAAGAATATATATTTTTGATTTTTAAGCTCTGTAAATCATTTTTTTTTATTTTTTACAACAGGTGGCAAGTAAACAAACATGTAAAGATAATCCCTAAGCTCTCTGTGCTGCTGGATGAAAGAAAAAAAAAATCCTATGTGATAATTAAAATTTTGTGTAGCCCATAAAAACTATGTACAGTTATTAAATCTGTATATGCCCATAAATCAAGTAGTGGACACCTGACGATTAGGGATGGGCTTCATGTTCGAGTCGAACCTAAGTTCCTTAGACAATATAATATATTTTCTAGATGACACTGGAAAGTGACCAAAAAAGTAATTTGATGAGTATAAAATATTACATATGATTAATATGCAATCTTTACATTTCACCAGCAGCCAGAAGGCAGCTCTTTAGTCGACTTTTCATGTTTTTTCTCTATCAGCTTTGATAGAAAAAGCCTGTTTTGTTTACAGCACTCAATAGCATAAGCTAGATTAATTCTGTTTGATTCAACTGCTCACACACTTTAGGTATGCTATTGTCAGGATTAGGGATGGGCTTCGTGTTCGAGTCTAACCTACGTTTGACTCGAGCACAGCCCGTTTGCTGAATGGCGAACAAATGGGCTTCTTCACGGCAACTTCAAGTTCCTGCATCCATAATGCACTGCCAGAAATTGCAGTGATTGGCCAAAGCATGTACTCTGACCTCTGATTCTACTTATGAATCACCTGCTGGCCACGGGATCCAAACCCACAAGCAGCTCAATTGCAAGCCTGGTATCCTACAACCTATGCCACCGTCAAGCCTGTTTAGGCTAAACATACTCATCTTGCCTAACTAACTAACTTCTATCTCATCCATTGTGTGTAGGGTGAGATAGAAGTTAGCTAGTTAGGCAGGGAGAGTATGCTTAGCCTAAGCAGGCTTGATGGTGGTGTAGATGGTAGAATACCAGGCTTGCAATTGAGAGGTTGTGGGTTCCCATCCCTTGGCCAGCAGGTGATTTATAAGTGGAATTCCTTCAGGGAGAGTGCAGTGAGTTTAACAGGTAGTATAGTTAATAATACATTGCTGGTTCACAGACCCCCTATGTGAATGGATATTGGGTACATTGTACCCCTACTTATTCACCAAAAAAGTGTACAAAGACAAAAGCCAGTTTTGGACAAAAAAAAATAATAAAAAAATAGTGTCCCCTGATGATCAGTCTCCTGTCCGTAACCGAATAATAGAAAAAAAAAAGAAGCTCCTGCTTTTTAAGACGCCTCCAGCGCTCTTTTATGGGGATCTGACGTCACGAGCGCCCCATAATGCACTGCTCAGGTGCAGTGAATAATTTATTCACTGTCCACAAGGTTTAGGAGTGTGTCTATAGGAATGTTTGACGATTCTTCCAGAAGCGCATTTATGAGGTCAGGCAGTGATGTGGATGAGAAGGCCTGGTTCGTCATCTCCCCTCTAATTCATCCCAAAGGTTTTCTATCAGGTTGAGGTCAGGATTCTGCGCTGGCCAGTCAAGTTCCTCCCCCCCAAACTCACTCATCCATGTCTTTATGGATCTTGCTTTGTGCACTGGTCCGAATCATTTGGTGGAGGGAAGAATATGGTGTGGGGTTTATTTTTCAGGGGCTGGGCTTGGCCCCCTAGTTCCAGTGAAGGCTTCAGCATAACAAGACATTTTGGACAATTTCATGCTCCCAACTTTGTGGGAACAGTTTGGGGATGGCCCATTCCTGTTCCAACATGACTGGGCACCAATGCACAAACAAGGTCCATAAAGACATGGATGGGAGCATTTGGGGTGGAGGAACTTGACTGGCCTGCACAGAGTCTTAACCTCAACCCAATAGAACATCTTTGGGTAGAACTAGAGTGGAGATTTCCCCCTCCACATCAGTGCCTGTCCTCACAAATGCGCGTCTGGAAGACTGGTCAAACATTCCCATAGACACACTCCTAAACCTAGTGGACAGCCTTAAAAGAGGAGTTGAAGCTGCAAAAGATGGGCCAGCTCAGTATTGAATCCTACCGACTAAGACTGGGATGCCATTAAAGTTCATGTGCGTGTAGAGGCAGGCGTCCCAATACTTTTGGTAATATAGTGTATGTTTGACACCCCATTTCAAAGCCACAGGTGTTTATGTGAAGCTTTCTGTCTCCCTTACCCTTCTTGAGTTCTTACACACTAAACTCATCAAACCATGTTTTTATTGAGTTGACTTTGGGCACAGGGGTACAGTCATGCTGGAACAGAGAAGGGCCTTTCCTAGACTGTTACCACAAGGGTGAAAGTGTGAAATTGTTAAAATGTCTTTGTATGCTGTAGCATCAACAATACAACACCTGAATTTTGAGTGTCCTCAAATGTTTGGCCATATACAGTAGAAGGTGTGATGGTTAGGTGTTTACAAACTTTTATCCCATATGATATACACAGGTTCCCTTCGCCAAGGCTGAAAACGACTCCTTTAGTCAATCAACATCAATGAATGCATATAGACTGGTTCTTAAGATAGCCAGTGTAATACTCTACTTGAGAAGGGGTTTTAAAATTATACAAACCACATAGATTTTGTTTTCAGAAAGGTACAATGAGAACATCATTTTGCCCCCTACTGAATGTGCTGGGAAGATTGCTAAGAGTAAAGAAAAGCAAAACAAGTTATCCCCACAGGAGGTTTGATTGATTGTTTCATAGTGCCATTTACTTAGAGAAAGTTTCATGCTTATTGTTTTTCAATTGAATGAGGGTTATTTCTATGCACAAATGAGAGAGCATAGTGTAACATAGATACCTGCGAGAAAAAGTAGATATGTATTTCAAACATTTAGTTAAAATGGATCTGGCTAGCTAGAAATGCTAATGCAAATTATAGATTTTATATTGAAAGGACATTACAAATAAAAAAATGTCAGACCTAGGCAGTAGACCTGACCATAATACTCAGGTGCCATTTGATGGATTAATCCATATGTTATGACTAGGGTTGAGCGGACACCTAGATGTCCGTGTTCGACGGGTTCGGCCGAACTTTAAAAAAAAGTCCGGGTCCGTGTCCCGGACTTTTACCGAACTTTTCCCGGACACCGAACCCCATTGAAGTCAATGGGGACCCGAACTTTAAGGCACTAAAATGGCTCTAAAACACCAAAGGAAAGGGCTAGAGTGCTGCAAATGGCAGCAAAACGTAATTAAGAGCATGGCAAGTGCTCTGCAAACAAATGTGGATAGGGAAATAACTTAAAACAACAAAAAAAAACAGAAAAATAAAACAATGTTCTTCTTCATCTCTGAAGGACGAGGCCCATATGGAGTAGGAGGGAGGTTGAGGTGGTGGTGGATGTGGCGGTGACATAGGCGTGCGCACAGGGTGTGCTGGGTGTGCCTGGGCACACCCTAATCACCTAGGGCACATAGCATTGCCAGTGAGGAGATGGGAAAGATCTCCCTGGGACCTGCTCTGCTCTATTTCTCCTTGCCTACAGGTACATGGCCCCGATACATTACTCTCCCTGCTGGCAAACACATGCATGTGTATTTCAACTTTGGGGTGCACACCTTAATGCAATAGGCTGCGCACACCTATGGGCGGTGTAGGTGGAAGCGGCGGTGGAGGAGGACCAGGGCCGGATTAACAGCATCATGGGCTTGGTGCTGAGGATTTTGAAGGGCCTTAGGGCCGTGCCTTGCCATGCACCCAGAGGAGGAAGGGTGCAGCCATGCATGCCTAATTCAACATGGGATGCTGTCTCTGAAGCCCATAAACACATCCATGCATCGCCAACTGTCCCTCCTTGTCCGGCCTTCACGCTGTGTGGGGAGGTTCTGAGGGTGCTGCCTGGGGAAGCGAGCATAGAAGCCAGACTTCTGTGTTTACAAGTGACAGAAGAGCGGTAACAGTGAATATGGCCAACCCGGGGCCTATATAAAAGGTAGGGGCCTGGAGCTGCAGCTCCAATAGACCCTACATTAATCTGGCCCTGAGGAGGAGGACGAGGTAGCCAACACTGCTTCTTTTCACAAATTTTAAATGAGGGTACACCCCAAAAGAGTGAGAAAGAGCAAAAATGGAACAATGGGTGGGTAAGGTCGGTATCCATTGCTATTCTGCATAAGGTACGGAAAAGTCCCGTGGGATCCATGCCTGGTTCATTTTAATGAACGTGAGCTTGTCCACATTGTCTCTGGACAGGCGGCTGCGCTTGTCTGTTATAACGCCCCCAGCCGTGCTAAATACCCGTTCAGATAATACACTGGCTGCAGGGCACGCCAGCACCTCCAAGGCGTAAAGGGCAAGCTCAGGCCATGTGCCCAATTTGGAGACCCAGAAGTTGAAGGGGGCAGACCCGTCATTCACTACATGTAGGCGTGTGCACACATACTGCTCCACCATGTTGGTAAAATGCTGCCTCCTGCTAAGACGTTCCATCTGAGCTGCTGGTGCTGCTGTTTGTTGTGGCGTGCTGACAAAGCTTTTCCACATTTCGGCCATGCTAACCCTGCCTTCTGAGGTGCTGGCGGTGCCCTGGTTGCGTTGGCGACCTCCTCCTCCTCCTCCTCTGCCTTGTGCTTCCACTGTGGCCCCGCTGTCAGATGGGAATGCCAGCAGCATGGCGTCTACCAGCGTGCGCTTGTACTCGCGCATCTTGCGATCGCGCTCCAGTGAGTGAATTAAGGACGGTACGTTGTCCTTGTAACGGGGATCCAGCAGCGTGGCCACCCAGTAATCAGCACAAGTTAGAATGTGGGCAACTCGGCGGTCGTTGTGGAGACACTGCAGCATGTAATCGCTCATGTGTGCCAGGCTGCCCAGAGGCAACGAAAGGCTGTCCTCTGTGGGAGGTGTATGGTCCGTGTCCTCTGTATCCCCCCAGCCACGCACCAGTGATGGCCATGAGCTGGCCTGGGTGCCACCCTGCTGTGAACATGGTTCCATCTCCTCCTCCAGCTCCTCCTCCTCCTCATCCTCCTCATCCTCCAGAACTGTGCCCCTGCTGGACAATTGCGTCCCTGGCGTTTGCGTGTGCAGGAACCCACCCTCGGAGCCCCTTGCGAATGACTGCCCTGAAAGCCTTGGAAATGTTACCTCTTCATCCTCCTCCTCCTCCTCATCCTGTGCCACATCCTCTTCCATCATCGCCCGAATTGTTTTTTCAAGGAGGCATAGAAGTGGGATAGTTAAGCTGAGAACGGCGTCATTGCCACTGGCCATGTTGGTGGAGTACTCAAAACAGCGCAACAAGGCACACAGGTCTCGCATGGAGGCCCAGTTATTGGTGGTGAAGTGGTGCTGTTCCGCAGAGCGACTCACGCGTGCGTGCTGCAGCTGAAACTCCACTATGGCCTGCTGCTGCTCGCACAGTCTTTCCAGCATGTGCAAGGTGGAGTTCCACCTTGTGGGCACGTCACATATGAGGCGGTGAGCGGGAAGGCCGAAGTTACGCTGCAGCGCTGCCAGGCGAGCAGCAGCAGGGTGAGAACGCCGAAAGTGCGCACAAACGGCCCGCACTTTCTGCAGCAGCTCTGACATATCGGGGTAGTTTTTAAGGAACCTCTGCACCACCAAATTCAGCACATGCGCCAGGCAAGGGATGTGCGTCAAACCGGCTAGGCCCAGAGCTGCTATGAGATTTCGCCCGTTATCGCACACCACCAGGCCGGGCTTGAGGCTCGCTGGCAGCAACCACTCATTTGTCTGCTGTTCCATGCTCCTCCACAACTCCTGCGCGGTGTGTGGTTTGTCCCCCAAACAGGCAAGTTGTAAAACTGCCTGCTGTCGTTTACCCCTGGCCGTGCTGAAGTTGGTGGTGAAGGTGTTACGCTGTCCGGATGAGGAGGCGGTAGAGGATGAGGAAGCGGAGTAGGAGGAGTTAGGAACAGGAGGCAAACTGAAGCGCCCTGCAATCCTCGGTGGTGGAAGGACATGCGCCAAATTGCTATCCGCCTCAGGCCCATCCGCCACTGCATTTACCCAGTGTGCCGTTAGGGAGATATAACGCCCCTGACCGTGCTTACTGGTCCACGTATCCGTAGTTAGGTGGACCTTGGCACAGATGGCGTTGCGCAGTGCACACCTGATTTTTTCCCCCACTTGGTTGTGCAGGGAAGGGATGGCTTGCCTGGAAAAGTAGTGGCGGCTGGGCACGACGTACTGTGGGACAGCCACCGACATAAGGTTTTTAAAACTGTGCGTCTCCACCAGACGGAATGACAGCATTTCAAAGGCCAATAATTTTGAAATGCTGGCATTCAGGGCCAGGGATCGCGGGTGGGTAGGGGGGTACTTCCTCTTCCTCTCAAGTGTTTGGGAGATGGAAAGCTGAACGCTTCCACGGGACATTGTGGAGATGGTTGTTGGTGACCCAGGTGGTGGTGTTGCTGACAGATCGTCTGTTTGCGGGGTGGCAGGTGCCGGTATCACTACAGATGTGGCTGGAGCGGCCGAGACTGCAGCAGAAGAGGAAGCAGGATGAGCCAGAGACGTTTCTTGGTTTTGAAGGTGTGTACTCCACTGCAGCTCGTGCTTTGCACTTAGATGCCTGATCATGCAGGTTGTGCTCAGGTTGAGAAGGTTCATGCCTCGCTTCAAGCTCTGATTGCACAGGGTGCAAACCACTCGTGTCCTGTCATCAGCACATTTTCTAAAGAACTTCCACGCTAGAGAACTCCTTTGAGCTGACTTTGGTGCGCTCGTTCCCTTGCTGCGTTGGGCAGTAGCGGGCGTAGTGTCTAGGGCACGGCCGCTCCGCTTCTGCACCCTGCTCCCTCTTCTGCTGTGCTGGTGGCTCTGTGCGACCACCGCCTCTTCCTCCAAACTACTCAGTTCACCTGCATGACGTTCATTCCATGTGGGGTCGAGGACCTCATCGTCCTCCACATCATCTTCCACCCAGTCTTCACCCCTGCCCTCCTTGTCGGTCTCCACAATGCTGAACGCCGCAGCAGTTGGCACCTGCGTTTCGTCATCATCGGAGACGTGCTGCGATGATCCTTGCATGTACTCATCTTGAGGAATAAGTGGTTGGGCATCGCTGCACTCAATCTCTTCCACTTCTGGGGCAGGGCTAGGTGGATGGCCCTGGGAAACCCTGCTGACAGAGTCCTCAAAAAGAATAAGAGACTGCTGTATGGCTTGGGGCTCAGACTGCTGGCCTGATTTGCAAGGGGGTGAGGTGAAAGACGGTTGGACATTGGCTGCAGGTGCCAACTCTGACCTTTCTGCAGTAGACTGGGTGGGAGACAATGTGAAGGAACTGGAGGCACTGTCAGCAGCAAACCAATCTACTATCGCCTCAACTTGTTCTGGCCTCATCACTTCTAGGGGCGTTTGATGCCCTACCAAATACTGATGCAGGTTCTGTCGCCTACTCACACTTGAGGAAGGTGTTTCACTTGTGCGTGTAGCTGGCACAGATCGACCATGTCCTCTCCTTGCAACAGGAGCTCTACCAGCAGCACCACGACCCAGGCCACGGCCCTTATTTGACGGTCTCCTCATATTTCTGTAATTTAAGATCTTGCCCTAGAAAGGTTTTTATTGAATAGCGGAATAGAAAATATGATCCAAAAAAAGTGTATGTATATCACACGTACACAACCACACTAGGCCCCAATTACTATTGTTTGTACCCCTAAAAGGCTAGATGAGGAGTAGGGGGAGTATGGAACAGGCAGCACCCTCAAACCTTCAGAAGTATGAGATGAACCCCAACAACTTGGAAAGGTGGATCTCTCTCACACGTACCGACACAGACTATCCCGCAATTCAATTGATCCTCAAAGGTTTTTATTGAATAGCGGAATAGGAAATATGATCAAAAAAAGTGTATGTATCTCGCACGTACACAACCACACTAGGCCCCAATTACTATTGTTTGTACCCCTAAAAGGCTAGATGAGGAGTAGGGGGGGTATGGAACAGGCAGCACCCTCAAACCTTCAGAAGTATGAGATGAACCCCAACAACTTGGAAAGGTGGATCTCTCTCACACGTACCGACACAGACTATCCCGCAATTCAATTGATCCTCAAAGGTTTTTATTGAATAGCGGAATAGGAAATATGATCAAAAAAAGTGTATGTATCTCGCACGTACACAACCACACTAGGCCCCAATTACTATTGTTTGTACCCCTAAAAGGCTAGATGAGGAGTAGGGGGGGTATGGAACAGGCAGCACCCTCAAACCTTCAGAAGTATGAGATGAACCCCAACAACTTGGAAAGGTGGATCTCTCTCACACGTACCGACACAGACTATCCCGCAATTCAATTGATCCTCAAAGGTTTTTATTGAATAGCGGAATAGGAAATATGATCAAAAAAAGTGTATGTATCTCGCACGTACACAACCACACTAGGCCCCAATTACTATTGTTTGTACCCCTAAAAGGCTAGATGAGGAGTAGGGGGGGTATGGAACAGGCAGCACCCTCAAACCTTCAGAAGTATGAGATGAACCCCAACAACTTGGAAAGGTGGATCTCTCTCACACGTACCGACACAGACTATCCCGCAATTCAATTGATCCTCAAAGGTTTTTATTGAATAGCGGAATAGGAAATATGATCAAAAAAAGTGTATGTATCTCGCACGTACACAACCACACTAGGCCCCAATTACTATTGTTTGTACCCCTAAAAGGCTAGATGAGGAGTAGGGGGGGTATGGAACAGGCAGCACCCTCAAACCTTCAGAAGTATGAGATGAACCCCAACAACTTGGAAAGGTGGATCTCTCTCACACGTACCGACACAGACTATCCCGCAATTCAATTGATCCTCAAAGGTTTTTATTGAATAGCGGAATAGGAAATATGATCAAAAAAAGTGTATGTATCTCGCACGTACACAACCACACTAGGCCCCAATTACTATTGTTTGTACCCCTAAAAGGCTAGATGAGGAGTAGGGGGGGTATGGAACAGGCAGCACCCTCAAACCTTCAGAAGTATGAGATGAACCCCAACAACTTGGAAAGGTGGATCTCTCTCACACGTACCAACACAGACTATCCCCCAATTTAACTGATCCCCAAAGGTTTTTGATTAAATAGCGGAATAGAAAATATGATCCCAAAAAAGTGTATGTATATCACACGTACACAACCACACTAGGCCCCAATTACTATTGTTTGTACCCCTAAAAGGCTAGGAGTAGGGGGAGTATGGAACAGGCAGCACCCTCAAACCTTCAGAAGTATGAGATGAACCCCAACAACTTGGAAAGGTGGATCTCTCTCACACGTACCAACACAGAGTATCCCCCAATTTAACTGATCCCCAGAGGTTTTTGATTAAATAGCGGAATAGAAAATATGATCCCAAAAAAGTGTATGTATATCACACGTACACAACCACACTAGGCCCCAATTACTATTGTTTGTACCCCTAAAAGGCTAGGAGTAGGGGGGAGTATGGAACAGGCAGCACCCTCAAACCTTCAGAAGTATGAGATGAACCCCAACAACTTGGAAAGGTGGATCTCTCTCACACGTACCAACACAGACTATCCCCCAATTTAACTGATCCCCAGAGGTTTTTGATTAAATAGCGGAATAGAAAATATGATCCCAAAAAAGTGTATGTATATCACACGTACACAACCACACTAGGCCCCAATTACTATTGTTTGTACCCCTAAAAGGCTAGGAGTAGGGGGAGTATGGAACAGGCAGCACCCTCAAACCTTCAGAAGTATGAGATGAACCCCAACAACTTGGAAAGGTGGATCTCTCTCACACGTACCAACACAGACTATCCCCCAATTTAACTGATCCCCAAAGGTTTTTGATTAAATAGCGGAATAGAAAATATGATCCCAAAAAAGTGTATGTATATCACACGTACACAACCACACTAGGCCCCAATTACTATTGTTTGTACCCCTAAAAGGCTAGGAGTAGGGGGAGTATGGAACAGGCAGCACCCTCAAACCTTCAGAAGTATGAGATGAACCCCAACAACTTGGAAAGGTGGATCTCTCTCACACGTACCAACACAGACTATCCCCCAATTTAACTGATCCCCAGAGGTTTTTGATTAAATAGCGGAATAGAAAATATGATCCCAAAAAAGTGTATGTATATCACACGTACACAACCACACTAGGCCCCAATTACTATTGTTTGTACCCCTAAAAGGCTAGGAGTAGGGGGAGTATGGAACAGGCAGCACCCTCAAACCTTCAGAAGTATGAGATGAACCCCAACAACTTGGAAAGGTGGATCTCTCTCACACGTACCAACACAGACTATCCCCCAATTTAACTGATCCCCAGAGGTTTTTGATTAAATAGCGGAATAGAAAATATGATCCCAAAAAAGTGTATGTATATCACACGTACACAACCACACTAGGCCCCAATTACTATTGTTTGTACCCCTAAAAGGCTAGGAGTAGGGGGAGTATGGAACAGGCAGCACCCTCAAACCTTCAGAAGTATGAGATGAACCCCAACAACTTGGAAAGGTGGATCTCTCTCACACGTACCAACACAGACTATCCCCCAATTTAACTGATCCCCAGAGGTTTTTGATTAAATAGCGGAATAGAAAATATGATCCCAAAAAAGTGTATGTATATCACACGTACACAACCACACTAGGCCCCAATTACTATTGTTTGTACCCCTAAAAGGCTAGGAGTAGGGGGAGTATGGAACAGGCAGCACCCTCAAACCTTCAGAAGTATGAGATGAACCCCAACAACTTGGAAAGGTGGATCTCTCTCACACGTACCAACACAGACTATCCCCCAATTTAACTGATCCCCAAAGGTTTTTGATTAAATAGCGGAATAGAAAATATGATCCCAAAAAAGTGTATGTATATCACACGTACACAACCACACTAGGCCCCAATTACTATTGTTTGTACCCCTAAAAGGCTAGGAGTAGGGGGAGTATGGAACAGGCAGCACCCTCAAACCTTCAGAAGTATGAGATGAACCCCAACAACTTGGAAAGGTGGATCTCTCTCACACGTACCAACACAGACTATCCCCCAATTTAACTGATCCCCAAAGGTTTTTGATTAAATAGCGGAATAGAAAATATGATCCCAAAAAAGTGTATGTATATCACACGTACACAACCACACTAGGCCCCAATTACTATTGTTTGTACCCCTAAAAGGCTAGGAGTAGGGGGAGTATGGAACAGGCAGCACCCTCAAACCTTCAGAAGTATGAGATGAACCCCAACAACTTGGAAAGGTGGATCTCTCTCACACGTACCAACACAGACTATCCCCCAATTTAACTGATCCCCAAAGGTTTTTGATTAAATAGCGGAATAGAAAATATGATCCCAAAAAAGTGTATGTATATCACACGTACACAACCACACTAGGCCCCAATTACTATTGTTTGTACCCCTAAAAGGCTAGGAGTAGGGGGAGTATGGAACAGGCAGCACCCTCAAACCTTCAGAAGTATGAGATGAACCCCAACAACTTGGAAAGGTGGATCTCTCTCACACGTACCAACACAGACTATCCCCCAATTTAACTGATCCCCAGAGGTTTTTGATTAAATAGCGGAATAGAAAATATGATCCCAAAAAAGTGTATGTATATCACACGTACACAACCACACTAGGCCCCAATTACTATTGTTTGTACCCCTAAAAGGCTAGGAGTAGGGGGAGTATGGAACAGGCAGCACCCTCAAACCTTCAGAAGTATGAGATGAACCCCAACAACTTGGAAAGGTGGATCTCTCTCACACGTACCAACACAGACTATCCCCCAATTTAACTGATCCCCAAAGGTTTTTGATTAAATAGCGGAATAGAAAATATGATCCCAAAAAAGTGTATGTATATCACACGTACACAACCACACTAGGCCCCAATTACTATTGTTTGTACCCCTAAAAGGCTAGGAGTAGGGGGAGTATGGAACAGGCAGCACCCTCAAACCTTCAGAAGTATGAGATGAACCCCAACAACTTGGAAAGGTGGATCTCTCTCACACGTACCAACACAGACTATCCCCCAATTTAACTGATCCCCAAAGGTTTTTGATTAAATAGCGGAATAGAAAATATGATCCCAAAAAAGTGTATGTATATCACACGTACACAACCACACTAGGCCCCAATTACTATTGTTTGTACCCCTAAAAGGCTAGGAGTAGGGGGAGTATGGAACAGGCAGCACCCTCAAACCTTCAGAAGTATGAGATGAACCCCAACAACTTGGAAAGGTGGATCTCTCTCACACGTACCAACACAGACTATCCCCCAATTTAACTGATCCCCAAAGGTTTTTGATTAAATAGCGGAATAGAAAATATGATCCCAAAAAAGTGTATGTATATCACACGTACACAACCACACTAGGCCCCAATTACTATTGTTTGTACCCCTAAAAGGCTAGATGAGGAGTAGGGGGAGTATGGAACAGGCAGCACCCTCAAACCTTCAGTATGAGATTGTGTTCACTGTACCCCACAAAGATTGAGTTCACTGCACCCCACAATGATTGTGTTCACTGCACCCCACAAAGATTGTGTTCACTGCACCTCACAAAGATTGTGTTCACTGTACCCCCCAAAGATTGTGTTCACTGCACCCCACAAAGATTCTGTTCACTGTACCCCACAAAGATTGTGTTCACTGCACCCCAAAAAGATTGTGTTCACTGCACCCCAAAAAGGATGTTGTTCACTGCACCCCAAAAAGGATGTTGTTCACTCCACCCCAAAAAGATTGTGTTCACTGCACCCCACAAAGATTGTGTTCACTGCACCCCAAAAAGATTGTGTTCACTGCACCCCAAAAATGATTTTGTTCACTGCACCCCAAAAAGGATTTTGTTCACTGCACCCCAAAAAGGATGTTGTTCACTCCACCCCAAAAAGATTGTGTTCACTGCACCCCAAAAAGATTGTGTTCACTGCACCCCACAAAGGATTTTGTTCACTGCACCCCAAAAAGATTGTGTTCACTGCACCCCAAAAAGGATGTTGTTCACTGCACCCCAAAAAGGATTTTGTTCACTGCACCCCAAAAAGATTGTGTTCACTGCACCCCACAAAGGATTTTGTTCACTGCACCCCACAAAGATTGTGTTCACTGCACACCAAAAAGGATTGTGTTCACTGCACCCCAAAAAGATTTTGTTCACTGCACCCCAAAAAGATTGTGTTCACTGCAGCCCAAAAAGATTGTGTTCACTGCAGCCCAAAAAGATTGTGTTCACTGCAGCCCAAAAAGATTGTGTTCACTGCAGCCCAAAAAGATTGTGTTCACTGCAGCCCAAAAAGATTGTGTTCACTGCAGCTCACACACAGAAAAATGGATGTGGATCACTGACACCTGCCTATCTCCAATCCCACACCACACAGCAATATCGATTGTAGTTTGTAGAACACAGTTTCCCTAAAATTCAGCAGACTCTGTCCCTAACAGGATTGAGAAGAGATCGTAGATCAGGATTGAGTGCAGATTCACCCCACCCCCCACACAGCAATATCGATTGTAGTTTGTAGAACACAGTTTCCCTAAAATTCAGCAGACTCTGTCCCTAACAGGATTGAGAAGAGATCGTAGATCAGGATTGAGTGCAGATTCACCCCACCCCCCACACAGCAATATCGATTGTAGTTTGTAGAACACAGTTTCCCTAAAATTCAGCAGACTCTGTCCCTAACAGGATTGAGAAGAGATCGTAGATCAGGATTGAGTGCAGATTCACCCCACCCCCCACACAGCAATATCGATTGTAGTTTGTAGAAGACACTGACCCTATATAATTCAGCAGACTCTATCCCTAAAATGCCTACAACTCGCCCTGCCTAAACACTCCGACCTGTCCCTCAATTCTATCCGGACACAAATGGTTTTTTCCTGCCTATCTTTCCCTAATCAGCAGCCAGCACGTTGATGTGTGCTCTGTCCCTGAATCTAAGCAGCATAATGACGCCGCTGCGGCTGCCTCGAACTTATAAAGACTTGGTCACATGCTTCAGACGGCCAATCACAGCTACTGAGACATTTGCAGGCATGGCTGGGATGGCTTAAGGCACACCAGTTAAACGATTGTTGATTGGCTGTTGAAAGCCCGCCATGAAAAGAGCGCCAAAGCATGCAAAACCCGGAAATAAAACGACCGAACACGGATTTTTACCCGAACATACAGTAAAGTGTCCGTGTCCGTGTTCGGGTACAAAAAATCCAATTATTCGGTACGAACACGAATAATACAGTCCGTGTTCGCTCAACACTAGTTATGACACATTATATAGCAGTGTTAATTTTGTAGACTAAAACCGACTAAAACTTTTTCGTCGACTAAATTAACACAATTTTAGTCAAATAAAATACGACTAAAACTAAAACAATTCAGATGACTAAAATACGACTAAAAATAAAATGGCATTTTAGTCTTAAGACTAAAATACGACTAAAACTAAAATGGCATTTTAGTCATAAGACTATAACTAAAACTAAATAAAAAATTGACATCATCAAAATTAACACTCCTTTGCTGGCCATTTCTATATCAGCAACACAATTCCATCCAGAGCATGTAATAATAGCACATTAAAGTTTAAACATGAATTGCACCACCGCATACGCATAAGTAAGGAGCATCTACTAAGCTGCTGAAAATTAAACAATTAAGAAAAAGGCTTTTCTTATATTTTTCCCTAATATTTAATGTTGGTAATATATTCAGGTAATATGTGCAATGACATTACAGCCAATGGAGTTTACAGCTGTGTTAATTTTGTCAACGAAAACGTTTTCGTCACCGGCATTTTTCAACTGACGAAAACGAGGCGCAAAGTATAGCACATTTTTGTCAAATGACGACAACTATGACGAAAATCAAATCCATTTTCGTTAACGAACGAAAACTAAACGAGAATGTGAGGCAGGGACGTTTACCCAACTTCCAGTTTTCATGGAGCTCCGCCTGTGTGGCGTCTGGCGTGGCGTGCCCCGTGACGTCCAACGTGAGGAGTGAGCTACTACAAGAGAGTCGACTCGAGACCAGTCACCTGACCTCACCAGAGCACTGTAGCTGCAGCACTACAGCCAGACGCGCCAGGCCCGACTCATCACAGGGCACTGGCACCCGGCCACCACCACATCCAGAGCAGAGCACCCACTGTGAGTTAACAGCCAGGCCAGCTATTACTGCCTCCCTGAGTCCGCTCAGACCACTCACCAGTCACCAGTGGCATCCGATTCCACCATCCATCCAGGACTGTGTGCGTGCATATAGGCCGCTGAGGCCCGACCGGCCCATCCTGTTCAACAACTTCAGTTTAGAGTCAGACCAGAGACCACCCTTAAACCTGAGTCCCCCATCCAGCACTCTGAGCAGCACTGTGTGCACTCACTGCACTGACGGCAGGCAGCAGCATTACAGGCCTCCTCTCTGACCTGACCATGACCATTTAGTTGACTAATATAAGTTTTAGTCGACTAAAATGTAGGACGTTTTAGTCGACTAAAATGTAAGATGGTTTTAGTCGACTAAAATGTACTGGAGTTTTAGACGACTAAATACAACTAAAACTAAAACACTTGCAGAAGACTAAAATGGGACTAAAACTAAAATGCCATTTTAGTCCTAAGACTAAAACTAAATTGAAATTTGCTGCCAAAATTAACACTGCTATATAGTAGTACTTAAGTAAGTTTACAGAAGACCATTTTACATCATATTTTAAGCATTTCTAAAGTGGAACAACTGGTTTTAAGCATTTCTAAAGTGCCCCATACTGTTTTTTCTCTATAATAGGGATATTGTCTTTGTAAGGTCATTACTGGGGAGATTTTCCTTCACTTCCTGAAAAACGACATACCTAAATAAAACAAAACTCTCCCCTTCCTAGGACTTATGGTAGCTATCCTGTGTAAGATAGATACATATGCTTGTGCGAGCGCTTACCCCCACAGAAGCCGCCGATGATGATGGGTCCTCTGTTTTGCCACAACTTTCTTAACTGCCTGGTCCCCACTAACACACTTGGTCATATACTAAATGGCATATACGACTGTGGATGTTGGGATTCAAACCCGTGACTAGCCACATCCCAGGCAGTAGCCCTGCTTACTAGGCTACCGTCCTCTCTGGACATTCCTCTCTGGACATTCCTCTCTGGACATTCCTCTCTGGACATTCCTCCCTGAAGCCTATTATTTCAACCTTAGTTTAGCCAAGCCTTGCTCATCACCCTTGATTCCCCACACCTGGTACTTCCCTATATAAGTCCAGCCCCTTGCACTCAAGCTTGCTGATTATTGAGCTCCTGAGCCTTGATCAAGCTTCTCCTCACCTGCTGCTCTTGTCTACTACCACAAATCCACTGCTGACCAGGAATTGACTACCGACTACTCTTCTGCTTTGTCCCTACCTACTGAACTGCTACCTCCGTTGCCGATCCGGATTGTCTGACCACGCTTACTGCTGCCTGCCCCGATCTTTGACTTCTCTCTGGTTATCTCTTGTCTGCTCCTCCACCTCCGGACCGAACCTTCACTCTGCCTGGCTGGGTGATCCTGGGGACCGCGACCTGGTGTTAGCTTGCAGCGCAGTCTATCCCCACCATCAGGGGCTCTAGTGAAAACCAGCTAGCACTTAGTTTCCGCACCTCAGGTGAACCCATGTCCTCATCAGAGTACTACCTGGTGTCCATCCGGTATCCAGCACTGCTACCACCGTAGCCAACCCGGATTGTCTGACCACGCCTCTGCCAGACTTCCTGCACCTACTACTGGCCTGCGGTCCTTGCCACTGGCCTCCACTCCTACCTCCGGCCAGCAGTCCTCTGACTCAGGTGAGCCTGTAGGATTGTTACAGTGGACTCAAGAGTTAGCAGGCTACCCCTCTATAAGAATGCACAGGAATAAGGCTACAAACAGCTTGGTGATAAATTAATTTAATATAGTATGGCAATTTAATTAAACAAACAGATAATCGCACAGACTTAAGAGCACTATGATAGATGAATGGTCAATGATCCACTAACTGGCACTCAGAAGGCTATAGCAAAGTTAAATTTACCCACAACAGGTGGAACTAGAGTCTTTGTAATGACATCAAAAACTCAGAAGGTAAATGGGTCCTTGTGCACATGCTATGCATGTAACCCCTATGGCTATGCATGTATACCTCTGAGCATGGCTGAAAGTACCTGGCCCCAGATATTAAATGCTGGCTGCCTTTCGGTAGGGCCTTGCTTTTGGTGGTGCACTGTCACTTTAAGTGTGTGGGTAAATGATTGGAGAGAAGCTGTTAAGTAGGAGCAGTCTCTATTTGGGCAAACAGTTTGTGATAGCAGTTATTGACAGGTAGTTCCTGGTCAGGTGACTAGTCTGGTCCCAATGGCTTTAGCGGATTCCAGAAGCCAGGTCCAAGATTCTCACGCAGACTCCAGTCTCCCAGCTCCAAGCCTGAAGATGTAATAACTTTCTGTCTCTTTCAAACTACGTCTCTGAAGGCAGCTCTGGCAGAGGCATATGCAGGTTTGTCCTCTCTCCCTGATGTGGGTAAACAGATACAGCAACAGGTCCTATTAGCTCCTTTTTAGTGACTCTGGTCCCTTAAATGTGAGGCACAGACCCTGACAACAGGTCCGCACCCGCCACTCTCCTCCCTGGGCTGACACGACCTGGAACAAGTCCACAGATTGTTAGCCTCCATTAGACCCTTTAAGCCCTTTAAGAACTACAATTCCCATCATCCATAGCTTCTACATAGCAAGTCTCTTCCGATGTTTCCATTGCCTCTTACTCCCATGTCCTCTGATTTGATCTGAACTGCACTGGGGGAGGGGGAGAGCAGGAGCTGGGGATTACATAGAGCCGCACTGATATTATACTGCAATAAAGCTCTGAATGAGAAGCGCTGGCTGCACACACAAACACACACACACCTCCATGATTCTCCTGACATGAGGTGTCCTGTGTGGGAAGAAAGCCCACAGCACATCTTCTCCTCAGACTGAGCCTGCTCTTGACACTGCTCACAGGGGGGGAGGGGGGGGGTTGTAGACAGCAGGTGATCAGCTTCACCCAGCTATATACTTAACTATTTTCAGGCTGCTCTGGTCCAGTCATGTGATCTCCCCTATGTCTGCCAGTGGTGACTGCAGGGGAAGAGAGAGAGTGTTCTGACAACAGCGAGTCACACCTGGAACGGTGAAGTCATTCATAGGCTTCAATGGCCCATACATTGATGGCCCTCCCTCATCTTCCCTGAAGCTGCGCTGGCTGACACAGGGGAGTCGGATCACATGACTGGACCAGAGCAGCCTGAAAATAGGTAAGTATATACACCTTTCTTACACAGGTTAGTTAGCATATACTGTATATAGTATATACATCTTTATTACATTGGTTAGTTAGCATAGGTGTTGAAAGGGGGGAGGGGGCAGTTTTAAGTCTACTTAGGTGTAAGCTGGAATCCTACTATAAACAGTAATGCTGGGTCTGCCCCTGGGAAGATGTCACCGATGATGAAACATGTTGGGATTGGCTGTTACTGAAGACATCACGCTTGCTAAGCCGTCACTCACAGTGTTCCTTTCCCAAGAGCTGGCAGTCTGTTGTTTTTTTACTTGTTTGTGTCTGTTTACAACTCATCAAAGGTACTTTTTCTATATTTTAAATAAAAGGACTTAAATGTTAGCAGGCTTCGCTATGCTTGTTCATTTTTTTTATTCCTGATCCATTTGGAGCTGCTGCTGAGCAGCTACCGCCTATCTCAGATGCCTGGGTTATTTTGTGCTTTTATGACCATTATAATTTATGATCTATGATCTATGCTATCTGGTGAGAAACGTATGCTAAGTGTTGGTGCTTGGTGGTGGATTTTATCCATCAACGTTACTTATACGCCTTTTTGTACTTCATGGACTTTTTTGTTTAATATTGAAAAGGACCTTTTTATTGAAAGGACTTTATGTTCACCTAACACTGGATTTAGCATCTATTTTAGTAAATCACTTTTCTTTCTTTTTGGTTGACCTAGCGTGGATTTTTTCCTGTTTCATAGTTAGCATATACTGTATATAGTATATACATCTTTGTTACATTGGTTCGTTAGCATAGGTGTTAGAAGGGGGGAGGGGGCAGTTTTAGGGCTACTTAGGTGTAAGCTGGAATTCTACTTTAAATAGGGACAGTGGCAGCAAGGAAAGCCTTTTTTAGTTAAATAAGGAGAGCTTTTTACTATCCGGGTATTGCTGCTGCCTGAACCTTGTACTGGAGAGCCTTGTTCTACTTTTTTTTTGCGCTAGTGTCTCAGAAACTAAAATATTATAAGGGGAACTATTCCCGATGGAGTGACTAAGAGAGAAGCTCATTATTGTGAGACAGGGGCAGGTCCAGGATGACCAGGGCTCTCATGAGGTGGATTAAATGTTGCTGGCCTTTGGACTGAGGACATCTAGCAGCAGAAAAAAAGTACTGTAAAGGAAATCTCCAAACTGATGGTGAATATTACCGCAAAAGCTGGTTATGTTTTTTTAAATTTTATCTTCTTATAGACTACTCGTGTTTATCTTTTTTTGGTTGAACTCCTGCTTTACCATAGCTAACCTCCCAGCCGTGACACTCTCCTACCTTCCACACAATTCCACAGTTTTTGAGGCAACTGAGGTTTACTTATTGTTTTGTGGCATGGCAGTGATTTAACCTGGATTTCAGCCAAGACTGCAGTAAAATGCATGCCAAAGATTTAAAGGACTGCCTGGGTGCAGAGAAAACAACATATAGTGTTGTTAAGGTAGCTTTAAGCACCTTGAAGTATCTGTCCTTGGGATATAGTTTTTCAAAAAAAAAAAAATTCAAAGTTTTTCAAATGTTACTCAAATGGCACTGTTAAGGTCTTGCTGTCCAAACTGCCCACACCATTTCAGGTGTCACTCAGCCCAATGGCAAACTAAAGTAAAAAAAGAACAGATATGTTTTTAACAATACTTTCACAGACAATTGCATTTGCTAGTATTGGTAGGACATTAGCATTCTAAAAGGTAGGCAGAAATATTGTAATCATGCTAGAGGTGTATAATTACCATGATTAACAGCAATTTTTGTGATTAGCAGTTGGTTCCTTGACATTCTTTGTGACCGTATTTTATGCAATGCTAAATTACTATTATCTGTTTGTGTGATTGGTATTGATTGTGTAAGTTCCTAACTAAGGACTGACAGTTATTTAAGATAATGGTCAATGGGAAAAGAACTAACTGAGTCAGTTAACAATCACTTAGAAAAATCAGCCGTAGCAGCTAGCCTTTATATGCCAAGCTTTATGCATCATTACCACTGGAAGTAGAATGGTGTAGGCAGCATTCAACCTGAATAAGCATCCTTGCTGTGAAAATTTAAAGTGACCCTATCAGGAAAATGTAGGAACTATACAGTATAGCCACTAGAATATTTGCTGATGTGTTATTAGCAGAGATGTATAGTAACGAAGTAGAACTACTTAAGTACTGTACTTAAGTACCGAAATGCGGTATCTGTACTTTCCTAGAGTAGAATTTTTTTCTCCTACTTCTACTTTTACTTCACTACATTTTTTCGATGATTTCGATACTTCTACTCAAGTATTTTTTTTTTGTGCTGCATAGTTACTCGTTACTTTTAAAAAAATTACCACTGCCAGAACAGTAGATGGCAGGTTGCATAAAGCTCAAAAAAATGTGTATAATGTCATTTGTAAATCAGAGCATACGAAAATAAAGGCTGTGTATAATAAAAGCTGCTATACCAAATCTTTCCAATAAAAAGAAAATATGAAAGAAACAAATAAATGATGCTACAGCGCTTAAAGTGCATCAAGAAACTACTAACAAACACAGGTTAATCATTTGAATAAATCATTTGAAATAATAAAAAACAATATGATGTTCAAACTTTTGACTTCTTTCTTTAATAACTACATAACACAGTACTTGTACTTCTACTTTCAGTACTTGAGTAGAATTTTTTTTTCAAAACTACTGGTACTTTTTACTTTTAGTACTTAATTTTTTTTTGAAAAAACTACTTGCAATACTTAAGTTATAAAAATGTTGAATACTTTAGTACTTCTACTTAAGTAACTTTTTCTGCGAGCACTTCCACTTCTACTCAAGTCACTTTTTGATCGAGCACTTGTACTTTTACTCAAGTAGAAATTTCGAGTACTTTATACAAGTCTGGTTATTAGAAACTCTTGGTAGGGCGGAGTGCCAATAAATGTAGTGTGATATTATTTCTGAGGTTGGTCATGGCTTATAAATCAAGTCGTATTTTGACTTTCACCATGATATTGTCATACAATACAAAATCCCCAAATTTTTATATAGCATATACAATATAGTATATACAAGTCATTTTGTAATCCAAGCCTACTATAACTTCATAAAAACTACCCCCAAAAATGATTTTGTTCTTCCTTGGAAACCATATTAGAATCTATAGAATAGGAGGGAGGTTATGGCGCTGCCTGTAGCTTCCTGATTGGTTAAGATAAAAAAGTGCTATAGTGCAAATAAATAATCAGTGACCTGGTGTAAAAAGTGCTGTAGTGCAAGTAAATAATCAATGACCTTGTGAAATAAATAGCTGGTGTTAAAAAAATTAGGTGAATAAATAAGGTATTAAATAAATATATCTAAAGATATATAAATATGTGAAATATCAAATTAGGTGAAATCAGGTTTTATCACCTAATTTGATATTTCACATATTTATATATTTTTGGATATATGTATTTAATACCTTATTTATTCACCTAATTTTTTTAATACCAGCTATTTATTTCACAAGGTCATTGATTATTTACTTGCAATACAGCACTTTTTACACCAGGTCACTGATTATTTATTTGCACTATAGCACTTTTTTATCTTAACCAATCAGGAAGCTACAGGCAGCGCCATAACCTCCCTCCTATTCTATCACTTTACTATTAATCCTAGGATTATAGTCTCAGAGGTAGGCTGCAGCCAGCTATAATAGGAATCTAAAATATCCTAAGTGCGGATTTTTTACTTTTTCATATTAGAACCTAGCTCCTACCCCCCTAATCCTTTCTAGCAAATTGTTTTAGAAGTGCAATAAGAAGGCCTGTATCACCTTTACTAAAACAGAAGAAGGTAATGATCTGCAGCCCACCTGTGTTCTTCCTTAACAAAGTCCCAATTTTGAAAATAATTGTCTATGCCGCTACAGAGAATCATAATTAACTACATATAAGGATCCAATTTACATTGTAATCTTTTCTGGCCATCTCCATAAATTAGCATGAGCCCCACAAAACAGTCATCCATCAGGGGTTAATGGTTATACCGATATATGCTGCTGCTGAGGCATACCATTATAATCAATTAGGTTTTGTGATAAAGACATTAATATTCTGGAGTTGCCCACCCTCCAACCTAAAGCAAGATTTCAAATATTGGAAGGGATAGTCTTCTACTATGTGAAATTAACAGAATATATTGTTCTGTGGAGAGTATAGACCTTACATTATTAAAATGGGATTAGGCAGATCCACAGGTGCACTAGGAAAACTCTTTCAATTCAGCCTAAAAATATAAAAATGATAATTCGGCTTTCTGTAGATACCATTGACCCATAAATACCCAATTACAGCTGAGAGTGGATTTTGCTGTTGGGAATGTGATCTCACAGGGAGTTGGTGGAAGTCAGCCTGTTGGTAATGTAACTTACAATATTTGTTGAGTATGAGAAATAACATTTTGAAACCTGCCCACATTAATAACAAGCAGAGTATGGTTTCACTAAAAATCCAGGACTGTCGATAAAAATTATTTAAAGTAAACCTGTTGTGATGGAAATTCAGGGATTGGCATGACTGACCTTCTTTAGAAAATGCTATGTGTCCGATTTAAGGTGATATATTAACTCAGAATTGGCTTTCACCATAAATCAAAACTTCAAATATTTTCAGTCCCTTTTTTACTTTCCATTAGATTACAGCACCACTAAATCAGCACTAGAAGAGTATTAACACAATACTCTAGGACCACTGTGAATTAGTGGCAGGCTCTGTCTGTGTTACAAAAACCAAAAATGTGCTGCGCTAGAACATGAATAAGTACCAAATAAACAATTCAAAAACTGAAAGTAAACAGCTCAAATAATCCCATAAACATAAAAGTGCTGGGAAAAAAAGTCCATGTGACAGAGTGATGGTGAATTCCCAAAATGCCAATCACCTCCGTGAGCGTGCTAAAATCCACCACCACTAAATTAAAGCCTCTCACCTTAATTTCTGACCCAGGAGTCACCCAGGGTCAGATGTAGCAGTCCCCCACAGGGGTATAATGGATAATCAGCAAGATCTCAAAGTAGGATGTCCAGGATCCAATGGCTCATACACCCACACAAAGAGGATGGTAAGGAAAGAATACAAGAAAGATCTAATGCTCTTTGATAGATTTATGTAAAGCAATTTATTAAATTAATCCACTTACAGAAAAAAACACTCATCAGTGCAGATACAACAGCGGTCTCTGTGGATCAGGAGAGGATGTGGCGTTGGCAGCTAGGCTCCGCCCCCCTGCACGCGGCGCGCAGGGCAATGACTTCTTCAGCAAGGGGCCCCTTGCTGAAGAAGTCATCGCCCTGCGCGCCGACGTAACGCTTACAGGGGGGCGGAGCCTATCTGCCGACGTCACATCCTCTCCTAAACCACAGAGACCGCTGTTGTATCTGCATGTTGAGTTTTTTTTTCTGTAAGTGGATTCATTTAATAAATTGCTTTACATAAATCTATCAGAGAGCATTAGATCTTTCTTCTATTCTCTCCTTACCCGGTCCTCTTTGTGTGGGTGAATTAGCCATTGGATCCCGGACATCCTACTGTGAGATCTTGCTGATTATCCATTATACCCCTGTGGGGGACTGCTATATCTGACCCTGGGTGACTCCTGGGTGAGAAATTAAGGGGAGAGGCTTTAATTTAGTGGTGGCGGATTGGAGCACGCTCATGGGGGTGATTGGCGTTTTGGGAATTCAACATCACTCTGTCACATGGACTTTTTTTCACAGCACTTTTATGTTTATGGGATTATTTGAGTTGTTTACTCTCAGTTTTTGAATTGTTTATTTATTTGGCACTTATTCACAGAGATGTATAGTAACGAAGTAGAACTACTTAAGTACTGTACTTAAGTACCGAAATGCGGTATCTGTACTTTCCTAGAGTAGAATTTTTTTCTCCTACTTCTACTTTTACTTCACTACATTTTTTTGATGATTTCGATACTTCTACTCAAGTATTTTTTTTTTGTGCTGCATAGTTACTCGTTACTTTTAAAAAAATTACCACTGCCAGAACAGTAGATGGCAGGTTGCATAAAGCTCAAAAAAATGAGTATAATGTCATTTGTAAATCAGCGCATACGAAAATAAAGGCTGTGTATAATAAAAGCTGCTATACCAAATCTTTCCAATAAAAAGAAAATATGAAACAAACAAATAAATGATGCTACAGCGCTTAAAGTGCATCAAGAAACTACTAAAAAACACAGGTTAATCATTTGAATAAATCATTTGAAATAATAAAAAACAATATGATGTTCAAACTTTTGACTTCTTTCTTTAATAACTACATAACACAGTACTTGTACTTCTACTTTCAGTACTTGAGTAGAAAATTTTTTTCAAAACTACTGGTACTTTTTACTTTTAGTACTTAAGTAGCAAATTTTTTGAAAAAACTACTTGCAATACTTAAGTAAAAAAAAATGTTGAATACTTTAGTACTTCTACTTAAGTAACTTTTTCTGCGAGCACTTCCACTTCTACTCAAGTCACTTTTTGATCGAGCACTTGTACTTTTACTCAAGTAGAAATTTAGAGTACTTTATACAAGTCTGCTTATTCATGGTCTAGCACAGCACATTTTTGGTTTTTGTAATATTGCTTTGTGTAGTGGTGGTAGCACAATTAGTTTTTGCGGCTGGATATTGTCAGTTTGCTCTTATAGTGTGTCACAATTTATATTTTATTATTCACTTTTTTCATATATTATTGCACTCATAGCTTTTCACTATTTTTGTCTGTCTGTGTTCACCTGTACCACTTACCGCTACGATATTTACTAACAATACGACTGCCTCCTCATAATTTTTTTTCTTTTTACAAGCCTATTAATTTTTAGGGCCAGAACCCCATAGTCTGCAAGCCTTTTTAGCTGAACCAACATCACAAGAAGTGTATACAAACCAATAAATCAATCAATTATAATAGGTTCTGGAAAAAATTGCTATGTTATAGACACATGTATAGTCTGAATTTGCACATTTAAAACAATTATGTCCCCTGTGACAGAACTGCCTGGCATAGATGAGTCTGTAATTCAGGGTTGAAGTTATGCATTGCCTCATAGCAGTCATAGATTCAGGGCAGAGCACACCTCTATAGCTTAATGCACAGTCATGTCCATGCCCCATATTTAGAGTCAAGCAGTATATCTCTTTAGCACTGGGTGAGAGTCTTGGATGTGTATGATAGCAGCATCCAGAAAGGATCCCTTTATCTCTGTGTTGACTTTATCTGGCAGAGTAAGTGCATCTCCTCGGGTAAGTAACTCTTAAACACCAGTGCTGAGGCTTATGTAGCCTCTCACTTACACCAAGAATGAGGGTAATTTTTCCTCCCACTAACACCAATAATAGAGCATATTTCCCACAACTGAAACCATTGATGGGGCATTTTTCATCCCACTGACTCCAACAATAGGGCACTTTTTCCTCCCACAGATAGCCAGCAAAAATGCTTATTCAGGTTGAATGCTGCACCTTGCAACCCTGCACTCTTTATGGGGCCACACATTTAATTACAGCTCAGAGCCTCGTGTCTAAAACATAGAAAAGCACAGAGATAAAGGTGTAGCACAATGCTGCTTCTAGATAAATTCCAAAGTTACACACATTTTTTGATACACAAACTTCAATCCAGTCAACACAAATGTCTCTTCTAATTATTTTGGAAATGTGGGAAACTATGTTATGATAAAATATGTTACTATATAGAAAGACCTACAGCTTATATTACATTATACCAACTATAAGGTTTAAAAATATTATCATTGTTCCAAGAAACAATCAAAGTCCATTAACTGTAGCACCGAATTTATTACCTAGTGTAAAACATAGAATAATAATGAATTTTCAGGCCTAAAGGAAAGTTTGACCATCTGTTTATCTTGTCAATGTAAATGTGTTTGTTTAATTTCCATATGTTTAAAATGACTTGTAAATTAAAGTGAAAGCTTGTCCCGTGAATCGTATTTCTTAGTCTCTGGTTCCCATCTGCTCATTTTCCGATGCTGAAAGAAGGTATTACCATTTAATTATCTTCACACAATCTGATTATGGCTCATTCACAGATTTATCTTGGCTTATCAAACTGGTTTAACACAGATAAACCTGGAATAAATTGCAGTCTCCACAAATATACTGCATCAACAGGCAGTGGCAACAAATAGCAATCCTTCCTTTTTCTGTGTCCACTATTCCTTTAACAGTACAGTATATGATTGTCAGGCCTCAGAAGTGAAAATAGAGCCATGAAAAGCATTTTCACACACCACTTGTCTGTGATCTTGTTGCTGGCAGGGCTGGCGCTACCCATAGGCAAGGTAGGCGCTGGCCTAGAACGGCATCAGTTGGGGTCGCTCAGTGGCATCGCTATGGGATGCGGGCATAGCTCCAATCTAAAGAATAAGAAGAAGGTTTGTGGCGCTGCCAGAATATGCTGATTGGTCTATATGTGGTTCAACGATGCTAAAGATGAATTAAATAAATATGTGTCTCCAATGTGAGATATAAAGTTGAATTAAATAAATATGTGTCTCCAAAGTGAAATAAAAACTTAATAAAGTGTCACGTGCATCATACATGTGACTGGTGAAAAATGTATGCGGATAAAACAACAATGAATCGGCGATCCAACCCTATGGGGGGTTATAAATAAGTGCTAAAACAACTTCAAATATGAAAGAGATTGAATGGGTGATACAAGTGAATCAACCGTATGAAAAATGTGAGTGATATCAACCTAATAAATAGATAAAAATGATAATACTCAATTGGATCAACCTAAAATTAATACCACATGGGTGAACTGTGAGTAGCCTAAAACCTTGTGACTAGACAATAAATAGCATCATATATAGACCTGGGACAATATAATACAAAAAACTGGTAAAACCACTCTAAAATATGACAGTCATAATCCAGTTGCTAATAAGTCCGTGGTAACTGGAGGGCTTAACAAAGAGAAGTATAGTCCCACAATGGAAAAAACTCCCTCAAATTGGGGGAGCAAAAAGTGACTTGAGTGCAGGTGCTCTAACTGAGAACTTGGAAGGTGCTCGGATAACAGTGACCATTCAGTGCTCCCCGCACCCCTTGGACTGCACTCACCAGAGTTGATCACCCCCGCAGGGGTATCAGGCCTTGGATATTTAATCCTGGGGTCCCCTTCCCTGGTTGTTGGGGTCACTGTATGGTTCGGTGTTCTGTCCGAGTCCTATGTATCAAGGTTCCTCGAATTGGGGTCCACCGGTGCACGAGTATGTATGGGGGAAGAAGGCTCACATAGAGTAGTACCGCTTAAAAATGACTTTATTAAATCAAAAAAGGGGTACTCACAAACATAAAGGGAATAACAGCATGTAAACAGCGCTAGTTGCTCACTTCCGGGACGCCGTGCGTTCCACGGACCGGATGTGCGTTCCACTTGGGCGGGTATGGCGCGATGACGCTCTACGTACGTTTCGTCGGAGTGACGTCTTCAGGAGTAGCGTCATCACGCCATCTCCGCCTATTTATAACAGTATGGTAAACGGGACTTGTTGCGAGCTCCAATCGGAAGGCCGCAACGAACGTCCAATAGAAAAAAACGTAGTCATCAGCTGTTGCCGGGTAGAAAATGTATCTCCTAGGGCTCATGGATTTGCATACATACGACTGCATAGTTGAACTTCCGGAGACCGGCAGATCTTAACTCAATGTTTAAGGAAGTAGTATGCAGCTGTGTATATCAAGCAGAAACGGAAAAATACAGGAAAAAAGGGAAGGACAAGGAAAGAAATTCATCCCTTATTCCAATTAAATATTATAATAATGCCAGATATGAAAACGGTTTTATCGGGTCCCTGTACCATATTGTTGAAGATGCACTTTCGGGCAAATGACAGGCTCATTACTACAATGGTATATGTATGACATATAGGGCCATACAAAAAGACAATAATGGGTCATCCCGGATATCAATAATATAATGTTACAATATATAAACCAAATGTATAAAAGTGTGTATATAAAATATTACACCCAATTCCGCGGTATAAATAGAGGGGATCCTTTAGATAAATGTATGTGATTTAATTAATAAAAAATAATTAAAATAAAAAAATAAAAATGTCCTCAAACATAAAAGAATATTAGGCATACCTATTCTTGTGTGGACATGCTGAACAGGACAGTACTATATAATATGCCAGCACTGACTCCTAAATGGTCCTAACAACTAATATATTGTTATATGTGGGTCTTTTGGCCAATATATAATGCGGGCTGGTAAATAATTACCTGAGGAGCTATAATCGATAGGGAACTGGGGAAAGTGGGGGTTCCAGCAGTATATGATAAAATATATATATATAAATGGAATATAAAAATGGAATATAAAAATATAAACGATCGAATATAAAATTATGGAGTATGTGGTAACTTATAGAAATAGGGGGTAAGACAGACCGTCCCATTGGGAGAAACCATCCCATAAGGAAAAATTAATTAATTATTATTATCCTAGAGCAAATAGAGGAAGAATAGATCAATGGATGGGTCAAAAAAATATATACGGGAGTGGTGGGTTAGACCTCCCCGTTGAAAATAGTTATCCATAATAAAATTTGAGTATTGGATAGGAGGAAGAAACCCATTAAAGAGTCTGAGAAAATGTTGATCCTTTCCAATGTATAAATCCAATTGGTAAAACCAGAGAAATTCAGATCAAAATGGCCCATGAGGCTAAACCTGGTATTTAAAAATGTATAAAAATATAAATATACTGAATATTAAAATATTAAAAGTTAGAAATAAAACAATTCAAATCTATATCCAGGTTGAGTCCTTTGGGTTGAAGTGATTCGAGCAAATATATCCACTTGGTTTCATTCTGAGAGATTTTTCTCTTTTTGCTTTCGCCTCTCCAGTGTCCCTGTATCGAATCTATACCATAGAAGATTAACCCTTCCGGATTTTTATTATGAACTTCTAGGTAATGTCTGGAGAGGCTGTTTTTCGGAAAGCCATTTTTAATATTGGTTATGTGCTCTCTAATCCTGACATGAAGAGGTCTGGTAGTGCGTCCTACATATTGTAAATTGCAGGTGCATTCCACGACATACGTAACATGTGTGGTGTTACATGTGATGAGGTTGTTGATTTTATGTCTTTTGTGGTTCACCTTTGATTTGAAGTCTAGCATTTTTCTCGGTTGGGTGGGGTTGTTCCTACAGGCCAGACATTTTCTACATCTGATGAACCCCTTCATGTCGGGAAAAATTATAACATTTTTTGGAGGGTCGATCACATTTTTTACCAATCGGTTTCTCAGGGTGGGTGCCCTACGGTAGATAAATTTAGGTCTTTCTGGGAGTACTTTGGCAAGCATTTTGTCACTTTTCAGCACTGGCCAGTATCTCCTGAATATCCTTTCTACCTCCTTATATTGTCTATGGTAGCCTGAAATAAAGGCACACTCGAATTGTCCCTTATTCTCCCTTATTTTAGTTTCCAGCAGAGTCTCTCTCTGTTCATATTCCTCACTTCCTCCCTGGTTTTTTCCAAAAGATCCTTTCTCCTCAAATCTTTGCATTAAAATAAGTGTTTGTTGGTCATAGTCTTCCAATCTTCCACAGTTCCTCCTCATCCTCATAAACTGTCCTTTCGGGATGTTGTTCTTCCATTTTGAATGGTGACAACTTGTTTTCGGAATATATCCGTTCTTATCTGTGGTCTTAAAAAAAAAGTTTTTTAAAAATTTGTAGGTCAAGATAGTCTATCTTCTCCAGATTCCAATGTCCAGTGAAGGTCAATCCATATGGGTTGGAATTGATTTCTTCCAGGAATTCTTGTAAAGACTCTCTTGACCCCTCCCAAATCATTATAATGTCATCTATATATCGTTTATAAAATTTAATTTCCGGTAAATTTTGGTTGTAAACCTGTTGCTCCTCCCACATGTTCATAAAAACATTTGCCACACTGGGGGCATATCTTGCCCCCATGGCAACCCCTTTTGTTTGTACATAAAATTATTTCCCATACCAGAAATAATTGCTTTCCATGGCCAATTTGAGGCCTTCAAGTATATACTGTATTTGAGTTCTTTTCAAACTATTGTCCTCATAAAGTGCTTTTTTTATTGCACTAAGCCCATCTTTTTGTTTGATGCTGGTATACAACGAGTTAGCATCTATTGTAACCAGGAACTGAGATTCATCAATGTTTAGGTTCCTGATTTCTTTAAGCAATTGGGTGCTGTCCTTTAAATAGGACTTTCCATTTGATACTAATGGTTGAAGGAATTTATCTAAATACTCCCCTAATCGGGAGAACAAAGAGTCCACCCCACTAACTTTTTCTAGACGTTTATGAATTTTAGGAATGTGGTATATCACAGGTGTTCTGGAGGATGCAGGTATCAAATACTTTGCTTCCTTTTCTGTTAAAATGCCAATATCTTTACCTTTCTGTACATATTCTTTAAGTTTCCTGATGTATTCAGTCTTGGGGTCCTTTTTTAATTTCTTATATGTGTCTGGCACTTTCAGGAGGATATCCATTTCTTCCTCATAATCTTTTTTACTCAGAATGACAAGTCCTCCTCCCTTGTCTGCTGGTCTGATGACCACTTCCTTATTTTTTTCTAAGTTCCTGATTGCTTTCCAAATCCGTTTACTATCTTTGCCATGGATTTGTAATTTCTTAATGTCTTCCTCCACCATTATTTTAAAAGCTTAGATGCAATCGTTGTTTGGTACTTTGGGATTAAAAACGGAATTATTCCTTAAAACCGTATGTTTAAAACGTGTAGATATGGGATTCTGATATTCGCCCTTAATCTGAAAGAATTTTTTGACATTCAATTTCCGAATAAATTTTTGGAGGTCTATGTAAGTTTCGAATTTGTCTATGTCCTTAGAAGGTGCGAACTTGAGGCCCAAATCTAAAATTGCCATTTCCTCTTTACTAAAAACTATATTGCTGAGGTTAAAAATGCCCGTACTTAAAATTCCCTTCTTCGCTTTCTTCCTGCCCCCCCGTTTGCCTCTTGCCCGTTGCCTCTTGCCCCGTATCCGTTCCAATGGTTCCAGTTGTTCTGCTGGTAAGGTGCATAGTTCCTCCCTTCTTCTCTCTGTGGTGATATTCGATCCCTCCTGGGTCCTTGTCTTCCTCCATGATTGTTCATGTAATCTGGGAGTCCTTCTCGATAGTTGTGTCCTTGAGGGCCTCTCCCTCCTGGTCTTCTGTACTGATTCGACCAGTTTTGTTGTCTGGGAGGTCTCCCATAGTTGTTTACGTGAAAAAAATCCCTTCCGTGCTGGTTATAGCCTCCTCTTCTATCGTCTCTAGGAGTATATGTTCTTTCCTCCCTCAAAGGGGAAAACCTATTGTACATGGGAATCCTATAACCTGGTGAGATAAATCTGGGTTCCTGCATGGCTCTCCCTCTTTGGTGTATGGGGGTTCTGTAGCCAGGTGAAGCAAATCTAGAATCCTGGGGTGCCCTTTCCCCATTATTCCCTGTGCTTCTAAATCTTGCGTCCCTGTATTGTCCAGTGTTCCTAGGGGTCTGCGGTTCTTCTTCCCTAATTCTTCTGTCAAAATTTACACTCCGAGGGGTTCTCTGGGTGGGAGTGTCTGGATAGACGTCCTGCTCTTCTATTTCCGGTGTAGTTTCCCTAGAATCTGCTACGATGGTTGTTTCCTGTAGTTCCATAGGTTCCTCTCCTATAGTGGTTTGCCAGTTGTAAATTTTATTATTTTTATAGTCCAATATGTCCCTACTGTATTTCCTCTGTTTTTTTGTTTGTATTTCTAAGTCATATTTGGTGATACTTTCTTGAATTTCTTTTTCTTTATCTTTATATTCGTTAGTTAGTGAAAAGGGTGTTAGAGACTCCTTAAGTTGCTTAATCAGCTTCTCTACCTCCGTGAGTTTGTGTTTCCTCCTAGTGATAATGGTTTGTAATAGTTCTGATACGCATCTATTGAAAAAAATTAACCAACTATCCATTAAGGTTTTATCGTTAAGTCCGTCGTTGGGATGGACATCCCAACGCAACCTTCTAGGTGTAATTTTTTCTTTCAGGTACATTTCCAGGGTGGTGATGTTCCACCAGACCCTGACTTGCTTTTCCAATGCGTGTTTAAGTTGCCTAAAAAGGCCATTAACATCATGGTTAGTGAACACCCTATCACTACTGAAAATCTGTTCAATATCAACCTTCCTAGTAGTAGTGAAGCTAAAAATATCCATAGCTGCAGATATAAACACCAAAGGGTGGGAGAACTGAAATATAAGGAATCCGCGCTTAGGATAATTTTTAGCCTATTGTATGGTATTTGATACTGGCTGCAGCCCACCTATACACTATTATCCTAAGCGCGGATTCCTTATATTTCAGTTCTCCCACCCTTTGGTGTTTATATCTGCAGCTATGGATATTTTTAGCTTCACTACTACTAGGAAGGTTGATATTGAACAGATTTTCAGTAGTGATAGGGTGTCCACTAACCATGATGTTAATAGCCTTTTTAGGCAACTTAAACACGCATTGGAAAAGCAAGTCAGGGTCTGGTGGGACATCACCACCCTGGAAATGTACCTGAAAGAAAAAATTACACCTAGAAGGTTGCGTTGGGATGTCCATCCCAACGACGGACTTAATGATAAAACCTTAATGGATAGTTGGTTAATTTTTTTCAATAGATGCGAATCAGAACTATTACAAACCATTATCACTAGGAGGAAACACAAACTCACGGAGGTAGAGAAGCTGATTAAGCAACTTAAGGAGTCTCTAACACCCTTTTCACTAACTAATGAATATAAAGATAAAGAAAAAGAAATTCAAGAAAGTATCACCAAATATGACTTAGAAATACAAACAAAAAAACAGAGGAAATACAGTAGGGACATATTGGACTATAAAAATAATAAAATTTACAACTGGCAAACCACTATAGGAGAGGAACCTATGGAACTACAGGAAACAACCATCGTAGCAGATTCTAGGGAAACTACACCGGAAATAGAAGAGCAGGACGTCTATCCAGACACTCCCACCCAGAGAACCCCTCGGAGTGTAAATTTTGACAGAAGAATTAGGGAAGAAGAACCGCAGACCCCTAGGAACACTGGACAATACAGGGACGCAAGATTTAGAAGCACAGGGAATAATGGGGAAAGGGCACCCCAGGATTCTAGATTTGCTTCACCTGGCTACAGAACCCCCATACACCAAAGAGGGAGAGCCATGCAGGAACCCAGATTTATTTCACCAGGTTATAGGATTCCCATGTACAATAGGTTTTCCCCTTTGAGGGAGGAAAGAACATATACTCCTAGAGACGATAGAAGAGGAGGCTATAACCAGCACGGAAGGGATTTTTTTCACGTAAACAACTATGGGAGACCTCCCAGACAACAAAACTGGTCGAATCAGTACAGAAGACCAGGAGGGAGAGGCCCTCAAGGACACAACTATCGAGGAGGACTCCTAGATTACATGAACAATCATGGAGGAAGACAAGGACCCAGGAGGGATCGAATATCACCACAGAGAGAAGAAGGGAGGAACTATGCACCTTACCAGCAGAACAACTGGAACCATTGGAACGGATACGGGGCAAGAGGCAACGGGCAAGAGGCAAACGGGGGGGCAGGAAGAAAGCGAAGAAGGGAATTTTAAGTACGGGCATTTTTAACCTCAGCAATATAGTTTTTAGTAAAGAGGAAATGGCAATTTTAGATTTGGGCCTCAAGTTCGCACCTTCTAAGGACATAGACAAATTCGAAACTTACATAGACCTCCAAAAATTTATTCGGAAATTGAATGTCAAAAAATTCTTTCAGATTAAGGGCGAATATCAGAATCCCATATCTACACGTTTTAAACATACGGTTTTAAGGAATAATTCCGTTTTTAATCCCAAAGTACCAAACAACGATTGAATCAAAGCTTATAAAATAATGGTGGAGGAAGACATTAAGAAATTACAAATCCATGGCAAAGATAGTAAACGGATTTGGAAAGCAATCAGGAACTTAGAAAAGAATAAGGAAGTGGTCATCAGACCAGCAGACAAGGGAGGAGGACTTGTCATTCTGATTAAAAAAGATTATGAGGAAGAAATGGATAACCTCCTGAAAGTGCCAGACACATATAAGAAATTAAAAAAGGACCCCAAGACTGAATGCATCAGGAAACTTAAAGAATATGTACAGAAAGGTAAAGATATCGGCATTTTAACAGAAAAGGAAGCAAAGTATTTAATACCTGCATCCTCCAGAACACCTGTGATATACCACATTCCTAAAATTCATAAACGTCTAGAAAAACCCCCCGGGAGACCCATAGTTAGTGGGGTGGACTCTTTGTTCTCCCGATTAGGGGAGTATTTAGATAAATTCCTTCAACCATTAGTATCAAAAGGAAAGTCCTATTTAAAGGACAGCACCCAATTGCTTAAAGAAATCAGGAACCTAAACATTGATGAATCTCAGTTCCTGGTTACAATAGATGCTAACTCATTGTATACCAGCATCAAACAAAAAGATGGGCTTAGTGCAATAAAAAAAGCACTTTATGAGGACAATAGTTTGAAAAGAACTCAAATACAGTATATACTTGAAGGCCTCAAATTGGCCATGGAAAGCAATTATTTCTGGTATGGGAAATCATTTAAAGTACAAACAAAAGGGGTTGCCATGGGGGCAAGATATGCCCCCAGTGTGGCAAATGTTTTTATGAACATATGGGAGGAGCAACAGATTTACAACCAAAATTTACCGGAAATTAAATTTTATAAACGATATATAGATGACATTATAATGATTTGGGAGGGGTCAAGAGAGTCTTTACAAGAATTCCTGGAAGAAATCAATTCCAACCCATATGGATTGACCTTCACTGGACATTGGAATCTGGAGAAGATAGACTATCTTGACCTACAAATTTTTAAAGAAGGGGGCCGTCTGCAAACAAAAACTTTTTTTTAAGACCACAGATAAGAACGGATATATTCCGAAAACAAGTTGTCACCATCCAAAATGGAAGAACAACATCCCGAAAGGACAGTTTATGAGGGTGAGGAGGAACTGTGGAAGACTGGAAGACTATGACCAACAAACACTTATTTTAATGCAAAGATTTGAGGAGAAAGGGTACCAAAAGCATCTTTTGGAAAAAACCAGGGAGGAAGTGAGGAATATGAACAGAGAGACTCTGCTGGAAACTAAAATAAGGGAGAATAAGGGACAATTCGAGTGTGCCTTTATTTCAGGCTACCATAGACAATATAAGGAGGTAGAAAGGATATTCAGGAGATACTGGCCAGTGCTGAAAAGTGACAAAACGCTTGCCAAAGTACTCCCAGAAAGACCGAAATTTATCTACCGTAGGGCACCCACCCTGAGAAACCGATTGGTAGAAAATGTGATCGACCCTCCAAAAAATGTTATAATTTTTCCCGACATGAAGGGGTTCATCAGATGTAGAAAATGTCTGGCCTGTAGGAACAACCCCACCCAACCGAGAAAAATGCTAGACTTCAAATCAAAGGTGAACCACAAAAGACATAAAATCAACAACCTCATCACATGTAACACCACACATGTTACGTATGTCGTGGAATGCACCTGCAATTTACAATATGTAGGACGCACTACCAGACCTCTTCATGTCAGGATTAGAGAGCACATAACCAATATTAAAAATGGCTTTCCGAAACACAGCCTCTCTAGACATTACCTAGAAGTTCATAATAAAAATCCGGAAGGGTTAATCTTCTATGGTATAGATTCGATACAGGGACACTGGAGAGGCGAAAGCAAAAAGAGAAAAATCTCTCAGAATGAAACCAAGTGGATATATTTGCTCGAATCACTTCAACCCAAAGGACTCAACCTGGATATAGATTTGAATTGTTTTATTTCTAACTTTTAATATTTTAATATTCAGTATATTTATATTTTTATACATTTTTAAATACCAGGTTTAGCCTCATGGGCCATTTTGATCTGAATTTCTCTGGTTTCGCCAATTGGATTTATACATTGGAAAGGATCAACATTTTCTCAGACTCTTTAATGGGTTTCTTCCTCCTATCCATTACTCAAATTTTATTATGGATAACTATTTTCAATGGGGAGGTCTAACCCACCACTCCCGTATATATTTTTTTGACCCATCCATTGATCTGTTCTTAATCTATTTGCTCTAGGATAATAATAATTAATACATTTTTCCTTATGGGATGGTTTCTCCCAATAGGACGGTCTGTCTTACCCCCTATTTCTATAAGTTACCACATACTCCATAATTTTATATTCGATCGTTTATATTTTTATATTCCATTTTTATATTCCATTTATATATATATATTTTATCATATACTGCTGGAACCCCCACTTTCCCCAGTTCCCTATCGATTATAGCTCCTCAGGTAATTATTTACCAGCCCGCATTATATATTGGCCAAAAGACCCACATATAACAATATATTAGTTGTTAGGACCATTTAGGAGTCAGTGCTGGCATATTATATAGTACTGTCCTGTTTAGCATGTCCACACAAGAATAGGTATGCCTAATATTCTTTTATGTTTGAGGACATTTTTATTTTTTTATTTTAATTATTTTTTATTAATTAAATCACATACATTTATCTAAAGGATCCCCTCTATTTATACCGCGGAATTGGGTGTAATATTTTATATACACACTTTTATACATTTGGTTTATATATTGTAACATTATATTATTGATATCCCGGATGACCCATTATTGTCTTTTTGTTTGGCCCTATATGTCATACATTTACCATTGTAGTAATGAGCCTGTCATTTGCTCGAAAGTGCATCTTCAACAATATGGTACAGGGACCCTATAAAACCGTTTTCATATCTGGCATTATTATAATATTTAGTTGGAATAAGGGATGAATTTCTTTCCTTGTCCTTCCCTTTTTTCCTGTATTTTTCCGTTTCTGCTTGATATACACAGCTGCATACTACTTCCTTAAACATTGAGTTAAGATCTGCCGGTCTCCGGAAGTTCAACTATGCAGTCGTATGTATGCAAATCCATGAGCCCTAGGAGATACATTTTCTACCCGGCAACAGCTGATGACTAAGTTTTTTTCTATTGGACGTTCGTTGCGGCCTTCCGATTGGAGCTCGCAACAAGTCCCGTTTACCATACTGTTATAAATAGGCGGAGATGGCGTGATGACTACTCCTGAAGACGTCACTCCGACGAAACGTACGTAGAGCGTCATCGCGCCATACCCGCCCAAGTGGAACGCACATCCGGTCCGTGGAACGCACGGCGTCCCGGAAGTGAGCAACTAGCGCTGTTTACATGCTGTTATTCCCTTTATGTTTGTAAGTACCCCTTTTTTGATTTAATAAAGTCATTTTTAAGCGGTACTACTCTATGTGAGCCTTCTTCCCCCATACATACTCGTGCACCGGTGGACCCCAATTCGAGGAACCTTGATACATAGGACTCGGACAGAACACCGAACCATACAGTGACCCCAACAACCAGGGAAGGGGACCCCAGGATTAAATATCCAAGGCCTGATACCCCTGCGGGGGTGATCAACTCTGGTGAGTGCAGTCCAAGGGGTGCGGGGAGCACTGAATGGTCACTGTTATCCGAGCACCTTCCAAGTTCTCAGTTAGAGCACCTGCACTCAAGTCACTTTTTGCTCCCCCAATTTGAGGGAGTTTTTTCCATTGTGGGACTATACTTCTCTTTGTTAAGCCCTCCAGTTACCACGGACTTATTAGCAACTGGATAATGACTGTCATATTTTAGAGTGGTTTCACCAGTTTTTTGTATTATATTATCCCAGGTCTATATATGATGCTATTTATTGTCTAGTCACAAGGTTTTAGGCTACTCACAGTTCACCCATGTGGTATTAATTTTAGTTGATCCAATTGAGTATTATCATTTTTATCTATTTATTAGGTTGATATCACTCACATTTTTCATACGGTTGATTCACTTGTATCACCCATTCAATCTCATTCATATTTGAAGTTGTTTTAGCACTTATTTATAACCCCCCATAGGGTTGGATCACTGATTCATTGTTGTTTTATCCACATACATTTTTCACCAGTCACATGTATGATGCACGTGACACTTTATTACGTTTTTATTTCACTTTGGAGACACATATTTATTTAATTCAACTTTATATCTCACATTGGAGACACATATTTATTTAATTCATCTTTAGCATCGTTGAACCACATATAGACCAATCAGCATATTCTGGCAGCGCCACAAACCTTCTTCTTATTCTTCACTCTTACTATATTTTTAGGAATATAGTGTATAGGTGGGCTGCAGCCAGTATCAAATACCATACAATAGGCTAAAAATTATCCTAAGCGCGGATTCCTTATATTTCATAGCTCCAATCTACCTCAGCCGTTCCAGCACTTGGCGCGGGCACCAGCACAGCTTTTTTTCATCCGGTACTGCACACTTCTTCCTGTCAGTGCTGGTGACTCCACCTCCCCACTGAAACTCTGTGGCCCAGGGGCAGACTGACCAATCGAATACTGCACTAGGCGAGCATGTAGAGTCAGGTGGCAGCAGGTGCAGGGGAGCAGGACAGCAACTGCCTCCAGGAGGCAGCAGAGACAAAGAGCAGCGAGGGTGCCCTGGAGAGCTCCAGGCTGGAGGTTAAGCTAGCCAGGGACAGCTGCATATGCCTGCAAACAGATCCTCTGGAAGGAGCAGTTCCGTGACCTCCTGTCCTTACCTAGCCACTAAAACGGGCCCTGCCCAATGCTGGCATAGAAAGTACTGAGCTGTCTAGGAGTCTCTCTCACTTCACTTCCTTCCCCTCCCATTTCCTATCACTCCCTCCCACTCCTTCTCCCCCTCTCAGTAACCCTGCATGCAGTACGTAGCGCACCCCTCAGCGCACTCCTCAACCCTGCACTCAGTACTTAGCGCACCCAGCAACCCTGCTAGCAGTACGTAGCATACCCCTCAACCCTGCACTCTGTACACAGTGCACCCCTCAACCCTGCAATCAGTACATAGCGCACCCCACAACCCTGCACGCAGTGTGTAGCTTACCTCTCAACCCTGCATTATGCAACCCTGCATGCAGTATGTTGCATACCCCTCAACCCTGCACTCTGTACACAGGGCACCCCTCAACCTTGCACTCTGTACACAGCGTACCCTGCAACCCTGCACTCTGTATGTAATGCACCCCGCAACCCTGCACTCTTTATGTAGCGCTCCCCGCAACCCTGCACTCTTTATGTAGTAAAAGAAAGTAGTAAAAAAATGCAGACCCCTGCATTCTGTGCATTACACACTTCTGACCCCTGCATTCTGTTCATTACACACTTCTGACCCCTGCATTCTGCACATTACACACTCCTGACCACTGCATTCTGCACATTAACACTCCTGACCCCTGCATCCTGTGCATTACACACTCCTGATCCCTGCATTTTGTGCATTACACACTCCTGATCCCTGCATTTTGTGCATTACACACTCCTGACCCCTGCATTTTGTGCATTACACACTCCTGACCCCTGTCACCTCCACCATATACATGGGCAGTGCAAAGGGGGAGGAGTCAGGGGTGGGCCCAAATGGGGCTGCAAAACGAAGTTTCATCTTGGGTGTCAAAAATGCTTGCACCAGCCTTGGTTGCTGGAGGCCATGTTGTTACTTTGAAGACATAACCTCTCACTACGCCCCACTCATCTAGGCCTCTGGATTGAACTGTTAATGCTAACTATGCACTTATTTTATCTCCCATCTCCCTTACTGAAGCCCAAACTATTCTTCCATCTGCTAGTGCCACATTGAAGCCTTTCTTCACCTAGCCTGCCCAACTCCTTCCTCCTGCCCACACTCTTTGTCTTGTCCCTGTTGTCCCCCATTATCTTCCCTCTCATGTAAGAACACCATGTAACGCTTGCCTTGCCATTTGCACTGCCCAGGCGCCTTCTTTGGACTTATTTATATGACTTTCTAATAGAATATTTCAGATAATTACCACAGAGATTGAAATTCATGCTAAAAAATAACAGTTTTAAAACAAATTTTGAATTTGATTGGTAAGAGTTGCCAATCAGTTACATTAAGGGATGCCTCTGTTGATAACTTCCACTTTTGCCTGTCTGCTTTTGTCAACTCTCAATGGAACTTTCAACCCTGAATGGTGTCTTTGCTGATCGCTAAGGTAGGGATGCTCTTAAATAAAAACTAAATGTAAAAAATAGAAAATTGAGAACAGGCAGGGTTAAGAGAAATGTAATGTCTATTTTGCAGTAAGTACATTTATCTGCCCATTTGCAATCTTCTGAGAAATGTACATTGACATGCACATGCGCAGCTCAGTTTCCATTATGGCCTATTGCAAGTGTGCCAAGATGAATGCATTCCTGCGCATGTGTAGAAGCGATGTCATCCTATGCTGACCAATCAAAACAACTGAAGACCATCCTCCCTCTCCTCCTCGGCTGACTCCTCCTCTTCCGCTGCTACCGTCTCTTCCGCTGTGCCGCCCAAGATCCCCAGAACCTATTCGACATGCCAGGTCAAACGTTGCCATGCTGTGCTGCGTCTTTTGTGCCTGGAAGCCAAGAGCCACACTGGTCCTGCACTCCTTTCAGCTTTGCGTTTACAGGCAGATCAGTGGCAATTTGACAGTTGGTAAAGTGGTGTGCGACAACGGTGCCAATCTGCTGAGCGCGCTGAAACAGGGCAAAATTACACACATGCCATGCATGTCACACATCCTGAACTTGGGCATGCCGCGATTCATTGTCAAATACCCTGGGGTCCAGGACGTCTTGCGGCAGGCCAGGAAAATCTCGGTCAATTTCAGAAGATCTTACACAGCCATGGCTCCCCTTGCTGACATTCAGCGGCGACACAACCTGGCCATCAGATGTCTTATTTGTGACTGCCCGACGCGATGGAACTCAACCTTGTATATGCTTGATAGGCTGCTACAGCAAAAACGTGCAGTTAACGACTATCTGTACGAACTCTGTGGCAGGACAGGTTCTGGGGAGCTTGGGTTTTTTTCACCGCGCCAGTGGCTGCTCATGCGCGACACATGAAGACTTCTGCGGCCATTTGATGAGATCACCAAACTGGTCAGTCGCAGCCAGTGCGCCATCAGTGACATTGTACCTTACGCCTTCTTTCTGGAGCGTGCATTACATTGTGTCATTGATCAAGCAGTCGAGGAGCAGGAGCAGGAAGATGAAGAAGTCGCAAAGCTGGATGAATTCACAGGGGGGCTACTCCATATGAGACAAGTCAACAACAGGAGTCTGAAGAGGAGTCAGAGGAGGATGGTGCCAGGGCAGTTGAGGATGAGCAAGAAGAGCATGCTTTAAATCTTTCTGGGATCCCTGGTGTTGTCCGTGGATGGGGGGAGGAGAACGAGGAAGACATTCTCCTGGATGATGAGAGGGAGCCAGGCCACTACACTTCTTCCAGTTTAGTGCAAATGGGGGGCCTTCATGCTCCAGTGTTTTAAGAGGGACCCCCGTATAAAAAGCCTAAAGGGCAAGGACCTGCACTGGACTGTACTTAGACCCCCAGTACAAACAAAAAAAGAGCGAAAATGTTACCACCATCACAGAGGGCTGGGCTGTCAGAATGCAGCACTTCCAGGCCTTTCTTCGGGAAATGTTGCATTCTGCTTCTGCGTGCGCTGGCAGAGGAATTTCCACTCACAGAGAAACAGTTACGGGTAGCAATCCAACAGCTCCTGCAAGAAGAGGGCGGTTTGAAGATGTGTTGGTCACTTCTGATATGAGATCATTCTTTCAGCCGACCCATCCACTGCTGTCCTACGAATCCAGCATCAGGGAACGCTTAGACCGACAGATTTCCGACTACATTGGGTTAACGGCCGATGTGGACACTCTGAGGAGTGATGAATCCCTGGACTACTGGGTGGGCAGGCTTGACCTCTGGCCAGAGCTTGCAGAATTTGCAATGGAACTGTTGGCTTGCTCCTCGACCAGTGTCCTGTCCGAAAGGATGTTCTGCGCAGCAGGGGGAATCGTGACCGATAAGCGCACTTGCCTAGCTCACATTTATAAAAATGAATGAGGCATGGATCTCGGAGGAAGTCAACACATGTGACCAGTAGACCATGTTTGATTCAAATTCCTCATGACAGGTCACAAATATCCGCCACCACCTATAACAATTCATGGTCCCTGTCTTTGGTAAATACAGCGGCATAAAAGGCCTTTTAAGTCCGTTGAATGCCTAATTTTTGGGGCCTGCAATGGCCGACACTTATTTATCCTATGAATGCCTAATGTACCTCCAGCCACAGAATACCAAGTTCTTTGCTGTCAGGTGAACGCCTGTGGGCTAATTTTTGGGGCCTGTACTGGCCGACGCTTACTTCTGTATCCTGTGAATGCCTAATGTACCTCCAGCCAGAGAATATCAAGCTCTTCGCTGTCAGGTGAACGCCTGTGGGCTAATTTTTGAGGCCTGTACTGGCCTACACTTACTTCTGTATCCTGTGAATGCCTAATGAACCTCCAGCCACAGAATACAAAGTTGTTTGCTGTCAGGTGAACGCTTGTTGGCTAATATTTGGGGCCTGTACTGGCCGAGACTTACTTCTTTATCCTGTGAATGCCTAATTTTTCAGACTGGCATTGAAAATCAATGGGTCTTTAAACGTTCCGCTAAATTACATAATTACATAGTTACATAGTAGTTAAGGTTGAATAAAGACAATAGTCCATCCAGTTCAACCTGTGTCGGTGTGCATGGACATATTCATTTCCCATACCCCCAAATGTTTTTATCCTTGAGATGTACGAAATTGTGGAATGGATGCGGACCCATTTTACAGACGTGTGAATGGACCCTATATGTGTTTGACATGTATTTACCGGCTGCTGTCAGTTCTGGCTGATTTAGAAAAAAAATAAATAAATTTTTTGGCTGAAAAAAATATATATTTTTTTTATGGCAACTTTTCTAATAGCAATACTTCTGGTATGTCAGTGTCCATGTTGTGGAACTATGTGTGCACAGCTAGTAAGTATTTTGTGGCTGCAAATATGACCTGGAGGTTTTTAATGTTCGCATGCCACTGAAGTGAATGGGGTCTGCTGCGAACGTGCGGTTCGCGAACATTTGAGAAAGTTTGCGGGCCCCGTCCGATGTTCGTCCATCACTAACAACTACATTAGAAATAACATACACTATATGTAGCTGGTGGTGCCTGCTTTTAAAAAAAGTCTCTTTTCTGAGCTCACAGTGACTACAGGTTTACTTTAAACTTCATTTATTTTAGGTACAGAGATGTCAGGTTTGAAATCAGCCATACACTGCAGTATGTATTTTGCTTCTTTTTAAATTCCCATTTCATAGTGGAATGTGTTATTACATTTTGTATATGTCAAGCAGTTGCCTTGTGAGGCTAAAGCCATTAGAGCTACTGGCACTCCCGAGATGCACATACCTTGCTATGGGAACCAATGATGGGTAAATAAGGATAGATGGTAAAATATATAGAACATGTAACAGTAAGTAATATTACAGTTAGTGAAGAAAGTCGATTTTTGCATTTTATTTTTTAATAAAGAAATTAAAGTGGTTGTATAGTTAGACACTCCTGGTTTGTCTCTGACTGAGTTGGTTCTGAATTGCCTGTTGATTTCCAAATGTACCCCCTCCTCAGGGTCCAGAATGGTTGCTTACACTGTGGTGGGTGGCATGGTGGTGGGGTGGAGACATGCATCTGGCTTTGCTGGATACTAGTGGGAAATGCTGGTCCTGATGTCTGGTGCTGTACTGTACTCTGATGTTGTTTATATGACTATTATACCTGGGCGGTGCATGTACCCCCTGTCGATTGTTTCTATATGCTTTGTAGTGGATGTTAATCTTTTAATAAACGTCTTTTCTGATAAAAAAATAAAAAGTGGTTGTATAGGGTGAAGATTTTTTTACCTTCATGCATTCTATGTGCAGCTCCCTCTGCAGCCCCCCTAATGCTTACCTGAGCCCATTCTCAATCCAGCGATGTGCACAAGAGAAACATCTCTCCTGGGTCCCACCTTTATTGGCTAAGACAGCTTCCGCTGCTGTCAATCACAGCCAGTGAAGAGGGAGTGTGGGGGGGGGGGGGGGGGCAGGTATGAGCCATGCTTATGCCCACATCTAAGGTCTTAAGATTTAAACCATCTAACAGTGTCTTTCATGCCTTGGGTAGGGGTGAGCTAAGGTTCAATTTGAACTCAGTTTGGCCTGATCCCATGGGAAACTCATATGACAGCAGACTGCTGTCCCAATTACATTGTCCAAACATTAGGTCAATGATGTCACTAGCCATTCCCGCCCTTTTTTTATGTGCAGCTGCAAGGTGGGGAGTTGCATAGCCATTGCTTATTGGGGTTGCATCCAGCTGTCATGTGACAATTTAGAGTGCGTTTCAGTCAAACTCAGTTCAGCCCAAACCTTAGCTCATCCTTAGACTTGGGAAGAATTGTGGCAAGTTCTCTGCACTGAAAGTGGAGCTAAACACACCAATATTTTTTTTTCCTAAAAGGAAGCTCAAGTTGGAATGTTCAATAAATATTAATAAATTCCTAACAAAATATAGCAACGCTGTTTTCTGCAGTGTTTTCATTTATATTCTACCTAATAGCACAGTGTATATCACATGTAAGGCATATTGCAAGTAATACCTGTCACAGTTGCCGGTGCACTGGCAGCTCTCAACTCAACTTTCAAATCCTCAAATGGCTAGTGCCATAGCTGGTCACATGTGTACCTTGGCAACTACAGATCTAAAAAGAGGCTAATATGACATCCTCCTTGGCTGTAAAAAGATAAGAGGCTGTATATTGGCTTCAGGTATTAACAAGGAAATGTATAGAAGGAGCAGGAGACTGAATTTTAAAGGTGCCAAAACACAACTCAATGTATAAAAATAATATATTTTATTAGAAACAATTAAAAAAGTGAAAATTTAATATAAAACCACATGAAATATCCATACAGCTTATAAAATGATGATGCAGTAACTTGATCTCTACGTGTTTCGTCAGACTATGGCTTTTTCAGGAGACTTTGCTGCAAAAATAAATCACTACAGATTCAAAAAACATTGAATTAGTTACTATTCATACACAGTACAAGTAAAACTGGATATGAACACTAGCTAAACACAAGGTTTAAAAAACATATTAAACACAATGCAATTTTTAATAGGTCATTGCGGGGGCTCCCTCACCTGCGTCATAACACTGGAGTTCATCTAAACCCCCCCTAAGAATAAAGCACTAGGAGGATATTAAAGGAGATGTCAGTTAGCAACAGGGAGGAATAAACATTGACCACCCAAAGAATGTCTAGGAGGAGAAGTAAAATATTAAGTAAAAGTTCAAATATTGAAATGTAGATGGCCCAACACTTATAGTATATAGTACATACCACTTAAAGTAATAGGTAGAAAAAACCACAGCCGTTCAAGTAGGGTTAATTAAGCTTAACTTTCGCTGAGGCATAGCAATATGGGATCAGGCATAAAGAAAGCCATGGAGGAAGGCACATAATCCTCAAAAGTTAAAATACTGAATACCAAAAGAAAGCATTAAGTCAATGAAAGGTATAAACTCCGCGCAAAGGTCTCTGTTTGGATGTGCAAAGGGCTAAAAAGTGCAAGTGTGAGTGAAAATGTAAAAGTATAAAATGTGTGATAAAAACAGAAAATATATAGATAACTGTAAGGCTGCAGCCTCCCAGAATATTAGTCCGGAGACTAAAGATAATATGAGTAGAGGATGGGTATTGGCGCTGCCTTAGGTAAATAGAAAATCAGTGTATGGTGTAAACACATGAAGTGATAATACAATAAGGTGGCAAGTGCAAATATTATCGCAACTGATATAAAAATATGTAAACGTATAAAGTGGTAATGCAATAAAGTGACAAAGTGCAAGTATTATCACAACATTATAAAGTGCACATTTCCAGTGGTATTCAAATAAAGTGCTAAACAAATGAAGTGCTAGCATGCACGTGCAAGAAAGTCCTCAACTGTATAAAACAGTATGATATAAGTGCTGGAAGTGCTAGAAAACCAATTAACTCTGAGTTGTAAAAAAGACACAGTCCAGATTAGCAATAGTGTGCAGCAAAAAAGGGGTTCAGCCGTCAAAAGTGGTGAAATCTCCAGAGTCTACTGGCTACTTATAGCGTGGAATAATATACGCCAAAACAGGTGGATAGTCAGGTGGGAAACACACTACCGAGAAGGTGAACTAGGAAGGGGTGACCCCGTGTTTGGTGGTGAGGTTCTAGGTGATCCCTTCTGGTAGAAAGACACACTCACCAGAAGCACCCACCCCACACAGGGGTATAGGGCGTGTGTATAACGGTCAAAAATCACTGTATCTCCTCTCCTTCTAGGTCGGTAGGTCCCTGGGGAATGGTCTCAGCGGTCCTGACAGCAGGTGTTCCTGAGATGGCAGTGGGTCCTAGTATTCTCTTAGGAGCCGGGGTTACTCCGAGATATTCACCAGAGGTATCGCAATCATATACCAGGGGACAACAAGTAAACAAGGCACATAGTGTAATAACGTCTCGGTAAGGTTTATTAGTGCATAAGTAGAGAGGTACTCACAAAACAAGCAGGTAAAATGAGCGTGGGTACGAGTCGGGAACAGTATGCAATCCAAGCCTCGATCTCGATTCCCCAATCGGAAGTGACGCGACACTTCCGGTTGGGGAATCGAGATCGAGGCTTGGATTGCATACTGTTCCCGACTCGTACCCACGCTCATTTTACCTGCTTGTTTTGTGAGTACCTCTCTACTTATGCACTAATAAACCTTACCGAGACGTTATTACACTATGTGCCTTGTTTACTTGTTGTCCCCTGGTATATGATTGCGATACCTCTGGTGAATATCTTGGAGTATCCCCGGCCCCTAAGAGAATACTAGGACCCACTGCCATCTCAGGAACACCTGCTGTCAGGACCGCTGAGACCATTCCCCAGGGACCTACCGACCTAGAAGGAGAGGAGATACAGTGATTTTTGACCGTTATACACCCGCCCTATACCCCTGTGTGGGGTGGGTGCTTCTGGTGAGTGTGTCTTTCTACCAGAAGGGATCACCTAGCACCTCACCACCAAACACGGGGTCACCCCTTCCTAGTTCACCTTCTCGGTAGTGTGTTTCCCACCTGACTATCCACCTGTTTTGGCGTATATTATTCCACGCTATAAGTAGCCAGTAGACTCTGGAGATTTCACCACTTTTGACGGCTGAACCCCTTTTTTGCTGCACACTATTGCTAATCTGGACTGTGTCTTTTTTACAACTCAAAGTTAATTGGTTTCCTAGCACTTCCAGCACTTATATCATACTGTTTTATACAGTTGAGGACTTTCTTGCACGTGCTTGCTAGCACTTCATTTGTTTAGCACTTTATTTGTTTAGCACTTTATTTGAATACCACTGGAAATGTGCACTTTATAATGTTGTGATAATACATGCACTTTGTCACTTTATTGCATTACCACTTTATACGTTTACATATTTTTATATCAGTTGCGATAATATTTGCACTTGCCACCTTATTGTATTATCACTTCATGTATTTACACCATACACTGATTTTCTATTTACCTAAGGCAGCGCCAATACCCATCCTCTACTCATTAAGTCAATGAAGTATATGGCATCATCTGGCTAACATGGGTAAATATATTAGTAATCACAGGTATACCAGAAGTATGTCAAAAGTATTTCTCACCATCAAAGCGTGGCAGGCTGAAGATGTAAATCCATCCTGGGACAAGGCTAAGGCAGATGTATCGTGTATAGGGTCCTGTTATATACCCCCCTCACCTCCCTGGCATCCATGGTGCAAAGGTGTGAACGTTCGTGGGTGGGTGATTGGGAGGAGATCGTCCCACCCCCCTGCTCAAACAACCTGGCAATAGCCCACAGAAAACCACAATTCCACAAATTAAAAAGGAATCCACCTCTCTGTATTAGACATTTAAAGTGATCCTGTCAGCACAGGTCACTATTATACAATAAATTATCTGCTAAAAGGTGAGGCAACATACTTACCTTTCCTAGCATCTGTGTCTTAAAACACCACTGCTTCACTGTGTACAGGATGCCATGTATGGGCCCTGAATGGGAGATATGTGTCCCCATTATTTGGGTTATAGTCCCTTAAGGGGGATGATGTGAATGTAGTTTGGAGTACTCATGGTTCTTCACCTATGCAGAGTGAAGGAAAAAACGGCCGCACATCCAGGAATTCCAATTGCCTTTAATTTCCAAAGTGATGACAAAGTGATGACACCAAAGACACCAACATAGGCTCACGTAGACGCGTTTCACACATACATCTTGTGCTTAATCATTAGTAGTAGTAACTAGTAGTAATCATAGTAATGATTAAGCACTATATGTATGTGTGAAACGCGTCTACATGACCCTTTGTTGGTGTCTTTGGTGTCATCACTTTGGAAATTAAAGGCAATTGGAATTCCTGGATGTGCGGCCGTTTCTTTTCTTACAGGTTTTCCACGGAGGCGGGCCGGGGCTAGCACTCTATGGAATATTCCACCTCTAAGCTACCATCACACACCTGGAGCAGCATTTTCTCCCTTCAGTATATGCAGAGTGAAGGGTTTTGGGGTAGTCTGGTCAGAGAGGAGAGGACTGATTTACAGTGCTGTCTGGATTGGTAGGTCCTCATTTGGAACCCAGAATTTGAAGGCCCAGAAAGGCTTTGTTTGGGAAAAAGCCTCCAACCCTGATTACAGGGACTTTAGTCCCAAAATGGGTAACCTACCTGCAGGAAAAGTCTGAAAAGGAACAGAAAGGACTCAGCGATAGAGTTAGAGGTAGTTCACAGCAGTGAAAAAAAGTGGACTGTTGGGTGACTGAGACGGTTGTTTGCTGAGCTACTGCAGCCTTTGTGGGAACCCAGAGCCCATGTATGAGACTGATATACTTGCAGTGAGCCAGTATATTGTTTTAGTTATATCAGGATTATGGTCTGTTTGCCATTACTTTTGCCTAAGAAAGCTGTTTATATTTTCTTTGAGAGTTTACTTTTGCAAGTGGCTGGTTGGTGATCCCATGCTACCCATATTACAACTGCTACCCAAATCACTGCAAGTATTCTACAATTCTAGGTGTGTGGAATGCCTGCTCCCATGTGACTCTGAGTGGTTATCAATTATTGCATTTTAGTCAATAGATGCTTCACACATGCATGTCATAAGCGAAACACAAAAGTCCATGAACATTAGCAAAAAATATTTCTCTGGATGTTTTGTTCTTAAAGGAACACTCTAACCAAAATTGAAAATTAAACCAGCTAAGTATTTTGGTTTTTCAGTAAGGCATTTCTTTAATGCATCAATCCACTCCACTCCTTTATCTGTAACCTGGGGATCTGGGAACATATGCTGGAACACCTTCTTTGCTTTCAGCACTAAGATATTTCTCACAGCCACCAATCATCACCAAGCCTGCCTTGAAAGTTTAAATGTGATTAGAGATGCAGGGACAGGGAAAATTACAGGATTCAGGGCACATACTCCTAATGCCCCCCTTCCTTCTTTTGATCCTGCAGGATGGTTTGCGTGTACTAACAGCATAAACTTAAAAAAGCTACAATATACTGGATAACATTAATAGTTCACTAATTGGTTTTGCTTTCTGCCCTGAACTGCTCTTTAAAATTCATGAAAGTTCATGATTTATTGGTTTTATAGACTGCATTGAGTAAAACCCTAACTCATCAAAATGCTCCATCATTATCCATGCTTTTTGTGCATACTACTTTCCGAAGTGGATATGCTATAGTTTTGGTTATCATTAGTCTCAAAATCCATATGGCTTTACACACCACTATGTATTTTATATCCTTTACTAAGTACTTGATACTTGATCCTAATTGAAACTGATACTGAGTTTCTTCACACTTTTCAGGAGTTTGCACAGGAAATCATATATATATTCTGCTTAGCATTAACATTTTATCATGTCATCTATGATTATGTACATTGTGTCAATATGTCAAAATACTTGTGTGTGTTTTGCTGAACAGATTGAATCCCTATGGGAGCCAAATAAACGTCCTCTGTTCCCAAATGTATTACAAGTACAGTAAACAGCAATGATGGCAGACCTCTTTGTAGCATTTGATGGTGCTTCTGAATTGTTACCAGTCTACTTGGACTGTACATTCAAAGGAAAAGGAATGGAGAAATGATCCTAACTTATCGTTTGGTAAGGTTTTTGTTATTAATGCTGCCTTTCAGATTTTTTTTCATTACTATTATTATATACAAGATTTATATAGCACCAACAGTTTGCACAGCGCTTTACAGGATGAGGGCAGACAGTACAGTTATAATACATTTCAATATAGGAGTAATCAGAGGGCCCTGCTTGTTAGAGCTTACAATCTAGAAAGGTGGGTCAAGCGATACAAAAAGGTAATAACTGTAGGGGATCATCCGTTTGGGAAAATAAAAGTACAGTTGTTAGATAGAGGCAAAATAGACTTCTCTGAAGAGAAGGGTTTTCAGGGATTGTCTAAAAGCAAACAGAGTAGGACAGTAGTCAGACAGATTGGGGTATAGGGAGTTCAATAGGATAGAAGAGGCTCAGGAAAAGTCATGGAGGCAAGCATGGGAGGAGGTGACAAGGGGAATAGAGAGCAGGAGGTCTTAAGAGGAACGATGTAGTTGGTATTTTGAGTCTAGGTTAGTGATGTATCTGGGGACAGAGTTGTGTATGGCTTTGCAAGTTGTTGTTAGTATTTTGAATTTGATTTGTTGGGTGAGCAGAACCCAGTGGAGGGATTGTCAGAGAGGATTAGCAGACACTGAATGGTTGGCAAGGTGGATGAGCCTGGCAGCAACATTCATGATGGACTAAAGGGGGGATAGCCTATGTAAAGGTAATCCCATGAGGAGGGAGTTGCAGTAGTCGAAGCGAGAGATAACCAGGAAGTGAACTAGAAGCTTTGTCATGTCAATGGTTAGGAAGGGGCAAATTTTGTAGATGTTTTACATTCTCTTCTCATGATCACAAAACCGTAAAACTTGTATTACTGTGGTATGAACCAGTCCACCAAAAACCTTTTTAAAGTTTTATTGGATGCTTGTAAAAATAATTTGTTTTCTTTATATCTCTTGGAAATGCTGTTAATGAGATATTTACTTTTGAGCTCTGGGTCTGTACACCTGTAGTGGCAGTCATGAGAGATAAGTTTTCCCTGTTGGAATTTATTCATATTATGGAGAATGCTGTGGGTGGAAACACCTAAAACTCCCATGTGTAAAGGAACTTAGTCAGAAAACATGACAACTTTCATTAAAATAATGCTTGGTGATCCTTCTATAATTGCGTTTGTTTGGGAATATCCTGCTATCTTCCCTTGTGCATACACAGTAGAATGGGCAGCATTTCCATGCAAATCATGATTCCCCTGTGAATGAGCAGCCTGGTATAGAGACCTTACATGATTAGGATGATTCACATTGAAGGTCCAAAAGGTGTGGGAACAGGTTAGTCAAGGATTAAAGGTTGGGGAAGCTGGGGAGTTATTTGGAGAAAAACTTTATTAAAACTACATACATCCTTTAACCACTTGCCGACTACCCACGGCAGATATACTCTCGGCTCGGCTGCGTGAAATGACGTATAGGTACGTCAGTTCGTGGCAGGGCTCCTAGGGGTGCGCGCAGACTCCCCCATTAGGCAGCAGGGAAGCCGATCCATGATTGCTGCCGAGCAACCGCGATCGCTCCCCGTGGAAAGAGAAAGACAGTCTGCTGTTGTAAACACAGCAGACCGTTTTTCTCTCTGGAATCCTATTTACCTCCTATTTACATTCCACAAGTCCCTCCCCCATACAGTTAGAAAACATCCCCTAGGCTCGCACTTAACCCTTTGATCACCCCTGGGTTAACTCTTTCCCTGCCAGTGTTATTATTACAGTAACAGTGCATATTTTTAGCACTGATTACCATAGTAATGTCACTGGTCCCCCCAGAAGTGTCAAAAATGTCAGTCAGGAGTCCGATCCGTCCACCGCAATGTCGGAGTCCCGCTAAAAATCACAGATTGCCGCTATTACTAGTAAAAAATAAATAAATAAAAATGACATAAATCTTTCCCCTAGTTTGTAAACACGATAACTTTTGCGCAAACCAATCAAAATACCCTTATTGGGATTTTTTTGACCAAAAACATGTAGCAGAATATAAATTGGCCTAAAATTATGAAAAAATTAGATTTTTACATTTTTTTTATTGGGAATGATATATATAGCAGAATGCAAAAAATATATATATATTTTTTTTTCAGAAATGTCCCTATTTTTTTGTTTATAGCACCAAAAATAAAAATCACACAGGTAATCAAATACCACTAAGGCCCCTTTCACACAGTGGAGTCCGTCGGCGGACTCCGTTTTTCTCAGCGGGGGATCGTTCCACCGATCCCCCGCTGAGTGGGCGGATGGCAGCTCTGTCTCCGCGCTGTGTGCAGAGACAGAGTTGTCAGGTCTCCGCTGTTCTCTATGGGGGAATCGGATGGGAACGGACTGTCTGTCCGTTCTCATCCAATCCCATCCGATCCCATCTGCTGGACGGATGGAAAATAGGGTTTCCATCCATCCAGATTTGACGGATCGGATGGGATGTCAGTGGACATGTCTCCGCTGACATCCGATGCCCCATAGAGATGCATTGGGCATCCGTTCAGATCCGCCAAAAAAACAGAAAGGCAAATCTGAACGCTCCGCCTGTGTGAAAGGAGCCTAAAACAAAGCTGTATTTGTGGGGGAAAAAAAGGACAACAATTTTATTTGGGTTCAGCATTGCACGAACGCGCAATTGTCCGTTAAAATAATGCAGTGCCGAATCGCAAAAAATTGCCTGGTCATTAGGGGGTAAAACCTTCCGGTCGAGAAGTGGTTAAACAATATCTCCAGTCAGCATAAAAAAGGATGTAAAGGGCTATCTCTCCAGTCAGGCCTTGGGCAGCTACTGTTATCAACTCTAGTCATTCTCCCTTCATATAAAACTAAAACAATATAAAATTAGGCTGGTGTTACATTTTATTTGTAATTCTGGATTGTGATAATTACCTATTCCTCAACATTAAACCCCATTTAGAGTCTAGGTCATCACTAAGAATATTCCTGGCATGACCCCCCCCCCCCAATTTATAGTTATGCTACTGCCATATAGCTCTCAGGGTCATTTGATCATGCAAGCACCACCAGTAAGTAAGCATAACCTTGGAATGTTTGTGTAATGCTGAATAAAATTTAATCTCTAAGTTTAAATTACAGTAATACCTTGGTTTGCGAGTATAATTTGTTCCAGCAGCTTGCTTGTAATCCAAAACACTTGTATATCAAAGCAAGTTTTCCCATAAGAAAGCATTGAAACTCAGATGATTCGTTCCACAAGCATTTAATGGTATAAATAAAGATATGCTGTTATTATATATAAAGTACATTACTGTACAGTATAAGTATGCCATCTCCTCTGTTGAACATTATGTGTCCCTGTGGCCGCACTGTATATAACAGATGCCGATTTATACTGTATTAGAGCGTGTCTGGCACTGTGTGACTCTTCACTGCAGCCCGCTGCTTCTCTCCTCCCCTCCTCCTCAGATGACTTCAGAAGGAGTGATCGGCCCTTCCCGCCGGGGAGAGCAGAGAAACGAGGAGACATATACAGTAAGCGCAGGGACACTCTGAAACAGTATAAATCGGCATCTTTAACACTCTGAAACAGTATAAATCAGCATCTTTAACACTCTGAAACAGTATAAATCGGCATCTTTCATCTTTCATCTTTATATACAGTACAAGCACTGGGACACATAATGGTATGTAACAGAGGGCATTAACAGAGGGGATGGCATGCCTATAGTGTATAAAACTGCTCGTATATCAAGACAGTGCTCATATATCAAGACAGATTTTTTTAAAAAATGTTGCTCGTCTTTCAAAACGCTCGTAAACAAAGTTACTCGCAAACCAAGGTTTCACTGTATTCTGTAATTCTTTACTCCTGACTTTTAGATTTATCTCACTTAGAAAATATTCTACATCTCCATCTCCAGTATCGTATGTGTGTTCACCTCTTTCATTTTTATCAAGGGTTTTTTCTAATTGCTGCATGTACTTTTTCTATAGTGGGTAGACTATTATACAATAGTGTGGTGTGCAGCTATTGGCTGTTTTCTAATACTCATAGTATTTTAAAGCACCAGTCCAGATATAGTCAGATATGGTATGAAAAAGGAATATATCCACGCTTAGGATAAAAGATGTGGCTGCTGCCTACCTCCAAAGAGCCCAAGAGATATACGTGAAAAAGAAGAAGAGGGAATGAGGTAAATGGCGCTGCCTAAAGCAATATATCCGGACAAAGTCAGGTAAAACAAAGCACTATGCAGAATAGATCATCATAACCTTAATAGTGTCCCAATATATCATCACATTACATGAATAGATAATATGTAAACATAAATAAATAAATAAAAGTGCCAAAAGTGCCAGTAGTGCTATGATGCAATAAAAGGATTTTGGGAGGTGTAGAATTTATAATGAGAAATTGTGCACAAAAAGTAAGCGCCCTTAATTGATAGGTCAAATATACTAAATAAATAAATGAAATTCCAGTGAATATAAGCAAAATCTACAATAGAATGGTTCACAAATAAACATATCCAGGAATGGCCAAGTCAAAGTCCAGACCAGAATCCAATCGAGAATCTGTGGAAAGAACTGAAAACTGCTGTTCGCAAACGCTCTCCATCCAACCTCACTGAGCTTGAGCTGTTTTGCAAGGAGGAATGGGCAAAAATTTCAGTCTCTCGATGTGCAAAACTGATAGAGACATACCCCAAGCGACTTACAGCTGTAATCGCAGCAAAAGGTGGCGCTACAAAGTATTAACTTAAGGGGGCTGAATAATTTTGCACGCCCAATTTTTCCGTTTTTTTATTTGTTAAAGTTTGAAATATCCAATAAATTTCGTTCCATTTCATGATTGTGTCACACTTGTTGTTGATTCTTCACAAAAAAATACAGTTTTATATCTTTATGTTTGAAGCCTGAAATGTGGCAAAAGGTCACAAAGTTCAAGGGGGCCGAATACTTTTGCAAGGCACTGTATGATGTATGGTTCCCACAAAATGGGCTAAAAGTCCAGCATTCAGATGCCCGAACAGCCAAAGGAAGCAAGAAGCAAAATGCTTACCTATTCTTATCTTATAGTAGACTGAGGCCTCCTTTTATGACTTGAAAAGATTACATTCCCACAGTGGCACATATAATTCAATAGAAAACAATTTCTAGCCTATAAAGCACCCATCACTTGAATGCTTTTATCATACTGTTACATTTCTGTAACATGACACATTTGCATATGAAAATTCTGGTACAGTACAGTTCTCAGAATACTCCATTATTTATATTATCAATGCACGACTATGTCCCTCCAGAGTTTCAAATTGAGTTAAAAAAAAAATATCAAACTGTGTGATGTCTGTCTTAATTTACCCTTGTGAAATTATTTTAAATTCTCAATTAACAACAATAATGTTATATTATCTAAGAAGACTAGTTAACCCTTCACTGACAAATACGTGCAAGATTTTTTTAAAAATGTGCTTGACATAACCTTCAAAGACATTATTTTCTCATTATTTTTATTGCAAAGTAGAACCCTTTCTGAAGAATAATTTTTCTGTAATTTCAATTGCTTGCAATTTCCTTCTGTATCCTTGAAAGTAATCCCTAAAGATTTTAAATGACAGGATCATTAATTAAACTTGAAAAACAGCCATCCGCATGGTATGGTCAAGAAACAAACAGGTCTCAGTAAAACTCAATCCTGGCTTATCTGGGACATGCACTATAGTGGACCCTTTACCTATTCCACAATCAAACATAACACCTAACAATTAACCTAATTATAGAGATGAATCCTCCAGGACTGCACAGATTTTTTTTTTAGATTAATAAAATGAGGCATGCTGAGGAAGTAGCATAGCTGAGAATGACATTAGCTACTTTTTCTTATAAACTAATTTGCGATTTATATCTACCTATTCCTAACTGAATCCTAAGGCCAAACCAACAGTAATGGTTACAACACATGAAGACGACTGATGATTCCATCAGACCTATTCAGGACACTAATGCCCATACACGTAAAAAGCTTTTTTTTCTAGCAACACTGTCAAAATCAATCAAAGATTAAAAGCTGTCACAGTGGCTAAGTGGTTAGCACTTCCACCTACCAAACATGACATTACCTGCACAGAGTTTGCAGGTTCTCCCTGTGTCTGTGTGGGCTTCATCCAGGTACCCCTCCCACACTCCAAAGACCTGCTGGTAGGTTAACCACTTAAGCCCCGGAAGATTTTACCCCCTTCCTGACCAGGGCCTATTTTGCGATTCGGCACTGCGTGACTTTAACGGACAATTGCGTGGTCGTGCGATGCTGTACCTAAACGAATTTGACGTCCTTTTTTTCCCAAAAACAGAGCTTTCTTTTGGTGGTATTTGATCACCTGTGCGATTTTTACTTTTTGCGCTATAAACAAAAAAAGAGCAACAATTTTGAAAAAAGAACAATATTTTTCACATTTTTTTTATATGAAATTCCCCAAAAAAATGTAAAAATCAAAATTTTTTAACAGTTTAGGCCAATTTGTTTTATGCTACATATGTTTGGTAAAAAAAATTGCAAAAAGCGTATTTTAATTGGTTTGCGCAAAAGTTATCGCGTTTACTAACTAAGGGAAAGATTTTTGTCATTTTTATTGTTTTTTTTAACGAGTAATGGCGGCGATCTGCGATTTTTTTTTGCGGGACTGCGACATTGCGGCGGACAGTTGGGACCCTGGCAGTGAAGGGGTTAACATTTTTTTGAGAGGGAGGGGTTAAGTGTGTCCCTAGGGGCGTGTTTCTTACTGTGATTGGATGTGGCTTGATGTGTAAGAACAGAGATCAACGGTCCTACATAGCAGAACCGTGTGATCTCCATTCTTACACAGGGAAGAATGACAGGCGGCTTTGTTTACATTAGCCTAAGTTCCTTGAGGGCAGGGACTGATATTAATGTGCATTATATATATGTGTAAAGCGCTGCATAAAATGACAGCACTATTTAAGTACCTGTTATAAATATATAAGCTGTCTTTGCAAGGAAAAAAATATAAATTTTTCTGCCTTCACTGCTAAAGGCGGCTCAGGGAAATCATTTCTGAAGTCCTGCAGGCAACTGACTCTTCTTGGAGTGGTTATCTCCTTTGTTCCCCCTCTACCATTGGGGTCAGTGAAAGGAATCCTCAGGTAGATGTTGATATGACAACTATGCAGAAGGGTGCTATAGCATGAGAACAATGTCTGACTGACTTATAGCAAGGCATATCAAAGCACTCAGTGACCAAGAAATGGTGATATAGATATACGTCTTTAAAAGTTGGAAGTGAGACTGATTTTTTTAATTTAATACAATAAGTCCAGCAGGCCTAAAACATTTTTTCACAAACCATTTATTTAGAGGGAAAGTATTATTGCCCAGAACAAACTGCTTGTGACTGTGCAGAAGGTGTGTGGGACTGCTAGATATGCAAACCACTGCTAACATGCAGAACAAAGTATGGAGGCTTAGCATAGGGCTATGGCACCATCAGATAAAAAAGACAAATTCTTTAGCTTGACCTCATAATAATATGTTAAATGTAAAAATTGGCATGAGAAAAATATGGAGACTGCTACCAATCCAAATCAACTTAGCTAATCAGAAAAGTCAGAAGCCCCGAACTGCTACTTGTTTTGGGTCAGTGGCTCAAAGTATTACATGCTCACCAATATTTCAAAGATAAAAATAGGTACCTAAAATAAAGTAAAGAAAAGGTGCTACAACCCTGTAAAATAAGGAGATCTTCCAGAGCTGCCGGATGCGGAAAGGCAGTCGCACAGCTGCAATAACAATCATGAGATAATCCACAACTCCTTGCTTGCTCTTTAAAATATTTAACATTGATTAGTTCTCCATAAAAAACAGTGTCCAGACAGCAGGTGTTAATGTGTTTCAGCCTTGAGGACCTTGTTTACAACCTCAAAGTATTGGTTCAAAAGTATTGCGAACCTGCCAACATTTCAAAGATAAAAATAGGTACACCTTGCCCAGAACACATCTCCCCCTTTCCCAGCCACCCCACCAGTTTCACCCCATTGAGCCATAAACACAGTCAAACAGATAAACAGAGAAAGATAAATGTCTTTATAACTGTATATCCTACATAATTTATTTTGAATAGTTTTTTTCTCTAAAAAAGAATCACCCAATGATGAATTAAAGAATTTGAAGACTCTGAATCTAGTTTTTAGCTGTGTTACCTTTGTAACCATGCCAACACCTCACGTAAGCTGTAATAATCTAGACAGAAATATATGTACTGGCATATAAATGATTGATGGGTTTTTAGTAGATTTCCTAGATTTTATCATGGTGAGAACACCTCAGGGCACATAACATATCCGATGTGCAAGATGTTGTGGGTTCACTGGTCTCTGGCAATGTTCAATACACATATGTAGCACAACCGCTGTACAAGAAAATCCTCTTGTGTAACTTCTGCTGTTTGCTGGTACAGGAGTGGGGATTGCATGTCTTCCAGAAGTCTGAGGTTTGGCATTATACTGTATGTCACTCAGTCTGGTCAAGCATCACATTGAAATGCCTGATGGGGCAAGATTACCTGCTACTACTGTAGATGAGGGCTGGTATTTGTACACCTTACTCACCCTGCTGCCTAGCTCAGTCTACTCATCTTTGTTGCTGTGGCTCCTGTTAAGTTTGCGTTGATGGGAAGAAAAATAAGATACTGTTGTGATGTTAAGGGGTAAGGCTGTCAGTGTGACTGGCAAGGGGAAAGCCTATATAGGGCCTACAAGGAGCAGCAGCCAGGAGGTTTAGGGTTGGGCAAACAGCAAAAGCCTGGTACATGGTAAAGTAGCAGGTGTGTTTAAAAAATGGTATTGTTCCAAGAATATCAGTATACTTGAGGGGAACTAGTATTGAAGCCAGTGGATCAGAATCGCAAGTCATTATCTAGCAAAAAGAGCAAATTTGCAATGACAGTCTGTGTTTCTCTCTTAACGGATTCTTTTTATTAATTTAATTGGTATAATATATTGTGAGCACAAAGGTTTTTGCTTTTCCTAAGGAACAAGTGAAATGCACATTCAATCATTTCTAGTGTTGAAAGGAGTAAGTATCATCTTTATTCATATAAATAACAGGTGTGTTGGCCCCCATGCAGCAAATTACATGAATATTTTCTTTCTCTCTAACAAGAAGATTTTCTTTCTCCCTAACAAATCTTGCATTTCAGCCTTTTTCTTTCTTTCCCAATCTTTCTGATTGTACAGTATGTACAATACTTACTTCATAATTACAGTCATTTATTTATTTTACTGTCAACTAAAAGCCAGTCCTATGACTGCATTGGTATGCCACATAAGAGCAGAAACCACCTACAGAGAGCTGAAGCACAAGTTTGAAATGGTTTTGCTATTTCCCATTTAATGAGACTGACCCGGATAACATATCAGGATAATGAGTTCATTTTTATGCAACTGTAGAACATGTTAGTTATCCCTAAAAACTTCCAGTAACATAGCATCTACAATGTGGATGTATTGATGTGAACATTCTGATTTCTTAGAAGCATCATTAGGAATTCCTCAACTTAATTGAAGAGATGGCCTCCACTGTGAATAGGTCTAAGACTAAACCAATCCCAGATTTGTAAAATTCAGATTGAGCATATAATGAATAAAAAAATGTAATGAGCATGTTGAAAACTACAAAACTATCAATTATTGATAAGCAAACTGGCTTGGGATCAGTTCATGGACAGATTCATGAACCCAACCTGAACTCTGCAAATGTTGAACATAGCACCCAAACCCCACTGTACTCAATGAGATTTGAATTTTTTAATATTTTTCTTTCCTTTTTCAAGGCCAATTTGCAAGGTTTTGGTAAAGAAGGGCATGGGTGCATGGGCAATGCTATGGGGGAGTTTTTTGCAAAATAACATGCATCTACTATTGAACTTGAAGGGTTTGGCCTTATACAATGCAATGTATGTCATTATGTGCTAGTACTCAAATATTCTGACCTTTAATATAATTGGCTGATTTTACACTGTATATGACCTTTTGTACTATTTTTGTCCTGTTTGACATGTTGTTTCTATGTACTATCTACAAAACTATTTTGTATGTTAAATCTGAAAATCTCAATACCAGAAATACCAGTCAGTAGGGAGCAGGTCTTTTAATGTGGTTTAAAGGTCAATATTAAAAATACACAATTCCTTGAAATACCATTCTTTGGGATGCCTTAAAACTGCATGTGACGTGGTGCATCTGTGGGATGTACTCCAGCAAAAGTGACTTTAAAAATTTTTTTTTGCTAGATGACAATTCCTTCTTCACTGGCTTCTGTTTGTAAAGAAAGCAGCTGGAGGACCCCAGATAACATCATTGACCACATACAGTAGGGTCGTTTGCTCATTGTCCTATGTGGTCAATAATGTCAGTCAGCATCCCTGGCCAATTTGTTGACATTCAGCAGCCAAGAAAGGAGCTTCAATTTGCGGCTGGAAGCAATGAGAGAGAATCACCATTGTGCCAGTCATTAGGGAATCGCTCATCATAATTGCCACTGGATCTATATTGCTGGACAACCTAGTTGGCATTGGATTTACAGTGGGGGATATTCAGTGTTCACATGGCAAAAAAAAAAAATGTGGTTGATTCTGCCCCTTCAAAATCTTTACCAGATTCCTATCCTAGTTAAAAATGCAGCTCAACCTTTCTAAACCATACCAGGTCACATGCCCTCAACATTGGAAGAGTACCTTGCCAGGGAGGAACCCCCTGTTCTCTATTGGTCAGTAACACATTACAATAGTGGCCAATATAAGGGAAGAGAGGAAAGACGATAAAGGGTCAAGTGAGGCTTTTACAGGAGAAGCCAATATTTTAATGAAGTTTAACCACTTCCCGTCCGCCCTATAGGCGATTGACAGTGGGAAGGTGGTTGCATTATCCTTACCGGATGTCATATGACGGCGGCAGGATAATGCGCTCTTGAGCGGCTTTTCTTAGTTCATGCCTGACAGGCACTAGTAGAGGAGAGCCGATCTGCGGCTCTCCTGACAGGGGGGGCGGGGGGTCTGCACTGGTAATCAGATCATTGATTACCAGTGCAGACCCTTGGGGGGGTGCCACTAGAACCACCAGGGATGCCCACCCATGACCCCAGGGATGCAAACCATGGCCACCAGGGATGGCAATCAGGGCTCAGGGAGCCTGCCAGTGCCCTCCCCAACAGTGCTGCCCACCAGTGCCCTCCCTCCCCATCAGTGCAGCCCACCAGTGCCCATCATTGTCATCTATCAGTGCCGCCCACCTGTGCCCATTATTGCCCACCAGTGCCACCTATCAATGCCCATTAGTGCCCATCAAAGCTGTCAATCAGTGCCGATCAGTGCCACCCATCAGTGCCCATCAATGTCACCAATCAGTGCCCAGCAGTCCCGCCTATCAGTGCCCACCGATGTTGCATATCAGTGCTACCTATCAGTGCCACATATCAGTGCTGCCTATCAGTGCCACACATTAGTGCCACCCCATCAGTGCCTCCTCATCAGTGCCTGTCAGTGCAGCCTCATCAGTGCTCATCAGTGCAGGAAAAAACATATCTATTTACAAAATTGTATAACATAAAAAAAAACGTTTTTTTTTTCAAACTTTTCTGTATTTTTTTTATTTGTTTAGCAAAAAAGAAAAAAACTTGCGGTGATCAAATACCACCAAAAGAAAACTCTATTTGTGGGAAAAAAATGACATAAATTTGGTGTAGGTACAGTGTTGCATGACCGAGCCATTGTCATTCAAAATGCAACAGCGCTAAAAGCTGAAAATTGGCCTGGGCAGAAGGGGGTGAAAGTGCCCTGTACTGAAGTGGTTAAGCTGCTTATGTCTACTACCTGATCATCTGCTGATCACTTTGGTATGTGTCTATTTTTTTTTATGAACTGATGATAACATCTGTTTATGCACTTAATTTATATTAGGTTTTAATTGCTCAAGTGTGTGAGTGACAAGTTTACTTTAAGGTGTGATTTACAAATTGCAGATAAAAAAATGATTTACAAAATTGAGATAAAAACATGCAGGTAAAAACAAATAAAAATAAAATTTAAAAATGCACACACCTGTAAGTGGTGCAGCTTCATCCAGGGCTTTGGTTTACCATCCTGGCATATTTAGGGTACCTACCTCTAACTCTTCAAGCTGAGTCAAGCGGTGCAAGCTTACCTGAAGTCCAACATATGCTGCTCTGTTATAGCGCATGCTGCCTAGCGACAGTTGATGCAAGGCTGCAGTGGGCCACTAACATCCTGACTCAAGCTGAAGAGTCAACCTCAAAGAGATAAATTGAGCTGAACAAGTAGGCAAATAGTTCAAATTCTCACAAAAAGTCGTATATATATATATATATATATATATATATATATATATGCTGGGGGAGATCTCCCGAAAGCGAAACCCACAACTGGAACCTGAGGTGTGCAGGTAAGTGCTGGGGTTGGAAGAAAAAGAAGAAAAAGAAAGAAAAAGACAAAAGAGAAAAGGGAAGAAGACGGGGAGGAGCAAAAATAGGGGGGGAGGACCAAAAGGGACAGGGGGGAAAGGGACAAGAGAGAGGAAAACAGGTAAGGGGGGAGAAAGAAGGGGGTAGGAAAAAAGGAAAAAAAAGGGGGGATAGAGAGGAAGAAAGGAACAGAAACAGCGTACCCCGAAGGGTAAAGAATAGGACAAGAGGGCTAGTGGGACTTTCAAGGTACCAGGTATTCAAAATGATAAAGACATAGTTAAAAACATGAAATATTTATTGACATAGCATTTTTAAAAACAAAAACCAACAATACAACATTGATACATATGATTCTGACATATACAGACGTAAATGTGTAAGACACAAGGCAAGAGATAAATGATGGTAATAAATGGGTCCAATGCTGAACATCAAACCATTCCCGACATGTTTCGCGGGCAGCAGTGCACCGCTTCTTCAGGGGAATAAAAACACATAAGTGTGCAATGCCTTTTAGTATCCTGTATAATACAGCAACAACAAGAACATTTTGTTATTGGTTCAAATATATATGTAAGTATACATAATATCAAGTATAGAGTGCATGCAACTGTGAGATATCGAGGTACATCCGAGACCACCACCACATAGGAACCCACCACCAAATCGACCAAATGGAAGTGCACCCAGAGGAAAAAAGCCTCCCCAGCGGATGTGGAGGGGCATATACGGCAGGACAGGGGTGTATGTGAAGAAGGACTAAAAAATCCGTCATCACCCAAAAAGGGGAGAGATAGAAGAAAAAATCTGTATAAAAAAATTTTTTTTACTGTATATACCTTAATTCGTGTCTGCAATGACATTGATCTTTGATTCATTGATTTCCACCCTCCACTGCAGTCCTCCGTGGATGCGCGCGCGGTTGAGGACCTGACCCGCCCACACTGCGCATGACGTCATGCGCAGTTTGGCGTCGGGTTGAGGGCCATAATAGGCGGGTTCAGTTTGCAGCGTTCAGTCGGGAGTTGGCGTTCACTCGCACGGCGGTCCCACGAGGGTAAGGTTTTCTATCTACATCTTCCTGCTAAGAGGACTTGGGAATGGATTGACCCAATAACTTCTAATCTTTCCCCTCTTTTTTTACTATGCTCTATAGAAGCGTTGAATGGATGGCATTCTCTCCCCCGATTCAATGGTACAAAACTGAGAGCCTATATTTGGGCCGTACTATACTTTACGGTACGATCCTTTTCAGAAATAGCACATCCACCATTACACAGGTAAAGCTTCCTGTTCTTCCAAAAATCACATTCCCCCTCTAATTTACTCTATCCATAGTTAAGTGTAAGCATATATACCTCTATTCCAACAGAATAATACCCCACGTGGGGATTCCAACATGACCGCTCTGCATGAGCCCTCCCGCTTCTGACACATTTTTTATGCTTTTGGTTGTGTGATTGTGTCCATTGCAGACACGAATTAAGGTATATACAGTAAAAAAAATTTTTTTATACAGATTTTTTCTTCTATCTCTCCCCTTCTTGGGTGATGACGGATTTTTTAGTCCTTCTTCACATACACCCCTGTCCTGCCGTATATGCCCCTCCACATCCGCTGGGGAGGCGTTTTTCCTCTGGGTGCACTTCCATTTGGTCGATTTGGTGGTGGGTTCCTATGTGGTGGTGGTCTCGGATGTACCTCGATATCTCACAGTTGCATGCACTCTATACTTGATATTATGTATACTTACATATATATTTGAACCAATAACAAAATGTTCTTGTTGTTGCTGTATTATACAGGATACTAAAAGGCATTGCACACTTATGTGTTTTTATTCCCCTGAAGAAGCGGTGCACTGCTGCCCGCGAAACATGTCGGGAATGGTTTGATGTTCAGCATTGGACCCATTTATTACCATCATTTATCTCTTGCCTTGTGTCTTACACATTTACGTCTGTATATGTCAGAATCATATGTATCAATGTTGTATTGTTGGTTTTTGTTTTTAAAAATGCTATGTCAATAAATATTTCATGTTTTTAACTATGTCTTTATCATTTTGAATACCTGGTACCTTGAAAGTCCCACTAGCCCTCTTGTCCTATTCTTTACCCTTCGGGGTACGCTGTTTCTGTTCCTTTCTTCCTCTCTATCCCCCCTTTTTTTTCCTTTTTTCCTACCCCCTTCTTTCTCCCCCCTTACCTGTTTTCCTCTCTCTTGTCCCTTTCCCCCCTGTCCCTTTTGGTCCTCCCCCCCTATTTTTGCTCCTCCCCGTCTTCTTCCCTTTTCTCTTTTGTCTTTTTCTTTCTTTTTCTTCTTTTTCTTCCAACCCCAGCACTTACCTGCACACCTCAGGTTCCAGTTGTGGGTTTCGCTTTCGGGAGATCTCCCCCAGCATTTAATACACAAATTAGGGATGTGGTACCTTTTGTTTACAATGTTTACTACAAACACACTTTCAATTTGAATATATATATATATATATATATATATATATATACACATACACAGCATACTGGCCTTCATAGCACAAAGTTTAACTTTAACCTTTGACTACCTTGAACAAAGTCAATATTAAAGCGACTGTAAAGGTAAATAAAACAAATAAATAAATAACAATCATGTCCAGACTTACCTGTTTTGTGCAATGGAATCGCACAGAACGGCCTCGAACCTCCTCTTCTGGGGTCCCTCACCGCTGCTACTGGCCCCTCCTCCCTGTCCAGTGCCCCCATTGGAAGCCACTTCCCATGGGGGTATTTGTGCATGCTGAATCCTGATCCCCACTGCTGCATTCATTAACACAGACAGTGGGACTCAGCCCCTCCCCCCACTACCTCATCACTGGCTTAGATTGACAGCACTGGGAGCCAATGGCTTTCAGTGCCCCAGTGAAGCCAGCGAGACTCGGAAGTGAGTGGAGAGGAGAGCTGCAGACACGCACAGTGCTGGATCCAATGAGGGCTCAGGTAAGTAAAAGGGATGGGGGGTGAGGGGGGATGCTAATGCCTAAATGCCTAAACATTTTTTACCTTAATGCAAGGAATGCATTAAGGTAAAAAATGTTTAGTCTTTAGAACCACTTTAAATAACCTTTTTTTTTGGTTGCTAAATATTTCATTGTTCTGGAAGTTACTATAATACATATTTTATCTATTGAGATTCACAGACAGTTAAACTTCCAAATCCACACCTAGAAGATTTAAATGCCCGGAAAAACATTGTACCCATATAAAATATGCCAGCTGATGAGTTCTCCAGTAGGTCTCAAAGATCTGTAATTAGCACATTCCTGGCAGTTTAACACCCAGACATAAATTTTCAAGTTGTATAACATTATTCCATGGCATGCAATCAGCGCAATTTCAAAAGGCCAGGGGGCATCATAAATATTTATATCAATGAGTAAATGGTGTAACTTTAGAGCTTGACTTGTTCATACTGGAGCTCCAATGAGAATGAACATATTTACATAAATCATTTAGAAAGAACTTCAAAAGACTTGACTTGTTTTTACATACCATCTTGTGAAGACTGTTCAAGTCTATGCAAATCGGCTGTGCGTAAATGATACAATGCGGGATCCTCTTGTGATGTGCAGATGTATGGATCAGGCTGATACTGTATGCTATATACTTATTTTTTTATGCTGTATACCCTTTACCTAGGTTTATTTTGTGTTTTGTCTTATGAGAAAGAATACTTTCTATTTTAGCATAACTAAAAGCCTTGGGTTATAGGGCAAGATCTGAACAAGAGTCACTGTGACATTAAACACTGAGAATGCTTTCTAGTCATTTTTTTTTAAATTAAGTAAAAAAAAAATTCTTTAAAAAAATGTGGCAAAGCATTGCATGAGAACTCCCTAGAAACAGGAACCTTAAAAAATTAGTTTTAATATCCATATAATTTCTTTGTAATCTATTCTATACAAAGGAATTCTCCATATGAAGATGGCAGCTTGTAAAAATTTAATGGAAAATGAGATGTCATGGAAAAGAATGCTGTAGTGTACACCATATAAAGTGATACAGAAAGAGAAGTATCGTACATTTAAGCAATGCAGTGCATTGCATATGTTAGGTCTCAGAGTATTATTATAGAAATATAGTTTTGTTGCATTTTAAATAACATATTTTGTCATAAAGAGAAGTAGTTAGGTTAGAGACAAATAGACCAGGCATACAATACCTGGCTGTAGATATGTTTTTTTTAAAAAAAGCTTAAATATATGGTTTAACCACTTTAATACAGGGCACTTCCCTCCCTTCCTGCCCAGGCCAATTTTCCCCTTTTAGCGCTGTTGCATTTTGAATGACAATTGCGCGGTCATGCAACACTGTACCTACACCAAATTTATGTCATTTCCCCCCCACAAATAGAGCTTTCTTTTGGTGGTATTTGATCACCTGTGCGATTTTTACTTTTTGCTAAACAAATAAAAAAAGACCGAAAAGTTTGAAAAAAAAAAAAGTTTTTTTGTTTATGTTATACAATTTTGTAAATAAATAAGTTTTTTCCTGCACTGATGAGCACTGATGAGACTGCACTGACAGGCACTGATGAGGAGGCACTGATGAGGAGGCACTGATGGGGTGGCACTGATGGGGTGGCACCGATAGGCGGCACTGATAGGCGGCACTGATATGCGGCACTGATAGGCACTGATATGTGGCACTGATAGGTAGCACAGATATGCAGCATTGGTGGGCACTGATAGGCGGCACTGCTGGGCACTGATAGGCGGCATTGATGGACACTGATAGGTGGCACTCACTGGCACTGATAGGTGGCACTGACGGGCACTAATGGGCACTGATAGGCGGCACTGGTGGGCACTGATGGGCGGCACTGACGGGCGGCACTGATGGGCACTAATGGGCACTGATAGGCGGCACTGGTGGGCAATAATGGGCACTGGTGGGCGGCACTAAAGGATGGCAATGATGGGCACTTGTGGGCAGCACTGATAGGGAGGACACTGGTGGGCATCACTGATGGGGAGGGCAATGGGGGGGCTCCCTGAGCCTTGATTGCCATCCCTGGTGGCCATAGTGGGCATCCCTGGGGTCATAGTGGGCATCCCTGGGGTCATAGTGGGCATCCCTGGGGTCATAGTGGGCATCCCTGGTGGATCTAGTGGCATCCCCCCCCGAGGGTCTGCACTGGTAATCAATGATCTGATTACCAGTGCCGACCCCCCCCCCCCTGACAGGGGAGCCGCCGATCGGTGCTCCTTTACTCGTGCCTGTCAGGCACGAACTAAGGAAAGCCGATCAACGGCTGTTCCTATTTACTATGTGATTGGACACGGCTGATCACATGGTAAAGAGCCTCCGTCAGAGGCTCTTTACCGAGATCAGAGATGCAGGGTGTCAGACTGACACCTCGTATCACCGATCGCCGCTCTGCGCGCCCCCGGGGGGCACCCAGAGCTGTGTTATCCTGCCGCCGTCATATGACGTCCGGTCAGGATAACACAACCACATTCCCGCCGTCAATTTGTAATAGGGCGGGAAGTGGTTAAGTGGTGCCTTAAAAGTCCAGCCTTCTTTTCTTCTATTTCTTCTAAAGATTTTTGGTTATGTATGGATGCGGCATGGTCTACTATAATTACTCTATATAGAGTAATTTCATATAGTACTACTCTATATGGAAGGCATACCTTCCAACATCATTTTCTCAGTCACTGGCCCATATCAGGTATGCAGCATTCTAAGACAGATCTCATGATCTGTATACTTGTTCTTGGGCAGCATTCTAAGATAGATCTCATGATCTGTATACTTGTTCTTGGGCAGTATTCTAAGACATATTTCATGATCTGTATACTGGTACTGGAACAGCATTCTAATGGCACTTTTCCACTGCAAGTACCGGCTCGGCTCTACTCGGCCCTGCTTGGCCTTGCTTGGCCCGGTTTGCTTTTCCACTGCTGGTACCGCATGGTACGGTGTTGGAACGGTTCGGTACGGTACGGTATGGTTTGCTTTTCCACTAAAGTATGTGGGATAACAACGGGTGGGTGGGATTCTCTGACCAATCAGTGGCTAGTAGTGACTGCATGCAAAGGATTGTGGGATATGGTACCGGGTATGGTACCTGTTGGAACCACAATCGAGTAGGTACTGTTTTTGAGAGCCATACCGTTCAGTTCCATGCAGTGGAAAAGCGCCGCTGTACCGTACCGAACCGTTCCTACACTATACCATGCGGTACCAGCAGTGGAAAAGCACAAAAGCGAGACAAACCGTTCAGTTCCATGCAGTGGAAAAGCGCCGCTGTACCGTACCGAACCGTTCCTACACCGTACCATGCGGTACCAGCAGTGGAAAAGCACAAAAGCGAGCCAAACCGTTCAGTTCCATGCAGTGGAAAAGCGCCATATGACAGATCTCATGATCTGTATACTTGTTCTTGGGCAGTATTCTAAGACAGATTTCATGATCTGTATACTTGTACTGGAACAGCATTCTAAGACAGATGTCATGATCTGTATACTTGTTCTTGGGCAGAATTCTAAGACAGATCTCATGATCTGTAAACTTGTTCTTAGGCAGCATTCTAAGACAGAGCTCATGATCTATAAACCTTTTCTTGGACAGCATTCTATGTCAGATCTTATGATTAGGGTTGAGCGGACACCTAGATGTCCGTGTTCGACGGGTTCGGCCGAACTTTAAAAAAAAGTCCGGGTCCGTGTCCCGGACTTTTACCGAACTTTTCCCGGACACCGAACCCCATTGAAGTCAATGGGGACCCGAACTTTAAGGCACTAAAATGGCTCTAAAACACCAAAGGAAAGGGCTAGAGTGCTGCAAATGGCAGCAAAACGTAATTAAGAGCATGGCAAGTGCTCTGCAAACAAATGTGGATAGGGAAATAACTTAAAACAACAAAAAAAAACAGAAAAATAAAACAATGTTCTTCTTCATCTCTGAAGGACGAGGCCCATATGGAGTAGGAGGGAGGTTGAGGTGGTGGTGGATGTGGCGGTGACATAGGCGTGCGCACAGGGTGTGCTGGGTGTGCCTGGGCACACCCTAATCACCTAGGGCACATAGCATTGCCAGTGAGGAGATGGGAAAGATCTCCCTGGGACCTGCTCTGCTCTATTTCTCCTTGCCTACAGGTACATGGCCCCGATACATTACTCTCCCTGCTGGCAAACACATGCATGTGTATTTCAACTTTGGGGTGCACACCTTAATGCAATAGGCTGCGCACACCTATGGGCGGTGTAGGTGGAAGCGGCGGTGGAGGAGGACCAGGGCCGGATTAACAGCATCATGGGCTTGGTGCTGAGGATTTTGAAGGGCCTTAGGGCCGTGCCTTGCCATGCACCCAGAGGAGGAAGGGTGCAGCCATGCATGCCTAATTCAACATGGGATGCTGTCTCTGAAGCCCATAAACACATCCATGCATCGCCAACTGTCCCTCCTTGTCCGGCCTTCACGCTGTGTGGGGAGGTTCTGAGGGTGCTGCCTGGGGAAGCGAGCATAGAAGCCAGACTTCTGTGTTTACAAGTGACAGAAGAGCGGTAACAGTGAATATGGCCAACCCGGGGCCTATATAAAAGGTAGGGGCCTGGAGCTGCAGCTCCAATAGCCCCTACATTAATCTGGCCCTGAGGAGGAGGACGAGGTAGCCAACACTGCTTCTTTTCACAAATTTTAAATGAGGGTACACCCCAAAAGAGTGAGAAAGAGCAAAAATGGAACAATGGGTGGGTAAGGTCGGTATCCATTGCTATTCTGCACAAGGTACGGAAAAGTCCCGTGGGATCCATGCCTGGTTCATTTTAATGAACGTGAGCTTGTCCACATTGTCTCTGGACAGGCGGCTGCGCTTGTCTGTTATAACGCCCCCAGCCGTGCTAAATACCCGTTCAGATAATACACTGGCTGCAGGGCACGCCAGCACCTCCAAGGCGTAAAGGGCAAGCTCAGGCCATGTGCCCAATTTGGAGACCCAGAAGTTGAAGGGGGCAGACCCGTCATTCACTACATGTAGGCGTGTGCACACATACTGCTCCACCATGTTGGTAAAATGCTGCCTCCTGCTAAGACGTTCCATCTGAGCTGCTGGTGCTGCTGTTTGTTGTGGCGTGCTGACAAAGCTTTTCCACATTTCGGCCATGCTAACCCTGCCTTCTGAGGTGCTGGCGGTGCCCTGGTTGCGTTGGCGACCTCCTCCTCCTCCTCCTCTGCCTTGTGCTTCCACTGTGGCCCCGCTGTCAGATGGGAATGCCAGCAGCATGGCGTCTACCAGCGTGCGCTTGTACTCGCGCATCTTGCGATCGCGCTCCAGTGAGTGAATTAAGGACGGTACGTTGTCCTTGTAACGGGGATCCAGCAGCGTGGCCACCCAGTAATCAGCACAAGTTAGAATGTGGGCAACTCGGCGGTCGTTGTGGAGACACTGCAGCATGTAATCGCTCATGTGTGCCAGGCTGCCCAGAGGCAACGAAAGGCTGTCCTCTGTGGGAGGTGTATGGTCCGTGTCCTCTGTATCCCCCCAGCCACGCACCAGTGATGGCCATGAGCTGGCCTGGGTGCCACCCTGCTGTGAACATGGTTCCATCTCCTCCTCCAGCTCCTCCTCCTCCTCCTCATCCTCCTCATCCTCCAGAACTGTGCCCCTGCTGGACAATTGCGTCCCTGGCGTTTGCGTGTGCAGGAACCCACCCTCGGAGCCCCTTGCGAATGACTGCCCTGAAAGCCTTGGAAATGTTACCTCTTCATCCTCCTCCTCCTCCTCATCCTGTGCCACATCCTCTTCCATCATCGCCCGAATTGTTTTTTCAAGGAGGCATAGAAGTGGGATAGTTAAGCTGAGAACGGCGTCATTGCCACTGGCCATGTTGGTGGAGTACTCAAAACAGCGCAACAAGGCACACAGGTCTCGCATGGAGGCCCAGTTATTGGTGGTGAAGTGGTGCTGTTCCGCAGAGCGACTCACGCGTGCGTGCTGCAGCTGAAACTCCACTATGGCCTGCTGCTGCTCGCACAGTCTTTCCAGCATGTGCAAGGTGGAGTTCCACCTTGTGGGCACGTCACATATGAGGCGGTGAGCGGGAAGGCCGAAGTTACGCTGCAGCGCTGCCAGGCGAGCAGCAGCAGGGTGAGAACGCCGAAAGTGCGCACAAACGGCCCGCACTTTCTGCAGCAGCTCTGACATATCGGGGTAGTTTTTAAGGAACCTCTGCACCACCAAATTCAGCACATGCGCCAGGCAAGGGATGTGCGTCAAACCGGCTAGGCCCAGAGCTGCTATGAGATTTCGCCCGTTATCGCACACCACCAGGCCGGGCTTGAGGCTCGCTGGCAGCAACCACTCATTTGTCTGCTGTTCCATGCTCCTCCACAACTCCTGCGCGGTGTGTGGTTTGTCCCCCAAACAGGCAAGTTGTAAAACTGCCTGCTGTCGTTTACCCCTGGCCGTGCTGAAGTTGGTGGTGAAGGTGTTACGCTGTCCGGATGAGGAGGCGGTAGAGGATGAGGAAGCGGAGTAGGAGGAGTTAGGAACAGGAGGCAAACTGAAGCGCCCTGCAATCCTCGGTGGTGGAAGGACATGCGCCAAATTGCTATCCGCCTCAGGCCCATCCGCCACTGCATTTACCCAGTGTGCCGTTAGGGAGATATAACGCCCCTGACCGTGCTTACTGGTCCACGTATCCGTAGTTAGGTGGACCTTGGCACAGATGGCGTTGCGCAGTGCACACCTGATTTTTTCCCCCACTTGGTTGTGCAGGGAAGGGATGGCTTGCCTGGAAAAGTAGTGGCGGCTGGGCACGACGTACTGTGGGACAGCCACCGACATAAGGTTTTTAAAACTGTGCGTCTCCACCAGACGGAATGACAGCATTTCAAAGGCCAATAATTTTGAAATGCTGGCATTCAGGGCCAGGGATCGCGGGTGGGTAGGGGGGTACTTCCTCTTCCTCTCAAGTGTTTGGGAGATGGAAAGCTGAACGCTTCCACGGGACATTGTGGAGATGGTTGTTGGTGACCCAGGTGGTGGTGTTGCTGACAGATCGTCTGTTTGCGGGGTGGCAGGTGCCGGTATCACTACAGATGTGGCTGGAGCGGCCGAGACTGCAGCAGAAGAGGAAGCAGGATGAGCCAGAGACGTTTCTTGGTTTTGAAGGTGTGTACTCCACTGCAGCTCGTGCTTTGCACTTAGATGCCTGATCATGCAGGTTGTGCTCAGGTTGAGAAGGTTCATGCCTCGCTTCAAGCTCTGATTGCACAGGGTGCAAACCACTCGTGTCCTGTCATCAGCACATTTTCTAAAGAACTTCCACGCTAGAGAACTCCTTTGAGCTGACTTTGGTGCGCTCGTTCCCTTGCTGCGTTGGGCAGTAGCGGGCGTAGTGTCTAGGGCACGGCCGCTCCGCTTCTGCACCCTGCTCCCTCTTCTGCTGTGCTGGTGGCTCTGTGCGACCACCGCCTCTTCCTCCAAACTACTCAGTTCACCTGCATGACGTTCATTCCATGTGGGGTCGAGGACCTCATCGTCCTCCACATCATCTTCCACCCAGTCTTCACCCCTGCCCTCCTTGTCGGTCTCCACAATGCTGAACGCCGCAGCAGTTGGCACCTGCGTTTCGTCATCATCGGAGACGTGCTGCGATGATCCTTGCATGTACTCATCTTGAGAAATAAGTGGTTGGGCATCGCTGCACTCAATCTCTTCCACTTCTGGGGCAGGGCTAGGTGGATGGCCCTGGGAAACCCTGCTGACAGAGTCCTCAAAAAGAATAAGAGACTGCTGTATGGCTTGGGGCTCAGACTGCTGGCCTGATTTGCAAGGGGGTGAGGTGAAAGACGGTTGGACATTGGCTGCAGGTGCCAACTCTGACCTTTCTGCAGTAGACTGGGTGGGAGACAATGTGAAGGAACTGGAGGCACTGTCAGCAGCAAACCAATCTACTATCGCCTCCACTTGTTCTGGCCTCATCACTTCTAGGGGCGTTTGATGCCCTACCAAATACTGATGCAGGTTCTGTCGCCTACTCACACTTGAGGAAGGTGTTTCACTTGTGCGTGTAGCTGGCACAGATCGACCATGTCCTCTCCTTGCAACAGGAGCTCTACCAGCAGCACCACGACCCAGGCCACGGCCCTTATTTGACGGTCTCCTCATATTTCTGTAATTTAAGATCTTGCCCTAGAAAGGTTTTTATTGAATAGCGGAATAGAAAATATGATCCAAAAAAAGTGTATGTATATCACACGTACACAACCACACTAGGCCCCAATTACTATTGTTTGTACCCCTAAAAGGCTAGATGAGGAGTAGGGGGGGTATGGAACAGGCAGCACCCTCAAACCTTCAGAAGTATGAGATGAACCCCAACAACTTGGAAAGGTGGATCTCTCTCACACGTACCGACACAGACTATCCCGCAATTCAATTGATCCTCAAAGGTTTTTATTGAATAGCGGAATAGGAAATATGATCAAAAAAAGTGTATGTATCTCGCACGTACACAACCACACTAGGCCCCAATTACTATTGTTTGTACCCCTAAAAGGCTAGATGAGGAGTAGGGGGGGTATGGAACAGGCAGCACCCTCAAACCTTCAGAAGTATGAGATGAACCCCAACAACTTGGAAAGGTGGATCTCTCTCACACGTACCGACACAGACTATCCCGCAATTCAATTGATCCTCAAAGGTTTTTATTGAATAGCGGAATAGGAAATATGATCAAAAAAAGTGTATGTATCTCGCACGTACACAACCACACTAGGCCCCAATTACTATTGTTTGTACCCCTAAAAGGCTAGATGAGGAGTAGGGGGGGTATGGAACAGGCAGCACCCTCAAACCTTCAGAAGTATGAGATGAACCCCAACAACTTGGAAAGGTGGATCTCTCTCACACGTACCGACACAGACTATCCCGCAATTCAATTGATCCTCAAAGGTTTTTATTGAATAGCGGAATAGGAAATATGATCAAAAAAAGTGTATGTATCTCGCACGTACACAACCACACTAGGCCCCAATTACTATTGTTTGTACCCCTAAAAGGCTAGATGAGGAGTAGGGGGGGTATGGAACAGGCAGCACCCTCAAACCTTCAGAAGTATGAGATGAACCCCAACAACTTGGAAAGGTGGATCTCTCTCACACGTACCGACACAGACTATCCCGCAATTCAATTGATCCTCAAAGGTTTTTATTGAATAGCGGAATAGGAAATATGATCAAAAAAAGTGTATGTATCTCGCACGTACACAACCACACTAGGCCCCAATTACTATTGTTTGTACCCCTAAAAGGCTAGATGAGGAGTAGGGGGGGTATGGAACAGGCAGCACCCTCAAACCTTCAGAAGTATGAGATGAACCCCAACAACTTGGAAAGGTGGATCTCTCTCACACGTACCGACACAGACTATCCCGCAATTCAATTGATCCTCAAAGGTTTTTATTGAATAGCGGAATAGGAAATATGATCAAAAAAAGTGTATGTATCTCGCACGTACACAACCACACTAGGCCCCAATTACTATTGTTTGTACCCCTAAAAGGCTAGATGAGGAGTAGGGGGGGTATGGAACAGGCAGCACCCTCAAACCTTCAGAAGTATGAGATGAACCTCAACAACTTGGAAAGGTGGATCTCTCTCACACGTACCAACACAGACTATCCCCCAATTTAACTGATCCCCAAAGGTTTTTGATTAAATAGCGGAATAGAAAATATGATCCCAAAAAAGTGTATGTATATCACACGTACACAACCACACTAGGCCCCAATTACTATTGTTTGTACCCCTAAAAGGCTAGGAGTAGGGGGAGTATGGAACAGGCAGCACCCTCAAACCTTCAGAAGTATGAGATGAACCCCAACAACTTGGAAAGGTGGATCTCTCTCACACGTACCAACACAGACTATCCCCCAATTTAACTGATCCCCAAAGGTTTTTGATTAAATAGCGGAATAGAAAATATGATCCCAAAAAAGTGTATGTATATCACACGTACACAACCACACTAGGCCCCAATTACTATTGTTTGTACCCCTAAAAGGCTAGGAGTAGGGGGAGTATGGAACAGGCAGCACCCTCAAACCTTCAGAAGTATGAGATGAACCCCAACAACTTGGAAAGGTGGATCTCTCTCACACGTACCGACACAGACTATCCCGCAATTCAATTGATCCTCAAAGGTTTTTATTGAATAGCGGAATAGGAAATATGATCAAAAAAAGTGTATGTATCTCGCACGTACACAACCACACTAGGCCCCAATTACTATTGTTTGTACCCCTAAAAGGCTAGATGAGGAGTAGGGGGGGTATGGAACAGGCAGCACCCTCAAACCTTCAGAAGTATGAGATGAACCCCAACAACTTGGAAAGGTGGATCTCTCTCACACGTACCGACACAGACTATCCCGCAATTCAATTGATCCTCAAAGGTTTTTATTGAATAGCGGAATAGGAAATATGATCAAAAAAAGTGTATGTATCTCGCACGTACACAACCACACTAGGCCCCAATTACTATTGTTTGTACCCCTAAAAGGCTAGGAGTAGGGGGAGTATGGAACAGGCAGCACCCTCAAACCTTCAGAAGTATGAGATGAACCCCAACAACTTGGAAAGGTGGATCTCTCTCACACGTACCAACACAGACTATCCCCCAATTTAACTGATCCCCAAAGGTTTTTGATTAAATAGCGGAATAGAAAATATGATCCCAAAAAAGTGTATGTATATCACACGTACACAACCACACTAGGCCCCAATTACTATTGTTTGTACCCCTAAAAGGCTAGGAGTAGGGGGAGTATGGAACAGGCAGCACCCTCAAACCTTCAGAAGTATGAGATGAACCCCAACAACTTGGAAAGGTGGATCTCTCTCACACGTACCAACACAGACTATCCCCCAATTTAACTGATCCCCAAAGGTTTTTGATTAAATAGCGGAATAGAAAATATGATCCCAAAAAAGTGTATGTATATCACACGTACACAACCACACTAGGCCCCAATTACTATTGTTTGTACCCCTAAAAGGCTAGGAGTAGGGGGAGTATGGAACAGGCAGCACCCTCAAACCTTCAGAAGTATGAGATGAACCCCAACAACTTGGAAAGGTGGATCTCTCTCACACGTACCAACACAGACTATCCCCCAATTTAACTGATCCCCAAAGGTTTTTGATTAAATAGCGGAATAGAAAATATGATCCCAAAAAAGTGTATGTATATCACACGTACACAACCACACTAGGCCCCAATTACTATTGTTTGTACCCCTAAAAGGCTAGGAGTAGGGGGAGTATGGAACAGGCAGCACCCTCAAACCTTCAGAAGTATGAGATGAACCCCAACAACTTGGAAAGGTGGATCTCTCTCACACGTACCAACACAGACTATCCCCCAATTTAACTGATCCCCAAAGGTTTTTGATTAAATAGCGGAATAGAAAATATGATCCCAAAAAAGTGTATGTATATCACACGTACACAACCACACTAGGCCCCAATTACTATTGTTTGTACCCCTAAAAGGCTAGGAGTAGGGGGAGTATGGAACAGGCAGCACCCTCAAACCTTCAGAAGTATGAGATGAACCTCAACAACTTGGAAAGGTGGATCTCTCTCACACGTACCAACACAGACTATCCCCCAATTTAACTGATCCCCAAAGGTTTTTGATTAAATAGCGGAATAGAAAATATGATCCCAAAAAAGTGTATGTATATCACACGTACACAACCACACTAGGCCCCAATTACTATTGTTTGTACCCCTAAAAGGCTAGGAGTAGGGGGAGTATGGAACAGGCAGCACCCTCAAACCTTCAGAAGTATGAGATGAACCCCAACAACTTGGAAAGGTGGATCTCTCTCACACGTACCAACACAGACTATCCCCCAATTTAACTGATCCCCAAAGGTTTTTGATTAAATAGCGGAATAGAAAATATGATCCCAAAAAAGTGTATGTATATCACACGTACACAACCACACTAGGCCCCAATTACTATTGTTTGTACCCCTAAAAGGCTAGGAGTAGGGGGAGTATGGAACAGGCAGCACCCTCAAACCTTCAGAAGTATGAGATGAACCCCAACAACTTGGAAAGGTGGATCTCTCTCACACGTACCAACACAGACTATCCCCCAATTTAACTGATCCCCAAAGGTTTTTGATTAAATAGCGGAATAGAAAATATGATCCCAAAAAAGTGTATGTATATCACACGTACACAACCACACTAGGCCCCAATTACTATTGTTTGTACCCCTAAAAGGCTAGGAGTAGGGGGAGTATGGAACAGGCAGCACCCTCAAACCTTCAGAAGTATGAGATGAACCCCAACAACTTGGAAAGGTGGATCTCTCTCACACGTACCAACACAGACTATCCCCCAATTTAACTGATCCCCAAAGGTTTTTGATTAAATAGCGGAATAGAAAATATGATCCCAAAAAAGTGTATGTATATCACACGTACACAACCACACTAGGCCCCAATTACTATTGTTTGTACCCCTAAAAGGCTAGGAGTAGGGGGAGTATGGAACAGGCAGCACCCTCAAACCTTCAGAAGTATGAGATGAACCCCAACAACTTGGAAAGGTGGATCTCTCTCACACGTACCAACACAGACTATCCCCCAATTTAACTGATCCCCAAAGGTTTTTGATTAAATAGCGGAATAGAAAATATGATCCCAAAAAAGTGTATGTATATCACACGTACACAACCACACTAGGCCCCAATTACTATTGTTTGTACCCCTAAAAGGCTAGGAGTAGGGGGAGTATGGAACAGGCAGCACCCTCAAACCTTCAGAAGTATGAGATGAACCCCAACAACTTGGAAAGGTGGATCTCTCTCACACGTACCAACACAGACTATCCCCCAATTTAACTGATCCCCAAAGGTTTTTGATTAAATAGCGGAATAGAAAATATGATCCCAAAAAAGTGTATGTATATCACACGTACACAACCACACTAGGCCCCAATTACTATTGTTTGTACCCCTAAAAGGCTAGGAGTAGGGGGAGTATGGAACAGGCAGCACCCTCAAACCTTCAGAAGTATGAGATGAACCCCAACAACTTGGAAAGGTGGATCTCTCTCACACGTACCAACACAGACTATCCCCCAATTTAACTGATCCCCAAAGGTTTTTGATTAAATAGCGGAATAGAAAATATGATCCCAAAAAAGTGTATGTATATCACACGTACACAACCACACTAGGCCCCAATTACTATTGTTTGTACCCCTAAAAGGCTAGGAGTAGGGGGAGTATGGAACAGGCAGCACCCTCAAACCTTCAGAAGTATGAGATGAACCCCAACAACTTGGAAAGGTGGATCTCTCTCACACGTACCAACACAGACTATCCCCCAATTTAACTGATCCCCAAAGGTTTTTGATTAAATAGCGGAATAGAAAATATGATCCCAAAAAAGTGTATGTATATCACACGTACACAACCACACTAGGCCCCAATTACTATTGTTTGTACCCCTAAAAGGCTAGGAGTAGGGGGAGTATGGAACAGGCAGCACCCTCAAACCTTCAGAAGTATGAGATGAACCCCAACAACTTGGAAAGGTGGATCTCTCTCACACGTACCAACACAGACTATCCCCCAATTTAACTGATCCCCAAAGGTTTTTGATTAAATAGCGGAATAGAAAATATGATCCCAAAAAAGTGTATGTATATCACACGTACACAACCACACTAGGCCCCAATTACTATTGTTTGTACCCCTAAAAGGCTAGGAGTAGGGGGAGTATGGAACAGGCAGCACCCTCAAACCTTCAGAAGTATGAGATGAACCCCAACAACTTGGAAAGGTGGATCTCTCTCACACGTACCAACACAGACTATCCCCCAATTTAACTGATCCCCAAAGGTTTTTGATTAAATAGCGGAATAGAAAATATGATCCCAAAAAAGTGTATGTATATCACACGTACACAACCACACTAGGCCCCAATTACTATTGTTTGTACCCCTAAAAGGCTAGGAGTAGGGGGAGTATGGAACAGGCAGCACCCTCAAACCTTCAGAAGTATGAGATGAACCCCAACAACTTGGAAAGGTGGATCTCTCTCACACGTACCAACACAGACTATCCCCCAATTTAACTGATCCCCAAAGGTTTTTGATTAAATAGCGGAATAGAAAATATGATCCCAAAAAAGTGTATGTATATCACACGTACACAACCACACTAGGCCCCAATTACTATTGTTTGTACCCCTAAAAGGCTAGGAGTAGGGGGAGTATGGAACAGGCAGCACCCTCAAACCTTCAGAAGTATGAGATGAACCCTAACAACTTGGAAAGGTGGATCTCTCTCACACGTACCAACACAGACTATCCCCCAATTTAACTGATCCCCAAAGGTTTTTGATTAAATAGCGGAATAGAAAATATGATCCCAAAAAAGTGTATGTATATCACACGTACACAACCACACTAGGCCCCAATTACTATTGTTTGTACCCCTAAAAGGCTAGGAGTAGGGGGAGTATGGAACAGGCAGCACCCTCAAACCTTCAGAAGTATGAGATGAACCCCAACAACTTGGAAAGGTGGATCTCTCTCACACGTACCAACACAGACTATCCCCCAATTTAACTGATCCCCAAAGGTTTTTGATTAAATAGCGGAATAGAAAATATGATCCCAAAAAAGTGTATGTATATCACACGTACACAACCACACTAGGCCCCAATTACTATTGTTTGTACCCCTAAAAGGCTAGGAGTAGGGGGAGTATGGAACAGGCAGCACCCTCAAACCTTCAGAAGTATGAGATGAACCCCAACAACTTGGAAAGGTGGATCTCTCTCACACGTACCAACACAGACTATCCCCCAATTTAACTGATCCCCAAAGGTTTTTGATTAAATAGCGGAATAGAAAATATGATCCCAAAAAAGTGTATGTATATCACACGTACACAACCACACTAGGCCCCAATTACTATTGTTTGTACCCCTAAAAGGCTAGATGAGGAGTAGGGGGAGTATGGAACAGGCAGCACCCTCAAACCTTCAGTATGAGATTGTGTTCACTGTACCCCACAAAGATTGAGTTCACTGCACCCCACAATGATTGTGTTCACTGCACCCCACAAAGATTGTGTTCACTGCACCTCACAAAGATTGTGTTCACTGTACCCCCCAAAGATTGTGTTCACTGCACCCCACAAAGATTCTGTTCACTGTACCCCACAAAGATTGTGTTCACTGCACCCCAAAAAGATTGTGTTCACTGCACCCCAAAAAGGATGTTGTTCACTGCACCCCAAAAAGGATGTTGTTCACTCCACCCCAAAAAGATTGTGTTCACTGCACCCCACAAAGATTGTGTTCACTGCACCCCAAAAAGATTGTGTTCACTGCACCCCAAAAATGATTTTGTTCACTGCACCCCAAAAAGGATTTTGTTCACTGCACCCCAAAAAGGATGTTGTTCACTCCACCCCAAAAAGATTGTGTTCACTGCACCCCAAAAAGATTGTGTTCACTGCACCCCACAAAGGATTTTGTTCACTGCACCCCAAAAAGATTGTGTTCACTGCACCCCAAAAAGGATGTTGTTCACTGCACCCCAAAAAGGATTTTGTTCACTGCACCCCAAAAAGATTGTGTTCACTGCACCCCACAAAGGATTTTGTTCACTGCACCCCACAAAGATTGTGTTCACTGCACACCAAAAAGGATTGTGTTCACTGCACCCCAAAAAGATTTTGTTCACTGCACCCCAAAAAGATTGTGTTCACTGCAGCCCAAAAAGATTGTGTTCACTGCAGCCCAAAAAGATTGTGTTCACTGCAGCCCAAAAAGATTGTGTTCACTGCAGCTCACACACAGAAAAATGGATGTGGATCACTGACACCTGCCTATCTCCAATCCCACACCACACAGCAATATCGATTGTAGTTTGTAGAACACAGTTTCCCTAAAATTCAGCAGACTCTGTCCCTAACAGGATTGAGAAGAGATCGTAGATCAGGATTGAGTGCAGACCCCACCCCCCACACAGCAATATCGATTGTAGTTTGTAGAAGACACTGACCCTATATAATTCAGCAGACTCTATCCCTAAAATGCCTACAACTCGCCCTGCCTAAACACTCCGACCTGTCCCTCAATTCTATCCGGACACAAATGGTTTTTTCCTGCCTATCTTTCCCTAATCAGCAGCCAGCACGTTGATGTGTGCTCTGTCCCTGAATCTAAGCAGCATAATGACGCCGCTGCGGCTGCCTCGAACTTATAAAGACTTGGTCACATGCTTCAGACGGCCAATCACAGCTACTGAGACATTTGCAGGCATGGCTGGGATGGCTTAAGGCACACCAGTTAAACGATTGTTGATTGGCTGTTGAAAGCCCGCCATGAAAAGAGCGCCAAAGCATGCAAAACCCGGAAATAAAACGACCGAACACGGATTTTTACCCGAACATACAGTAAAGTGTCCGTGTCCGTGTTCGGGTACAAAAAATCCAATTATTCGGTACGAACACGAATAATACAGTCCGTGTTCGCTCAACACTACTTATGATCTGTATACTTGTTCTTGGGCAGTATTCTAAGACAGATGTCATGATCTGTATACTTGTTCTTGGGCAGTATTCTAAGACAGATGTCATGATCTGTATACTTGTACTTGAACAGCATTCGAAGACAGATCTCATGATCTGTATACTTTTTCTTGGGCAGCATTCTAAGACAAATCTCATGATCTGTATACTTGTTCTTGGGCAGCTTTCTAAGACAGAGCTCATGATCTGTAAACTTTTTCTTGGACAGTATTCTATTTCAGATCTTATGATCTGTATACTTGTTCTTGGACAGCATTCTATGTCAGATCTCATGACCTGTATACTTGTTCTTGGACAGTGATTGGAAACATACTAAAGTCACTGGCTTAGCATTACTCTTGGGCCACTAGTATTTTCATTGATAGAGATAAGCAATGGCTGCCCGGATCTATTCCTTCCAGAAGTTCCATTTAATTGTATCTCACAATATCGACATTGGAGATACTCTGTATGACTGTAGAACAGTCTTTCTGTTGTGTATCACAGTCTAAAAAATTATTACAGACCTCAGATATTGTCTGATCTCTGACCCGTGACCTGCATGGGCCAGTTACAGTTTACAATCTACTGCTGGCACTCACTGCTTATGTGTTGTTGCCACATTATAGTAGACCCCCTCTAAATTGTCTACTGAGGAAGCCAATTTACATTTATGCTAGGATGTTACTTAGTTGAAACTTCATAAAAAACTGCATATTGGGAGGCACGGTGTTGTTAATATTATGCAAAAATTTCTCCAACACTGTATCCATAAGGTATGAATGGATACAGCGTTGGGGTATATTTTGTTTAATATAAACAACACCGTACTTCCCGACATCTAAATATTTGTGAAGTTCAGTATTTTCTTAATATATATGCTTCAGACCACTAAGGGATATCGTTTACACACCTTCTGGTTAGTACCCTCCATTTTTGTGTTTTATGTTGTGGACATGTCCTTTTTTTACAGTTAAAGTGATATTAAAGCAATGTAGTGGTTTTGCACAGGGCATCCCCAATCCTACTCTTCCCATGTCCCTTACCGGTGCTCCTGACCCCTCCCTTCTGCTGAGTGACCCCAGAGCAAGCAGTTTGCAAAGGGGGGAATACAAACAGGCTCACTATCGAACTGCTGCTCTGTGTGTCCATTCATGGCTCAGCCCTGCCCCCTCTATCTTCTTATTAGCTCACTGGCTGTGATTGACAGCAGGGGGAGCCGATGGCAGTCACAGCTAATGAGGAGGGAGAGTCCCTGAAGAGTCTAGGCTCTCGTGCACTTTGATGGATCAGGATGGGGCTTAGGTAAGTATTTGGGGGGAAGAGCTGGGAGCTGCACAGAGAATGTTTTTTATCTTCATGCATAGAATGCATGAAAGTAGAAAAAAACCTTGAGCCTTTACAACTACTTTAAATACCAATAAATATCTGAGGGAGGACATCCTATATCTGATATATAAATATCTAAAGGGGACATCCTAGTGGTTCTCAGGGTATATTTGAATATTCTAAACCAGTCCACAACTGAGTGTTTTTGCATAATGTATTTCTATGCTGTTTTGAATATTTATGTTTTGTTATTTTTTTATATGTAAGAACATTTCTGTAGGCATATATGTATTTGTGTTTAGGCATGATTTTTTTTTTTTTTTTGTTAATTGAATGAGTTATGATGTCAGCATATGTCTTTTTTATTTTTATACATAGCTTTTATAATTTTACACATATTATTGAATATTTGTTATACGTTTTTGATATAGCCCTGATGAAGGGGGTATTTTTGCCCCTAAAATGCGTTGGCTACTGCTGGCTTCTTCCTTTCTTCATTGTGTCAGTCTTTCTGCCAAGAATAAACTGGATTTTTGATCTGAATGTTTACTTTTCCATTAAAACTTCACAGATTGTGTGGTTGTTACTCTATGGGTTTGACCCCTTGTCTTGTTTTTGAATAGCTAAAGTCAGAAAACAGTCTGCTACTATCTATGCTGATAAGTGGTTTATTTGAGTCCAGTGCCTCAATCTCCTGGTCCTTTAGTTTTTTGTTTTCCTTTATTTTTATCTGGTATTCTTGCAAGTAACACATTGCTTGTCCAAGGGTAAGAACTAAGTCTTACTACACTATATTTATAGGGTAGTATCACAAAGTGTGCTAGGACTACAGAAGACCTTCTCCACTCCTCACCTCTATAACATAGGAAGCTGTTCAGTAGGGATGAGGTTTTATTTTCGGTTGACATGGGGACAGCATGTGGGGATGAGGCAAAACTTCCTCTGCAGGTTTAAGGAATCCCCAAAGCATAATATTTAAAGGATTTGAGCCATTTTAATGTTTCCCTTTAAACCTCATTAAAGACCCTCTACCTGCTGAAAACCCTTTTTTGCATTGGTACATGTTTCCCATGACAGTTCTCATTTATCCATGCTATTTTTGGTAAGAGCTTGAAAATTAGCCTTGACTTCAGTGGGATTTGGAACTATACTTTATTCTCAAAAGTATTGGGACACCTGCCTTTACACACACATGAACTTTGATGGCATCCCATTCTTAGCCCGTAGGGTTCAATGTTGAGTTGGCCCACCCTTTGCAGCTATAACAGCTTCAACTCTTCTGGGGAGGCTGTCCACAAAGTTTAGGAGTGTCTATGGGAATGTTTGAGCATTCTTCCAGAAGCGCATTTGTGAGGCCAGGCACTGATAGCATGATGTGTAAAAAAAAAATCTTCCCTAGAGGAGTACAATGTTACTATGGTAACACTGTATTGCTGTAATCACAGTGTGAAAAAACATGTAAAGAAAAAATGTAAATAATTGAAAAAAATATTATCATTTTTTTTTTTTTTACTTACTACCACCAGTCAGTGTCCCTAATCACCACCACACCAGCTATATGAGAATGCTGCACTACACTGGTGACAGTATGTAAAAATATTTTCCAAATAATTGACAATATGACAACAAGTGACAAAAAATGAACAAAAAATTAAAAAAAAAAAAAAAAAAAAAAAAAACCTCACCATGCCTCTTACTAAATACCTTAGACTGTCTACTCCAAAAGGGGTCATTTAGGGGTATTTGTACTGTCCTGGGAGGGTATCAGTACATCAGGGTTAATCAATTTTCAGATATATATACAATAGTTTGTGGAGTCTGTAACTTTCCTACAGACTAAATAATAAATACTGATTTGGGTTATTTTCACCAAAGAAATGTAGCAGATTACATTTTTACCTAAATGCATGGAAAAAAGATTATTTTTTAGCAAAATGTTATAACTGAAATGATGAACAGCGCGTTTTTATCAAATTTTTTGGGTTTTGTTTATTTACCAAAAAAAAAAAAAACAGTGGTGAATGAATATCACCAAAAGGAGGCTCTTATTGTGTGAAAAAAATGATAAACATTTCTTATGGGTACAGTGTTGTATGACTGCGCAATTGCCATTTAAAGTGGTTGCTAGGCCACTTTATCCACCTCATCCCATCCTATCTGTTTATTAACCATCTGTGCCCCTGTGTCTGTGTTTTAAAAAATAAAGCGTTCTTTACCAGTTTTTATCACTGCTTACGTGACCCGCTGCTCTCTCCTCTCCTTGTCGGACAGCTGCAGCGGACGGAGTGGAGGATTCCCTGCTGACATCAGTCGGGAGAGGAGGAGGAGAGGAGGAGAGAGCCAACGGGTCACGTGAGCGGCGATCCGCGCTCTGAAAACTGGTAAAGAACAGCTTATTTTTATAAAACACAGAAACAGGGGCACACAGGATTATTAAACAGACATGATGGTATAAAACATTAAATGAAACTACAGTAGCAGGAGGGGAGGGGCGGGCACTGAAACAGGAGCAGACAGGCAGGGAGGGAGGGAGAGGGGACAGAGGAGGACAGGAGAGCTGGGGATAACAGAGGCACGTAAACTGACCACGGTGTCAGGGCTCAGCAGCCATGATATACTTTGGTCAATTTACAGAGGGGAGGGTAGGCAAGATCAGCCAGGTTTCTTAGTTGATAAAGGGGCCACATTTTACAGCACAAGCATGGTGCTGTATAACATGCTTAAAGGGAACAGGAACAACATTTTTTTTTTAGGTTAACAAACGCTTTAAAGTGTGACAGCTCTGAAAGCTGAAAATTGGCCTGAGCAGGAAATGGGTGAAAATGCCTGGTATTGAAGTGGTTAAATCATCAGGTACAGCGTTAATGACTGCATTGTGTTTTTACTACTAATATTGTTATTGTATTTCAGCATTGTCAATCACTAACCGATTCCCTCCTAGAGTTGTGACCCAAAAAAAGAGATCTATTTTATTTAGGCTAGTGCATCAGTGTGTTCAGATTTCTTTTCTTCGACTCACCACTGATGGAAGGTAAGAGCACCTGAAATCAAATCCAGGCGCTTTAACGAGGGTCAGTTATATACAATATACTGTATAAGGCTTGTTTCAATTTTATTATATTTTTACATTAGGAGGTAAAAAGATTGTCCAGAACCACCCTTGCTAAACATAGGTAGTATTGATTTTCAGTTGAGTAAGATTTTACAACAGAAATTAGCACTGAAGAAGTGCGACACAATGTGCTTACTGCAAAATCCCCTGTAACAAAGAAGAGACTCTGGGGAAATTAAACGTGATATAAGTGAATATATTGTTTACATTGTTTTTCATGAGATAAATGCAAAAACTTGTTTTCCTAATATGAAACAATCATATTGTGAAGCCCATTAAACCTGGTATCTCATTAAGGAGAATAACTTTTTTTTTTAGCAGTAAGAGTGCTTGTCCTGTTCAAATGAATTGGGGTGAATATTCGAGTTTTCATTTTCATTTCGTTTTCATTTTCTCAAAATCTCATCATTTTCCTTTACAATCCAATCCCTCCTTTTCTGTTTCATCTTCCTTTCCTCTGTTTCTCTTTTCTTTTCCTAACAGTCGTCAGCTTTGATAGTCAGAAATGTTTTCAAGCACCACATTTTCAATTCCGAATTTGCAAATTCATTTTTTTTAGCTCTAAAATAAATCAGCCACAATAAAATACAAAACTATTGTACAGCATAATTCTATCAATCCAAAAGTCCCTGGATTAACACACACCAGCTTTATTAAAAGAGAAGCTCAGGTTTTTTATTTTTTTTTTCAAAATCATACTTGCCTAGGTAGATGCAGCATCTGTTTGATGCTGCATTTGTCCCCCCGCTTGCTCTAAGACTGAGAACCGAGCGATCAAAGACCACTGATTGCTTGGCTCTGAGAGTTCCGTGTGCTGACTGTCAGTCACCGCTGTCTACTCTGCACCCAAGCACTCACTGGGGTGCAGAGCAGACAGCGCTCTACTTACCTAGGTGGATGCAGCATTGGTCCAATGCTACATTCTGCTGGCTCTAAGACTGAGAACCAAGCGATCAAAAACAGCTGATCGCTTAGTTCTCAGATCCGTGAGCAGAGACCGGGTGACTGTCAGTCACCGCTGTCTGCTCTGCACCCCAATGCTCCCTGGAGTGCTGGGCTGTGGAGGGGACAGGAGGGACTTGCTTAGGCTCTCAGCAGTGGATCCTGACTTTATTGTCGCAATCTTTCCCCAGCCTGGACTGGCTCTGTGAGATTAGCTAACAGCGAGCTTCCGTCCGCTGTCTGCTAAAAACGGGTTGCAAGAGTGCAGAACAAATTGCACTCCTGTGATCAACAGGAGAAGTACAGCCAAACAAGCCTTGGCTGTACTTCTCCTTTAAAAAATCTCAAGGTTGATGACCCTTAGGGCTCATTCACATGCGTGATTGGGCGCGGTAAAACTCGTTGGTTCAGCCATGTTTTTTCTGCCCCCAAAACGCTACCCTGTTTAGCTGTAGAGGCATTGGCCAGGGGTGTTCACATTGCAAGAATTATACCCCCTTTGCTCTCATTGGGCATAGCACCTGCTGAACATAAACCCACTCAAGTGAGCATGGCTGCGCCAACCTAGTGTGGGATATAAACAGTTAAAGCAGGTGGTGGAAAAGCAATATAATGCTTGCTTACCACCTGTACAAATGCTCTCTGAAGAGCAATAAAAACACATATCCCTCTTCAGAGAGCAAAGCAGGTGTGAAGGAGCCCTTACTGAATGGTGCTCAGTTAATGACATGTGAGAGCTGTTCGGTGTAGTATTACTCTGATCCCATGACAGCATGTTGACATAGTCCCAGACAAAGGGTCCATGAAAGCCTGGGCTCAGAAAAAGTTAATTAATAATCTTAACCATCATTTAACCCAGAAAAGTTGTGACATTTAGGGCCTAATTCATTAAACTTCCAGCCTAACTCTGCTTTGGCTTGTTTTTTTCTCGCCGGGTTCAAATCAATTAACTTGCGCTGTGACGAACTGGACAGCGTTACAGCAACAGTAAATTCCACCTTCAGCGGCGTTGATGTAGGCTGAATTGCGATCGCGGCTTTTCAAATTCTTATACTTATGTAAATGTGAATGCCACACTCACACACAGCACCGTGGTCTAGTGGGATCTTACACATATCCTCTGATTCATTCATCTCACTCTGCTGTAGGTTCTATTCTGACCAACTCCACCTAAGTTGTGTTGGGGAGAGACATGTTTTTTTTTTAAACTCTGACAGATTGGATCATTTTTATGGCTCCAAAGCTTACATCGAGTACATACATGCGTGGTTTATCTCAAAACACAGGAAAAAGTCTAAGTGTTGGAGCATGCCCAGTAGAACAGAAATGGCAAATTGCAAGAGAGAGAGCCAAACAGCCTTAACTTTATTGTGGTTGGCCAAACAGTTGCATATATAGCTTTCTAGAAATACATATATAGATATATATATATAGATATTAAACTCTCTCTCTCCCTCTTGAAACCAGGCTAAACAAGTACAAATTAACAGTGGTAGTACAATCAAATATAAGGGAAAACGTCCCAGAGTAGTACGGAATGATCAAATAAGGAACTGGTATAGAGGGACCTAGTAGAAAGAAGGGGGGAGGGGTGTGGGAGGGTGATAGAGGGGAGTAGAGGGAGCCTGTATAGGATGTAAAGAGGAGAAATACAAGAGACGAAGGTAGAATACCTGAGAGTAAATAGGAAGGGGCGTATCATGTCAGCCAGGGTCTCTCCAGAGAATGTATGCTCCAAGAATGATCTCCACCTAGTGAAAAATCTGCGGGTAGAGCGAAGGTTAGATAGCATAGCGTCAAGTCTTTCCAAGTGAGACTATTGTTTTTTAATGGAATGTTTTAAGTGTAGTGCAGTTTTAAGCTCATTTACTATAATTGTTACATTTAAATCTAGAAGCAAACCAAGGATCAAAAACTTAATGGCTGGTAATGCAGTACAATAAATTACTGTTTAGTAAGAGAAAGATTTTTTTTTCAGTGACCTCTTATACTTTGATGGCTACAAGGTAATCTGCTGGAATAGAAGAAGAGTTTACAGTGTACAAGAATCTAAAAGCACTGGGGACTGAAGAAACATTTACAGGTCATGGTAATGAAGGATAAAAAAGCCAACTAATGCAGATTTAAAAGTATGCTTGAAAATAAATATAGTGATGTATTAGTGAATTAGACACTGGTGCCTTAGAGCCAACAATTTATTAAACTAAATATTGCACATGGGAGTCACACAATTCCTCTAATACATGTCATGCATAGAATGCTTACTCATGGGGTCTATTTAAAATATGTCACATAAAAACATTTGACTAATTAGAATTAATTGGAAAAATGTGTAAATCCAAGGTAAAAGATGTGTAAATCCTGGATAAAAACATTTATAAATAGATTGACGCTGATTCAGGAAGGCACAAGCTAGCAACGTAACTCTGCTACATTGCCGACAGGGACAGACACTCTGTCTCCGTATGGTAATTTAGAGCAGGTCCTAATTACCTCCACTTTTGTTATTTATGAACTGGAGGCAATTATTTTTGAATTTGGTGCGTTAATGTCGTTGCTTTATAAACATGGAGCTGTTAAGAACTACTTTAATCTGCCGCACTTATCAGTAAAGTTGCTGAATCAGACGGTAGAGATTTTTAAAAATTTGGCATAGGCCATTTTAAAAGGCCATAGCACAATAAAAACATCCTTATTTCTCTATTGAACCCCCCCCCCCCACCACCACCAATTTATTGTGCATTGGCTGTTTAAAAGAAACCTGATGATTACTTTGCTGACTCTTCGGCTTCAGTACTTCCTATCAATAACCCAGAATAAGTAAGCATATAAGGAGTGACTTTATTCCCATTCTATATGTAGTTCTGCCAGTCACCCAAGCACCAATCCACGCACTTCAGCTCCACAGAATCAGTCTAGGGCAGTCTTTTTCAACCAGCAACTCTCCACATTTATTTACAGTCCCTATATGGGCTTCTTGTAATTCAAGGATCTTGCTTAATGTACTATGCATGTGTATAAAATTGCAATGAATATATATGTCTGTCTGCTTTTAATCCTTATTCAATAAAAAAAAATTATCAATTTTTAAATATGGACTGAATTTGGAAGGAATTTATTGTATCTGTGGCACATTTAAATCCCCTTTGGTTCCACCCCTGCCCTATCCGGACAAGGTTGGAAACCCCCCCTTTTCTTTTACACCATCTTTTTCAACCAGGGTGCCTTCAGGTTTCTTCAGGGGTGCCTTGGCAAAATACCTAAAAGTTGTCCAAAAAATGTATACAAGCCAGAAGGTGGATCAAGCCTGACTTTTAATTACACAAAGCCACGGGTTTTCACTGTTCCCCATTCCAGCCTTCTAACCGCTGGTGTCCTAATCCCCAAATGACATCATTGGTTGATAAGAAGGACATTGGTTGCCCACACAGCGTCCTTGTTTGCCCCTCCCCTGCCCCTCTCCATCAACACTGGGGTCACATTAGCTGAATGAGGGAGAGAAACTAAGGGAGAAGAGAAACACTGGAATAAAAGTCAGTAACAGTGTCCAAAGGTGTATTTGCTTTGGAAGAATACATCACCTCTATGGGTGTCATACATACCTTTTAGAATGGGGTGCCTACAGTTTGTGCAGAATTTTAAAGGGTGCCTTGACTGAAAAAAGGTTGAAAAACACTAGTCTAGGGAATGTCTTATTGTAGTTGAATGGTTCAACTTTAACAGGGGGGGATAGGGCATTGGATCCTCCAAAACACTTAGCACTTAGACATGAACTTGAAATTATTTTCAGGTCTCAGGGAACCCCTGCTAAAAATGACTATATTTACAACTCATGATACATTAGTGTGATGATCAGTGGGATGAATGCTTCTTACACTTGTGGACACTAGGGAGAATTACCTTCTTCCAGATAGCTAAAAAGATCAATGGTGTCAGAGGGAACTTATCTGAGAGGCAGAAACTGCCCATTGCTCAAGGAACCCTAGCAACCTCTAGAGGAACCCTAGGGTTCCACGGAACCCTGGTTAAGAAACACTGGTCTAATGCCTCAAAGCTAAAGACCATGAGGTAAGACCACAAGGCTCGCTTAGGCTCTCCTGTCCCACCAGGAGACCCGATTGTTTAGCCGGCGGTTGTGCCGGCTTACCATAGAGGTGTTTAGAGACTTGATCATCTCCAATCACTTCTATGGTATTAGAAACCGGAAACGACCTGTATTATGTCACTTCAGGTTTCAGTGATCTGTTCACAAACTACAGTATTTCTAGCTTGTGCAAGCATCAGTTCAGACCAATATTGGTCTGATCTGATGCTGAGACTGAGGTCTAATAGAACCCGGATGTCTCAGTAAAGAGGACCTGTCACCACTAATTATTGTCACAAGGGATGTTTACACTCCTTGTGACAGCAATAAAGATGATCAAAAACAGTGTAAAAATAAAAAAAAAATTAAATAATAATAAAAATGTTTTTTAAAGTGTCCCTATCCCCCCCCGTGCTCACACGCAAAGGTGCACCAGTCCCACATGCATACATAAACAGTGATCACACCACACATGTGAGGTATCATGGTGAACATCAGAGCAAGAGCAATAATTCTAGCACCAGACCTCTAGTGCAACTTTAAAATAATACCCCGCATTTAAAGCGTTACCGATAGAGATTTTTAGGTACCATACTTTGACGCTATCCCACAGGCATAACCAGTTTTAAAGCATCATATGTTAGGTAATCTACTTACTCGGCGTAACATCATCTTTTATATTTTACAAAAAAAAGGGGGATGGAATTGCGTTTGTGTCCACTACAATTCATGAAAGTGTATTTTTTCCAAACAATTTGTGTTTAAAAAAAAAACGCTGTGCAAATGCCATGTGACATAAAAAATTGAAACACTCACCCTTTTATTCTCTATGGCCTCTACTTAAAGACATATATAATGTTTTAGGGTTCTAAGTGATATTCTAGCAAAAAATGATGATTTTTACATGTAGGAAAGAAGTGTCAGAATAGTCTTGGGAATCAAGTGGTTAACATACTGAAGTGTAACTTACTTTAGCTTTACTTTAACTTTGCATGGAGGTAGACTTTATTAACCATATTTGTTGCACTATTGTGACTGAATTTTCCACCTTTTAAAGGTATTAAGCTAAATAACTGTCCGAAAAGTATTTGATGGAAGCTGCAATGCTCTCCAACTCAAACAGCACCTGCTACACTTGTTAAAGTAATATTACAGGCAAAATAAAAAAATACCAAAAATGTCATACTTACCCAAGCAGTCCCGATCCTCCTCTTTTCGAGTCCCCCGCCGGTACTCCTGTCCCCTCCTTCATGTCGAGTGTTCCCAAAATAAGCAGTTTGCAATGGGGGCAGCCAAGCAGGCATGCTCCTGAGCCACTGCTCTGCGTCTCCATTTACCCACAGAGCTGTGGCTTGGCCCCACTCCCTTTCTCTTCTCATTGGCTCACTGACTGTGCCAATGGCTCCCGCTGCTGTCTTAGCCAATGAGGAGGGAGAGTCCCTGGAGAGCCAATGCTGGAGTGAGAGGAAGCTCAGGTAAGTATTAGGGGGGCTGGGGGGGGGTGTGCTGCACACAGAAGGTTTTTTTACCTTCATGCAAAGAATGCATGAAGGTAAAAAAACATCAGCCTTTAGAACCACTTTAAGCATAGTGAAGATACGGTTTTAAACTTTTAGAGCGGCTAACCTTAAAAAGGATATAAAACAGGATTAAAGTCACTACTTATATACATATTTGTTCTGTGTAATTGATTTGAAGAACTGAAGCCAAAGGATCAGCAGAAAAATTAGCAGTGTTCTTTTAAACAGTCACAATACACTATTTCCTTGCAATCCCAGGTCAAGCTTGTGGCTTGTTACTGTACATGGACAATGGCTGCTTCTATCCATATATTCTCAGAGAGGTATTTAGCTTGCAAATTGATTTTCTTCAAGGAGCTCAAGAGAAAAGAAATGGCCAAATACCCTAAAAGCAGTTACTTGTTATACATACAGAGCTGAAAATTTCCATGCATTTGTCTCAAATCGTAAGAAAGTGTAAGGATTTCTATTTATTGATAAAGACAGGTTTGATGCATTGACCCAATTATATCTGATTCCCCAGCTATTGTTCTGCAAAAAAAAAGGACCAATATGCAGGAGACTACTTTTTTGGGAAATGCCCGGCATCATATCTCTTTAATTTTACGCCAGGTCCTTAGGGTGGGCTATGAATGTAGCAGATTTCAGCAAGATATGAATGTTAATAGAGATGATATAAGATAATTTATTCACATTCAGCAGTTTGGCTTAGGGAAATTACTGGCAGTCAACGAGTGAGTTCTGAGAGCAAACAGTATCTTAAAGTAAGTTTGCAATAGCTCATAAAAGAAAAAATGTGAAAAGTTCTAGGTAGTCATAAAATCATGCACATTTTAATAAAATTCCAATAAAAAAATGAATTTGGGGGGCTATGAGACATTCCTACATTCATTCTTGGCTGTTTCTGCTCCAGAGACTGGGAGTATTCTGGTCCTGATCTCTCCCCTCCCCTCTCATATAATAGGCATATCTAAACCTAAAAACACAAGTTTAATATACTGAAGCTGCATTTGTTTCCTTTTTTTTTGGGTGTGTGTGTGTGGGGAGGGGGTGCTAGGAAAGCTTTGTAATACAGAAAATACCTATTGATCGTACTAGAAATGTAGTGTTCTTGTCATGTCCTGTAAGTTTAAATTAAAAGTGTAAACATCATTATTAGTGTTGAGCGAACACGGACTGTATTATTCGTGTTCGTACCGAATAATTGGATTTTTTGTACCCGAACACGGACACGGACACTTTACTGTATGTTCGGGTAAAAATCCGTGTTCGGTCGTTTTATTTCCGGGTTTTGCATGCTTTGGCGCTCTTTTCATGGCGGGCTTTCAACAGCCAATCAACAATCGTTTAACTGGTGTGCCTTAAGCCATCCCAGCCATGCCTGCAAATGTCTCAGTAGCTGTGATTGGCCGTCTGAAGCATGTGACCAAGTCTTTATAAGTTCGAGGCAGCCGCAGCGGCGTCATTATGCTGCTTAGATTCAGGGACAGAGCACACATCAACGTGCTGGCTGCTGATTAGGGAAAGATAGGCAGGAAAAAACCATTTGTGTCCGGATAGAATTGAGGGACAGGTCGGAGTGTTTAGGCAGGGCGAGTTGTAGGCATTTTAGGGATAGAGTCTGCGGAATTATATAGGGTCAGTGTCTTCTACAAACTACAATCGATATTGCTGTGTGGGGGGTGGGGTGAATCTGCACTCAATCCTGATCTACGATCTCTTCTCAATCCTGTTAGGGACAGAGTCTGCTGAATTTTAGGGAAACTGTGTTCTACAAACTACAATCGATATTGCTGTGTGGGGGGTGGGGTGAATCTGCACTCAATCCTGATCTACGATCTCTTCTCAATCCTGTTAGGGACAGAGTCTGCTGAATTTTAGGGAAACTGTGTTCTACAAACTACAATCGATATTGCTGTGTGGGGGGTGGGGTGAATCTGCACTCAATCCTGATCTACGATCTCTTCTCAATCCTGTTAGGGACAGAGTCTGCTGAATTTTAGGGAAACTGTGTTCTACAAACTACAATCGATATTGCTGTGTGGTGTGGGATTGGAGATAGGCAGGTGTCAGTGATCCACATCCATTTTTCTGTGTGTGAGCTGCAGTGAACACAATCTTTTTGGGCTGCAGTGAACACAATCTTTTTGGGCTGCAGTGAACACAATCTTTTTGGGCTGCAGTGAACACAATCTTTTTGGGCTGCAGTGAACACAATCTTTTTGGGGTGCAGTGAACAAAATCTTTTTGGGGTGCAGTGAACACAATCCTTTTTGGTGTGCAGTGAACACAATCTTTGTGGGGTGCAGTGAACAAAATCCTTTGTGGGGTGCAGTGAACACAATCTTTTTGGGGTGCAGTGAACAAAATCCTTTTTGGGGTGCAGTGAACAACATCCTTTTTGGGGTGCAGTGAACACAATCTTTTTGGGGTGCAGTGAACAAAATCCTTTGTGGGGTGCAGTGAACACAATCTTTTTGGGGTGCAGTGAACACAATCTTTTTGGGGTGGAGTGAACAACATCCTTTTTGGGGTGCAGTGAACAAAATCCTTTTTGGGGTGCAGTGAACAAAATCATTTTTGGGGTGCAGTGAACACAATCTTTTTGGGGTGCAGTGAACACAATCTTTGTGGGGTGCAGTGAACACAATCTTTTTGGGGTGGAGTGAACAACATCCTTTTTGGGGTGCAGTGAACAAAATCCTTTTTGGGGTGCAGCGAACAACATCCTTTTTGGGGTGCAGTGAACACAATCTTTTTGGGGTGCAGTGAACACAATCTTTGTGGGGTACAGTGAACAGAATCTTTGTGGGGTGCAGTGAACACAATCTTTGGGGGGTACAGTGAACACAATCTTTGTGAGGTGCAGTGAACACAATCTTTGTGGGGTGCAGTGAACACAATCATTGTGGGGTGCAGTGAACTCAATCTTTGTGGGGTACAGTGAACACAATCTCATACTGAAGGTTTGAGGGTGCTGCCTGTTCCATACTCCCCCTACTCCTCATCTAGCCTTTTAGGGGTACAAACAATAGTAATTGGGGCCTAGTGTGGTTGTGTACGTGTGATATACATACACTTTTTTGGGATCATATTTTCTATTCCGCTATTTAATCAAAAACCTTTGGGGATCAGTTAAATTGGGGGATAGTCTGTGTTGGTACGTGTGAGAGAGATCCACCTTTCCAAGTTGTTGGGGTTCATCTCATACTTCTGAAGGTTTGAGGGTGCTGCCTGTTCCATACTCCCCCCTACTCCTAGCCTTTTAGGGGTACAAACAATAGTAATTGGGGCCTAGTGTGGTTGTGTACGTGTGATATACATACACTTTTTTGGGATCATATTTTCTATTCCGCTATTTAATCAAAAACCTCTGGGGATCAGTTAAATTGGGGGATAGTCTGTGTTGGTACGTGTGAGAGAGATCCACCTTTCCAAGTTGTTGGGGTTCATCTCATACTTCTGAAGGTTTGAGGGTGCTGCCTGTTCCATACTCCCCCTACTCCTAGCCTTTTAGGGGTACAAACAATAGTAATTGGGGCCTAGTGTGGTTGTGTACGTGTGATATACATACACTTTTTTGGGATCATATTTTCTATTCCGCTATTTAATCAAAAACCTTTGGGGATCAGTTAAATTGGGGGATAGTCTGTGTTGGTACGTGTGAGAGAGATCCACCTTTCCAAGTTGTTGGGGTTCATCTCATACTTCTGAAGGTTTGAGGGTGCTGCCTGTTCCATACTCCCCCCTACTCCTAGCCTTTTAGGGGTACAAACAATAGTAATTGGGGCCTAGTGTGGTTGTGTACGTGTGATATACATACACTTTTTTGGGATCATATTTTCTATTCCGCTATTTAATCAAAAACCTCTGGGGATCAGTTAAATTGGGGGATAGTCTGTGTTGGTACGTGTGAGAGAGATCCACCTTTCCAAGTTGTTGGGGTTCATCTCATACTTCTGAAGGTTTGAGGGTGCTGCCTGTTCCATACTCCCCCTACTCCTAGCCTTTTAGGGGTACAAACAATAGTAATTGGGGCCTAGTGTGGTTGTGTACGTGTGATATACATACACTTTTTTGGGATCATATTTTCTATTCCGCTATTTAATCAAAAACCTCTGGGGATCAGTTAAATTGGGGGATAGTCTGTGTTGGTACGTGTGAGAGAGATCCACCTTTCCAAGTTGTTGGGGTTCATCTCATACTTCTGAAGGTTTGAGGGTGCTGCCTGTTCCATACTCCCCCTACTCCTAGCCTTTTAGGGGTACAAACAATAGTAATTGGGGCCTAGTGTGGTTGTGTACGTGTGATATACATACACTTTTTTGGGATCATATTTTCTATTCCGCTATTTAATCAAAAACCTCTGGGGATCAGTTAAATTGGGGGATAGTCTGTGTTGGTACGTGTGAGAGAGATCCACCTTTCCAAGTTGTTGGGGTTCATCTCATACTTCTGAAGGTTTGAGGGTGCTGCCTGTTCCATACTCCCCCTACTCCTAGCCTTTTAGGGGTACAAACAATAGTAATTGGGGCCTAGTGTGGTTGTGTACGTGTGATATACATACACTTTTTTGGGATCATATTTTCTATTCCGCTATTTAATCAAAAACCTTTGGGGATCAGTTAAATTGGGGGATAGTCTGTGTTGGTACGTGTGAGAGAGATCCACCTTTCCAAGTTGTTGGGGTTCATCTCATACTTCTGAAGGTTTGAGGGTGCTGCCTGTTCCATACTCCCCCTACTCCTAGCCTTTTAGGGGTACAAACAATAGTAATTGGGGCCTAGTGTGGTTGTGTACGTGTGATATACATACACTTTTTTGGGATCATATTTTCTATTCCGCTATTTAATCAAAAACCTCTGGGGATCAGTTAAATTGGGGGATAGTCTGTGTTGGTACGTGTGAGAGAGATCCACCTTTCCAAGTTGTTGGGGTTCATCTCATACTTCTGAAGGTTTGAGGGTGCTGCCTGTTCCATACTCCCCCTACTCCTAGCCTTTTAGGGGTACAAACAATAGTAATTGGGGCCTAGTGTGGTTGTGTACGTGTGATATACATACACTTTTTTGGGATCATATTTTCTATTCCGCTATTTAATCAAAAACCTCTGGGGATCAGTTAAATTGGGGGATAGTCTGTGTTGGTACGTGTGAGAGAGATCCACCTTTCCAAGTTGTTGGGGTTCATCTCATACTTCTGAAGGTTTGAGGGTGCTGCCTGTTCCATACTCCCCCCTACTCCTAGCCTTTTAGGGGTACAAACAATAGTAATTGGGGCCTAGTGTGGTTGTGTACGTGTGATATACATACACTTTTTTGGGATCATATTTTCTATTCCGCTATTTAATCAAAAACCTCTGGGGATCAGTTAAATTGGGGGATAGTCTGTGTTGGTACGTGTGAGAGAGATCCACCTTTCCAAGTTGTTGGGGTTCATCTCATACTTCTGAAGGTTTGAGGGTGCTGCCTGTTCCATACTCCCCCTACTCCTAGCCTTTTAGGGGTACAAACAATAGTAATTGGGGCCTAGTGTGGTTGTGTACGTGTGATATACATACACTTTTTTGGGATCATATTTTCTATTCCGCTATTTAATCAAAAACCTCTGGGGATCAGTTAAATTGGGGGATAGTCTGTGTTGGTACGTGTGAGAGAGATCCACCTTTCCAAGTTGTTGGGGTTCATCTCATACTTCTGAAGGTTTGAGGGTGCTGCCTGTTCCATACTCCCCCTACTCCTAGCCTTTTAGGGGTACAAACAATAGTAATTGGGGCCTAGTGTGGTTGTGTACGTGTGATATACATACACTTTTTTGGGATCATATTTTCTATTCCGCTATTTAATCAAAAACCTCTGGGGATCAGTTAAATTGGGGGATAGTCTGTGTTGGTACGTGTGAGAGAGATCCACCTTTCCAAGTTGTTGGGGTTCATCTCATACTTCTGAAGGTTTGAGGGTGCTGCCTGTTCCATACTCCCCCTACTCCTAGCCTTTTAGGGGTACAAACAATAGTAATTGGGGCCTAGTGTGGTTGTGTACGTGTGATATACATACACTTTTTTGGGATCATATTTTCTATTCCGCTATTTAATCAAAAACCTTTGGGGATCAGTTAAATTGGGGGATAGTCTGTGTTGGTACGTGTGAGAGAGATCCACCTTTCCAAGTTGTTGGGGTTCATCTCATACTTCTGAAGGTTTGAGGGTGCTGCCTGTTCCATACTCCCCCTACTCCTAGCCTTTTAGGGGTACAAACAATAGTAATTGGGGCCTAGTGTGGTTGTGTACGTGTGATATACATACACTTTTTTGGGATCATATTTTCTATTCCGCTATTTAATCAAAAACCTCTGGGGATCAGTTAAATTGGGGGATAGTCTGTGTTGGTACGTGTGAGAGAGATCCACCTTTCCAAGTTGTTGGGGTTCATCTCATACTTCTGAAGGTTTGAGGGTGCTGCCTGTTCCATACTCCCCCCTACTCCTAGCCTTTTAGGGGTACAAACAATAGTAATTGGGGCCTAGTGTGGTTGTGTACGTGTGATATACATACACTTTTTTGGGATCATATTTTCTATTCCGCTATTTAATCAAAAACCTTTGGGGATCAGTTAAATTGGGGGATAGTCTGTGTTGGTACGTGTGAGAGAGATCCACCTTTCCAAGTTGTTGGGGTTCATCTCATACTTCTGAAGGTTTGAGGGTGCTGCCTGTTCCATACTCCCCCTACTCCTCATCTAGCCTTTTAGGGGTACAAACAATAGTAATTGGGGCCTAGTGTGGTTGTGTACGTGCGAGATACATACACTTTTTTTGATCATATTTCCTATTCCGCTATTCAATAAAAACCTTTGAGGATCAATTGAATTGCGGGATAGTCTGTGTCGGTACGTGTGAGAGAGATCCACCTTTCCAAGTTGTTGGGGTTCATCTCATACTTCTGAAGGTTTGAGGGTGCTGCCTGTTCCATACCCCCCCTACTCCTCATCTAGCCTTTTAGGGGTACAAACAATAGTAATTGGGGCCTAGTGTGGTTGTGTACGTGCGAGATACATACACTTTTTTTGATCATATTTCCTATTCCGCTATTCAATAAAAACCTTTGAGGATCAATTGAATTGCGGGATAGTCTGTGTCGGTACGTGTGAGAGAGATCCACCTTTCCAAGTTGTTGGGGTTCATCTCATACTTCTGAAGGTTTGAGGGTGCTGCCTGTTCCATACCCCCCCTACTCCTCATCTAGCCTTTTAGGGGTACAAACAATAGTAATTGGGGCCTAGTGTGGTTGTGTACGTGCGAGATACATACACTTTTTTTGATCATATTTCCTATTCCGCTATTCAATAAAAACCTTTGGGGATCAATTAAATTGCGGGATAGTCTGTGTCGGTACGTGTGAGATCCACCTTTCCAAGTTTTTGGGGTTCATCTCATACTTCTGAAGCTTTGAGGGTGCTGCCTGTTCCATACTCCTCCTCCTCCTCATCCATCCTTTTAGGTGTACAAACAATAGTAATTGGGGCCTAGTGTGCTTCTGTACGTGTGAGATACATACACATTTTTTGATCATATTTCCTATTCCGCTATTCAATAAAAACCTTTGGGGATCAATTAAATTGCGGAATAGTCTGTGTCGGTACGTGTGAGATCCACCTTTCCAAGTTTTTGGGGTTCATCTCATACTTCTGAAGCTTTGAGGGTGCTGCCTGTTCCATACTCCTCCTCCTCCTCATCCATCCTTTTAGGTGTACAAACAATAGTAATTGGGGCCTAGTGTGTTTCTGTACGTGCGAGATACATACACTTTTTTTGATCATATTTCCTATTCCGCTATTCAATAAAAACCTTTGGGGATCAATTAAATTGCGGGATAGTCTGTGTCGGTACGTGTGAGATCCACCTTTCCAAGTTTTTGGGGTTCATCTCATACTTCTGAAGCTTTGAGGGTGCTGCCTGTTCCATACTCCTCCTCCTCCTCATCCATCCTTTTAGGTGTACAAACAATAGTAATTGGGGCCTAGTGTGCTTCTGTACGTGTGAGATACATACACATTTTTTGATCATATTTCCTATTCCGCTATTCAATAAAAACCTTTGGGGATCAATTAAATTGCGGGATAGTCTGTGTCGGTACGTGTGAGATCCACCTTTCCAAGTTTTTGGGGTTCATCTCATACTTCTGAAGCTTTGAGGGTGCTGCCTGTTCCATACTCCTCCTCCTCCTCATCCATCCTTTTAGGTGTACAAACAATAGTAATTGGGGCCTAGTGTGCTTCTGTACGTGTGAGATACATACACATTTTTTGATCATATTTCCTATTCCGCTATTCAATAAAAACCTTTGGGGATCAATTAAATTGCGGGATAGTCTGTGTCGGTACGTGTGAGATCCACCTTTCCAAGTTTTTGGGGTTCATCTCATACTTCTGAAGCTTTGAGGGTGCTGCCTGTTCCATACTCCTCCTCCTCCTCATCCATCCTTTTAGGTGTACAAACAATAGTAATTGGGGCCTAGTGTGCTTCTGTACGTGTGAGATACATACACATTTTTTGATCATATTTCCTATTCCGCTATTCAATAAAAACCTTTGGGGATCAATTAAATTGCGGAATAGTCTGTGTCGGTACGTGTGAGATCCACCTTTCCAAGTTTTTGGGGTTCATCTCATACTTCTGAAGCTTTGAGGGTGCTGCCTGTTCCATACTCCTCCTCCTCCTCATCCATCCTTTTAGGTGTACAAACAATAGTAATTGGGGCCTAGTGTGTTTCTGTACGTGTGAGATACATACACTTTTTTTGATCATATTTCCTATTCCGCTATTCAATAAAAACCTTTGGGGATCAATTGAATTGCGGGATAGTCTGTGTCGGTACGTGTGAGAGAGATCCACCTTTCCAAGTTGTTGGGGTTCATCTCATACTTCTGAAGGTTTGAGGGTGCTGCCTGTTCCATACCCCCCCTACTCCTCATCTAGCCTTTTAGGGGTACAAACAATAGTAATTGGGGCCTAGTGTGGTTGTGTACGTGCGAGATACATACACTTTTTTTGATCATATTTCCTATTCCGCTATTCAATAAAAACCTTTGAGGATCAATTGAATTGCGGGATAGTCTGTGTCGGTACGTGTGAGAGAGATCCACCTTTCCAAGTTGTTGGGGTTCATCTCATACTTCTGAAGGTTTGAGGGTGCTGCCTGTTCCATACTCCCCCTACTCCTCATCTAGCCTTTTAGGGGTACAAACAATAGTAATTGGGGCCTAGTGTGGTTGTGTACGTGTGATATACATACACTTTTTTTGGATCATATTTTCTATTCCGCTATTCAATAAAAACCTTTCTAGGGCAAGATCTTAAATTACAGAAATATGAGGAGACCGTCAAATAAGGGCCGTGGCCTGGGTCGTGGTGCTGCTGGTAGAGCTCCTGTTGCAAGGAGAGGACATGGTCGATCTGTGCCAGCTACACGCACAAGTGAAACACCTTCCTCAAGTGTGAGTAGGCGACAGAACCTGCATCAGTATTTGGTAGGGCATCAAACGCCCCTAGAAGTGATGAGGCCAGAACAAGTTGAGGCGATAGTAGATTGGTTTGCTGCTGACAGTGCCTCCAGTTCCTTCACATTGTCTCCCACCCAGTCTACTGCAGAAAGGTCAGAGTTGGCACCTGCAGCCAATGTCCAACCGTCTTTCACCTCACCCCCTTGCAAATCAGGCCAGCAGTCTGAGCCCCAAGCCATACAGCAGTCTCTTATTCTTTTTGAGGACTCTGTCAGCAGGGTTTCCCAGGGCCATCCACCTAGCCCTGCCCCAGAAGTGGAAGAGATTGAGTGCAGCGATGCCCAACCACTTATTTCTCAAGATGAGTACATGCAAGGATCATCGCAGCACGTCTCCGATGATGACGAAACGCAGGTGCCAACTGCTGCGGCGTTCAGCATTGTGGAGACCGACAAGGAGGGCAGGGGTGAAGACTGGGTGGAAGATGATGTGGAGGACGATGAGGTCCTCGACCCCACATGGAATGAACGTCATGCAGGTGAACTGAGTAGTTTGGAGGAAGAGGCGGTGGTCGCACAGAGCCACCAGCACAGCAGAAGAGGGAGCAGGGTGCAGAAGCGGAGCGGCCGTGCCCTAGACACTACGCCCGCTACTGCCCAACGCAGCAAGGGAACGAGCGCACCAAAGTCAGCTCAAAGGAGTTCTCTAGCGTGGAAGTTCTTTAGAAAATGTGCTGATGACAGGACACGAGTGGTTTGCACCCTGTGCAATCAGAGCTTGAAGCGAGGCATGAACCTTCTCAACCTGAGCACAACCTGCATGATCAGGCATCTAAGTGCAAAGCACGAGCTGCAGTGGAGTACACACCTTCAAAACCAAGAAACGTCTCTGGCTCATCCTGCTTCCTCTTCTGCTGCAGTCTCGGCCGCTCCAGCCACATCTGTAGTGATACCGGCACCTGCCACCCCGCAAACAGACGATCTGTCAGCAACACCACCACCTGGGTCACCAACAACCATCTCCACAATGTCCCGTGGAAGCGTTCAGCTTTCCATCTCCCAAACACTTGAGAGGAAGAGGAAGTACCCCCCTACCCACCCGCGATCCCTGGCCCTGAATGCCAGCATTTCAAAATTATTGGCCTTTGAAATGCTGTCATTCCGTCTGGTGGAGACGCACAGTTTTAAAAACCTTATGTCGGTGGCTGTCCCACAGTACGTCGTGCCCAGCCGCCACTACTTTTCCAGGCAAGCCATCCCTTCCCTGCACAACCAAGTGGGGGAAAAAATCAGGTGTGCACTGCGCAACGCCATCTGTGCCAAGGTCCACCTAACTACGGATACGTGGACCAGTAAGCACGGTCAGGGGCGTTATATCTCCCTAACGGCACACTGGGTAAATGCAGTGGCGGATGGGCCTGAGGCGGATAGCAATTTGGCGCATGTCCTTCCACCACCGAGGATTGCAGGGCGCTTCAGTTTGCCTCCTGTTCCTAACTCCTCCTACTCCGCTTCCTCATCCTCTACCGCCTCCTCATCCGGACAGCGTAACACCTTCACCACCAACTTCAGCACGGCCAGGGGTAAACGACAGCAGGCAGTTTTACAACTTGCCTGTTTGGGGGACAAACCACACACCGCGCAGGAGTTGTGGAGGAGCATGGAACAGCAGACAAATGAGTGGTTGCTGCCAGCGAGCCTCAAGCCCGGCCTGGTGGTGTGCGATAACGGGCGAAATCTCATAGCAGCTCTGGGCCTAGCCGGTTTGACGCACATCCCTTGCCTGGCGCATGTGCTGAATTTGGTGGTGCAGAGGTTCCTTAAAAACTACCCCGATATGTCAGAGCTGCTGCAGAAAGTGCGGGCCGTTTGTGCGCACTTTCGGCGTTCTCACCCTGCTGCTGCTCGCCTGGCAGCGCTGCAGCGTAACTTCGGCCTTCCCGCTCACCGCCTCATATGTGACGTGCCCACAAGGTGGAACTCCACCTTGCACATGCTGGAAAGACTGTGCGAGCAGCAGCAGGCCATAGTGGAGTTTCAGCTGCAGCACGCACGCGTGAGTCGCTCTGCGGAACAGCACCACTTCACCACCAATAACTGGGCCTCCATGCGAGACCTGTGTGCCTTGTTGCGCTGTTTTGAGTACTCCACCAACATGGCCAGTGGCAATGACGCCGTTCTCAGCTTAACTATCCCACTTCTATGCCTCCTTGAAAAAACAATTCGGGCGATGATGGAAGAGGATGTGGCACAGGATGAGGAGGAGGAGGAGGATGAAGAGGTAACATTTCCAAGGCTTTCAGGGCAGTCATTCGCAAGGGGCTCCGAGGGTGGGTTCCTGCACACGCAAACGCCAGGGACGCAATTGTCCAGCAGGGGCACAGTTCTGGAGGATGAGGAGGATGAGGAGGAGGAGGAGCTGGAGGAGGAGATGGAACCATGTTCACAGCAGGGTGGCACCCAGGCCAGCTCATGGCCATCACTGGTGCGTGGCTGGGGGGATACAGAGGACACGGACCATACACCTCCCACAGAGGACAGCCTTTCGTTGCCTCTGGGCAGCCTGGCACACATGAGCGATTACATGCTGCAGTGTCTCCACAACGACCGCCGAGTTGCCCACATTCTAACTTGTGCTGATTACTGGGTGGCCACGCTGCTGGATCCCCGTTACAAGGACAACGTACCGTCCTTAATTCACTCACTGGAGCGCGATCGCAAGATGCGCGAGTACAAGCGCACGCTGGTAGACGCCATGCTGCTGGCATTCCCATCTGACAGCGGGGCCACAGTGGAAGCACAAGGCAGAGGAGGAGGAGGAGGAGGTCGCCAACGCAACCAGGGCACCGCCAGCACCTCAGAAGGCAGGGTTAGCATGGCCGAAATGTGGAAAAGCTTTGTCAGCACACCACAACAAACAGCAGCACCAGCAGCTCAGATGGAACGTCTTAGCAGGAGGCAGCATTTTACCAACATGGTGGAGCAGTATGTGTGCACACGCCTACATGTAGTGAATGACGGGTCTGCCCCCTTCAACTTCTGGGTCTCCAAATTGGGCACATGGCCTGAGCTTGCCCTTTACGCCTTGGAGGTGCTGGCGTGCCCTGCAGCCAGTGTATTATCTGAACGGGTATTTAGCACGGCTGGGGGCGTTATAACAGACAAGCGCAGCCGCCTGTCCAGAGACAATGTGGACAAGCTCACGTTCATTAAAATGAACCAGGCATGGATCCCACGGGACTTTTCCGTACCTTATGCAGAATAGCAATGGATACCGACCTTACCCACCCATTGTTCCATTTTTGCTCTTTCTCACTCTTTTGGGGTGTACCCTCATTTAAAATTTGTGAAAAGAAGCAGTGTTGGCTACCTCGTCCTCCTCCTCAGGGCCAGATTAATGTAGGGGCTATTGGAGCTGCAGCTCCAGGCCCCTACCTTTTATATAGGCCCCGGGTTGGCCATATTCACTGTTACCGCTCTTCTGTCACTTGTAAACACAGAAGTCTGGCTTCTATGCTCGCTTCCCCAGGCAGCACCCTCAGAACCTCCCCACACAGCGTGAAGGCCGGACAAGGAGGGACAGTTGGCGATGCATGGATGTGTTTATGGGCTTCAGAGACAGCATCCCATGTTGAATTAGGCATGCATGGCTGCACCCTTCCTCCTCTGGGTGCATGGCAAGGCACGGCCCTAAGGCCCTTCAAAATCCTCAGCACCAAGCCCATGATGCTGTTAATCCGGCCCTGGTCCTCCTCCACCGCCGCTTCCACCTACACCGCCCATAGGTGTGCGCAGCCTATTGCATTAAGGTGTGCACCCCAAAGTTGAAATACACATGCATGTGTTTGCCAGCAGGGAGAGTAATGTATCGGGGCCATGTACCTGTAGGCAAGGAGAAATAGAGCAGAGCAGGTCCCAGGGAGATCTTTCCCATCTCCTCACTGGCAATGCTATGTGCCCTAGGTGATTAGGGTGTGCCCAGGCACACCCAGCACACCCTGTGCGCACGCCTATGTCACCGCCACATCCACCACCACCTCAACCTCCCTCCTACTCCATATGGGCCTCGTCCTTCAGAGATGAAGAAGAACATTGTTTTATTTTTCTGTTTTTTTTTGTTGTTTTAAGTTATTTCCCTATCCACATTTGTTTGCAGAGCACTTGCCATGCTCTTAATTACGTTTTGCTGCCATTTGCAGCACTCTAGCCCTTTCCTTTGGTGTTTTAGAGCCATTTTAGTGCCTTAAAGTTCGGGTCCCCATTGACTTCAATGGGGTTCGGTGTCCGGGAAAAGTTCGGTAAAAGTCCGGGACACGGACCCGGACTTTTTTTTAAAGTTCGGCCGAACCCGTCGAACACGGACATCTAGGTGTCCGCTCAACCCTAATCATTATGTTACTTTTGTAAATGATTAATCTCATGAATCTACTATGAAGGCAAGAATGTGTAAAGTCCAGCATGTATGACAACCATAATTCCCACTATAGGCATACCCAGGAACTTTTGTAAATCAATGGGATTGAGAATGGTCGCAGCACACAGCAAATAGTGTCAAAAGTTGTGGTCTGTGTTAGCTGGAGGAAAATATGCCACTGCTTCTGTGTCAGTGGGGGAAAGAAATACTGCTGCATCAGTATCAGTGGGAAAAAAATTGCTGCTGAGTTGGTATCAGTATATATGATCTCAGTAATGGCTACAAATATACCGTGTTGAACTGCAGCAATCAATGTCCAAGTATTCTGCCTAATGGCACTTATGCTAGAGAGCCCACCTCACCTGGGCGCACAGTATTGCTAATATGAGGTCCCCTAGTTCTGTCCATTTAGAGTGGATGTAACTACTATATCTAAGGACTGGCAGGCTGTGTACATTTGTGCATTCTGGTTTAGATATGCTTTAACTTGGAAGTGAACAGAAGACGTTAGTACAGTCAGAGGTTAGTAGTATTGGTTGGGCTGGCAGAGATGTGATCAGCTGGCAGGCACTTTGAAACATAGAAAACACAAAGTCAGTAGTACTTAACAGAGAGTTCAAAGGTCAGCAATAATAAACGGTCAGCTTGGCTTTCAGAATAATAAGGTGCAGTTTTCTTACACCATGAGTGCAGCGCAGTGTACTTGCGGTTTTCACGTGGGTTAGCTGCACTTTGCTATGGACTTCTCCTATGTATCATGGTTTTGATGCGCTTTCTGAAAGCACACCAAAACCGCCCTTTCAGTTTTTGTTTTTGTAAAGCGCACCAAAACCACGGGATATAATAGACGTCTATGGCAAAGTGTAACTAACCCACATGAAAACTGCAGGTACACTGCGCTGCAACCATGTAAACCATACGGCATCAGGGTGAATGCACCCTATTGGGGGGAGGAAGAGCAAAAGCATATTTTATGGGTACAGGAAGGCTTTTGATTTATTTACCTATGCCCTTTAAGCCCTTCCCACTGTAAACATAATTTGGACACACCCACCTTTCACTGCGGCTTTGGGGTGCACACCCTAATGCAAAAGGCTGCACACACCTATGGTTATAGGGACAGTTTGTAAAATACAGGGTGCTTTTCTATCTTCCTTATTTGTCCCTGGAGAGGAGCAAGCACTAATAAACACAGTTTCAATCCTGCTGCCTATGGGACTGTGCATGTGCAGTTCCGATATCATATGGTTTGTGATCGGCTGATCTCGGAGCACTGGCAGTCAGTATCATGCTGCTGCTTCAAACGACCCCCTTTTCTTCCCCCTCGCCTCCTTTTAGGCCACTTCAGCATACAACTCTCTACCACACTCAGTAAATCTGAGCCTCATATCAACAGGTTGTGTCTGAAAGGTGGTAAAATCGGTGATAGGGCAGGGAAGAAGTTACCAAACTTAAGTTTTTGGGAGGGACTTTGGAAGAGTATGAGAAAATTCACCCTTACTTACTGCTTGTGGGTGGGTGTAGCTGTAATAACTCACACACAGTCTGGGTACAATCAGTAGAACTTGTATTGTGACATAGGTAGAACTTGTAATGCAATAATGACAAAACAGTTCACAACTGGGAGAGGACCTAACTAAGAGCACTCACAAATGCCAAGAGCGTGTAGCAGAGCAGGTATTAACCAAACTGACAGCATCTGTTTGGAGGGGCAGAATGTGGCTTGGACATCTCGTACCCAAACAAGAAGATGTCCCAGGAACTTGAAAGGCCTAAGCTTTCCTTTCTTATCTGGAACCATTCCCTGTGGCTAATACTGTCCCTGACAGACGGGAGACCTGTCCCTACACTACCCACACGTAAATGCTTAGCAAAGACTTTGCTGTCCCAATATGGCCTCCTAGGGTCACCTGAATGCAGCACAGCCAACCAGAATGCTGTTTCCAGAAACCAGGAAACCACAGAGAAACTGAGTTTCTCCTGACTTCCTCTCCAAGCTGTGATGTTGCTCCACCTGCCTACATTCTGATAATCAATGTGAGTGCTGCTGTGCTGGCTCCCAGCTAGTCTACATGCATCTTCTACTGCACACATTACATTCACATGGGCATGCAGGGGCAGATCATTTGCTGTATTCAGAGGCAGCTAAACACCGCTTCTGGACGAAGCAATACTCTATGCTCGCAAAAATTATGACCCTGGATGCGCACTGTCTGTGTCCAGAGCCAGTCAGAGGCTCTGTTCACATGTAACGTCCCAGATAAGCAGTTACATGGGATCAGCGGCACTGGCCATTGCTTGAATCCAAAGCAAATGAGGTGGATGGAATATTCCTCCCTGCCAGAACATTGCATTCTGACAGCAGGAACCTGTACTGTAAGAATGTACTGATCAGCAACTGCAGCCACTGATTGACAAAGTTTTCCAACCTGTCCGTTCGAACAGTGAGGGTCACACATGGATTTAAATTCATCCACTCCCTGCTGAACTGGCCAGATTTTACTCTGTCTGTGGCCAGATTATTGTGTTGGGGTGCCATTTAAAATGTATGGCATTGCAGCGCACCAACACATATAACTTGTTCCCACAATGCCAAAATGTAAACCCAGACTAACGCACCAAGTAGCATACCTCAGGCTAACCTATAGGACATACACACACACACTAAAATTGGGCATTTCAGTCCTGAGAAGCACCAACACCAGGTAATTTTTCCCTACCCAGGATCAATTGACATAAAGGTCCTGACAGCTAAATTCCATATACACTATACAGTATCTAATATAAGGATCTTTATTTTATCCATGTAACTGTCATTATCAAAGCTCATTGGGGTCAAATAAAAAGAACTGTCACTTAAAAAAAAAAAAAGCTTCCTTTCCTGTTGTGAATTGATGCTTATACTGTGTAGTATGTTACATAGACCTTAAGATGGATTGAAATTCAGGCGGTTCAGGAGGGACCAGCCAAATATCGATCCATCTATTGCCATTCCTGCTTGACAGATATTGATCTAACAGTCAAATTTTCTCGAATGGAAATTTTGGAAAAGTTTCATTTGATCAGCAGCTGCAGTGGGGATCAGTGTATTCTGACAGTGGAGAAATCCTGCTATCAGAATACAATAGCACAGAGGGGAGGATTCCTTCATCCAACCAAAATCTGCAGATGCACCAGAATGAAAATAGATATGCGCATGCGTGCATTAATGTGCACAGTCCATCCCGTGACAGATGAGGGCACCAAATGGGCTATTTAAGTCAGTACCCAGGATCAGTGCCAACGTGTCTACTCTATCAGGGGCCTGAGTCAAAGGTGTAAGAGAGGCCTTCCTCTGCAATCCAGGCTCTTCCTACCAGGTACATGACAGCTGCACAATGCATTCTGAGCCCTGATTGGGAAAAGCTTTGCCCAATCAGGGCGCGGTATAAGCCATACCCTAAACATGGGGGGGGTGGGTGCTTTGGGGCAGGGGTGGGCTCTGCCCCGCATCCCAAAGCACCTTGTCCCCATGTTGATGGGGACAAGGGCCTCATCCCCACAATTGTGGCTGGTGGTTGTGGGGGTCTGCGGGCGGGGGGCTTATCGGAATCTGGAAACCCCCTTTAACAAGGGAGCCCCCAGATCCCTCCCCCCCCCTCATGTGGATGAGTTTCGGGTACCTAGTACCTACAACCTAGTACCCCTGCCCATTCACCAAAAAAGTGTCACAAAGTAATAAACACAAGAGATACGTTTTTGGCAATTCCTTTATTAAAAAATAAAAAATAAATAAATGTCCCTCGATGTAAATCCATCGTCAATCACGCCGCCCGCCGACCCAGAAAATAAAAAAAAATTAAAACGCTTCAGCCTCCTAGGCTAGCCTCCTGCCGAATGCTTGCTCTGCGCTCTGACATTTCTTGTATAGGTAAGGAGCAGGGCCACCTGGCTACGTCACCCAGTGGCACCAATCCCTTCTGACATCACATGCTCAGCATGCACCAGTCCGTGACAGAAGGGGGCAGTGCCACCGGGTGACATAGCCAGGTGGCCCTGCCCCTTACCTAAAATAAGAAATGTCAAAGCACAGAGCAGGCATTCAGCGAGAGGCCTCCCAGGAGGCGGGAGCTTTTTTTTTTTTCGGGTCAGCGGGCAGCATGATTGACAATGGATTTACATCGAGGGACCCTATTTTTAAATTTTTTGATTCTTAATAAAGGAATTGTCAAAAACTTGCTTCTTGTGTTTATTACTTTTTTACACTTTTTTGGTGAATGGATAAGGGTACTATGTACCCGATACCCATTCACATGGGTAGGGGGGGGGACTAGGATTAGGATCTTGGGACCCTCTTGTTAAAGTGCACTTTCACATTCTGTTAAGCCCCCTACTTACAGACCCCCACAACCACTGACTACGGTTGTGGGGATGAGGCCCTTGTCCTCATCAACATGGGGACAAGATGCTTTTGGGTGGGGGGCAGAGCCTCCCCTGCCTCAAAGCACCCACCCCAAAAATGTTGAGGGCATGTGGCCTGGAATGGTTCAGTAGGATAGTGCTGGAAAGGGAAAGTGCAAATGGTGCAAAAGATCCTTTCAGTGCAGCTATAACGGGTGCCAATAAAAGTGCATATGCTTGTACAGTAGTGGTGTGACCCTCCACTTCACCTCCAGTGCTGAATGGTAAGATGGCCCACTTACCAAATCACATGGATTCCTGTTGGCATACGCCAGCAGAAATCAATACAGTCTTGGTCTCAATATTTCCGGATCCCTGGTGGTATGTGGGGGTCCACGGGTTGCGCCTTTGTTAGCTCAGGATATAGAAGAAAAAATGGCTCCTTATCGTGCAGACGGTTTAAAAGATCCTTTTTATTATAAAAACTTCACGCAATAACAAATTAGAAATATTGAGATTAAAAATAGAAAAAAATGGCGCCCTTACAGACCTTAACCAGCCTTGCGGCTATCTCCGGTGTCTGTGAGACTTGCACCGTACCCGGAAGTGGGAAGATGGCATGCGGTTCACCTGAGGGCCCAGGACGAGGCAGCGTGCGTTACAACTTGACGCGTTTCGTCGTAGAAATGATGTCATCGGAAGTTGACTATATTTAAAGGAATTTTTTTATTTTTATTGTTTCACTTTAAGCATAATTAAAATCCCTGCTCCTGAAAAAACAATTGATTAAAAAAATAAATAAATATTGATACATGTCCCCCAGGGCAGTACTCAGATCCCCATATCCCTTTTATGGCCAATTACCTGCATATAAGCCCTGAAAATGGGCACTTTTGATTTTTCCTGTTCTGCTCCAATTAACTTCAATGGGATTTGCCGTTCTGGTTAGAACATTTCCCCTGTTTTGGAGTTCTGCTGTGAACCCGAACAGGGGGTTGTTCTGCCCATATCTACCCAGGAGATTGGCAATCATTTCAAAAACAAAATTGACACAATTCGTGATGAGATATCCAGCATTCAGCTTCCTCCCCAAACCTGCACACCAGGTCCAACACCACACTAAATACCTCCTACTTAAGCCCTGTTACCACTGAGGAAGTGGCCAAACTCCTTTCCACAGCCCACCTCACCACCTTTCCCGTGGACCCTGGACCCTGTCCCCTCATAATTATTGTGACCACCTTCCAATCTAAACTCTCTAACCCACATTTTCAACCTCTCCCTCTCCTCCGGCACCTTTCCCTTCCTGCTCAAACATGCATTGGTTACCTCCATATTTAAAAAACCCTCACTGGACCCCACCTGTTTGAATAACTTAAGACCCATCTCATTGCTCCCTTTGCCTCCAAGCTTCTTGAACACCTTGTCCACAATCGTATGAGCTTCTACCTCACTGACAACAACCTTCTCAATCCCCTACAGTCTGGCTTCCATCACAACATTCCACTGATTTCCCCCCCCTTAAAACTCACCTTTGACCTCCATACTCATACTCTTGGACCTTTCTGCTGCCTTTGACATAGTTGACTACCCACTCCTCCTTAACAAACTCTACTCCCTTGGCCTCCGTGATTCTCCTCTTTCCTGGTTCTCCTCCTACCTATGTCAGTGCACTTTCAGTGTCACATACAACACTATCTCCTCTACTCCTCTTCCTCTTTCTGTTTGGATACCCCAGGGCTCCATCCTTGGGCCCCTCCTAGTCTCTCTCTATACATCTTCCCTGGGCCAGTTGATTACCTCTTATGGCTTCCCATACCAACTCTTTGCTGACGACACCCAGATCTATCTCTCGACTCCTCCACTCACCCGCTCAATCTCCTCACGTATCACAAACTTACTGAGGAACAAATCAGAATGCATGTCACACCACTTCCTCAAACTCAGTCTTTCTAAAATTAAGCTTGTAATATTTCCTCCTCCTCAATTCCTTCCCCACGACTTTACCATTGAGATCAACAGCACAACCATTGGTCCCTTCACACGTGTTAAGTTGCTGGGTGTAATCCTAGACTCTGACCTCTCCTACAGCCCCCAGATCCAATCACTGACTACATCTTGCCACCTTACCCTCCTCAACAGTTCCAGAATTTGCCCCTTCCTGACTAACAACACCACAAAACAACGCCTCCTTGGTTATTTCCCTCCTTGACTACTGCAACTCTCCCCTCACTGGCCTACCTTTACAAGGGCTATTCCCCTTCAGTCTATTAAGAATGCTGCTGCTAGACTAATATACTGTAGCTTACTAACTGCTCTGTGACTGGCTATCTTCTCCGCTCCTCCCAAGACCTCCTACTCTCTAGCTCCCTTATTACCTACCATCAAGCTCCCCTCCAGGACTTCCCCAGAGCCTGTCCTATCTTCTGGAACCCCTTGCCCCAATATGTCCAGTCAGCCCCTAACCTGCCTGCCTTTAGGCGAGCCCTGAAAACTCACTTATTCAAGGAAGCCTACCCCACCCCCACCTAAGATTGTAAGCTCCATGAGCAGGCCCTCCTATTAGACCTGTATTAAACTGTATTGTAATTGTACTGTCCCCCTCTACATTGTAAAGCACTGCGTAAACTGTTAGCGCTATTTAAATGTGTTTGATATGGCTAAATAAAGTGTTTTCTCAACAGTTACTCATTGCTGTGTATTTTGCAACTGTTTTAATGAAGTTCATCTTCACTGTGGGCTCAGACACGGTGTTAGCTTTCTGTCTTTATTCTGTTTAGGTTTTATGCATCTGTGAGAAGGCATTCATTTTGCCTCCTTACAACTTGTTTTAACCCATTAAAACCTGCACCACAACTGTTTGATGGGCGCTACTGCACACCGAGTGCAGCAGCCTATACTGTATAATTTTTATACTCGTCTGCTGCCTTTGCAGCTTAAAGGGGAGCAGTTAGGGGATGTAAAAACACAGCTCACCCGCAAGCTAAACCCCCAGAAAAAAAGAATATATGGAGTTTTTGTAAATTCTACACATGGAAGCAGAATATTTATGTAGAGGGTGACATGTGTGGACAGACATATAATAAAGGAGAGTGAGTGATGTATATGATTAGTTTGATCCCCAATACTTTAGATGGGCAAGTGAGAATAACTTGTTAAAGTTGAATTCTAGGTATGGTTTTTTGCATAGTTATATTGGTCCAGCTTGGACTGATGTAAGTATGCATATTTCTTTTTTTTTTTTTTTTTTAGGTAAATAAGTATATAATTTATATAAAGTGAAGGTATCTCTATAAAAGAAAGATGTCCATGCTTAATTAGTGGTAAGTATGCATATTTCATACCTGGCTGGTCTCCGTGAAAGTGTATAGTGATCCATGTTTTCTTCTGGGTTCCATGCTGAGCAGGTGCCCTGCGTCTTAGTGAGCACAGGGGGTCTGTTTATTGGCATGTGTATGATTCAAAGAATGCCTTGTATTTTATCAAATGATTCAAAACTTTCTCTGATTGGACAAGGTGGAGAGGCAGGGCTGTGAAGTCATAATTCCACCGCGTCCAGTCACACCCGTACCTTGCATTCATTGAAAAAAATATTAAAGTAAGAAACTAAGGGTTTTTTGTTGTTTTACCAAAGACAGGCTTCTTAGCAAAAACTAGCCAGCACCATATAGGTCAGGAAACCATATGAAAGTTTGTTCCTAAAAATGTAGAGTTACAGCCTTCACATATTTTGATGTACTAACTGGCTGACACTAGCCACAGTGGGGTGTTTGTCTTCTCATAAGAGTAGAGTTACAGCCTTGAGGGATTGCCAATGACACTCCAGGTTAATGTCATGATTTGAGACCTCCCCTTTCTTTGCAGCCTGGCACTGCATAATTTTAAAGTAAAATAAGTGTAAAAATAATATGCACCAAAACATTAACACCATAACCCAACATTTCCTACATTACTAAGTAGCTGTATCCAGGAAGAGGGTGGTAAGGTTTTATAGGGCATTCAGTGTCATCATTTTTCTACCTCCAGGGGTGAATAGTATAAGGGGCCAGACGAAAGACCAGGAGCCTTGAATCTCAGCCCTCGCAACACCCACCCCACCATTTCCATCATCAGCTGCCAGGTTCCCCACTAACCACCCTCACATCCAGCACCTGAATGCAAGTTCTGTCCAGTTCCTGACGCTGAAACTCCTTCCATACTATCTAATGGAAATGGCCCCATTCCACCTTTTCCTGGCCTAGGAGGACCTGCAATGGCAGATACCTAATCGTATGCCAAACTCCCTGTCTCTGCCAGCGAGTTGGAGTTCCAGGCTGCTGCACTCAGAATATTAGTCTAAATCTAGTCCCACATGCTCCATGCATAGTGTTTTCCAATAAAAAGTGCTCAAATCTCCTGCACAGTGCCCCATTCAAAAAGACTCCTGAAGGAACATTGGTGATTTGGGTACTGTAGTTGTGACTGTACTGGGGGCAAGGGATGTCTGGATATAGACTGCTGCTCACATAAAGGGATCTCCCAATGAAAGTTATAGCTACAAGTCTTTATATACTTCTATATTCCAACTACATGTAATTAATTGTTTTTATGTAACTAATGTTCAAAGGCTTAAAAACTGCATTTGCACATAATATGATTTGCTTTGCATGAAATACATCTTACACGTCCTTATATTATGTGTTTACCGAGTCTATGTGAACAGACTAAGAGACACAGCAACGTTATTGAAGTCCTAAACCCAGGTGACAAACCTTGAGATTGAAGTAATAAAGGCAGAGGAAATTGGAGATTTTCTTCATATTATCTGGACTATTTGCTGAACTGCTATCTGTTGGAACAGACTAATGCATTCATGTTATCTACTAAGGGTCACACTGCTGTCATTTAAACAAATTCTGCATACTGTTTCATTCATTTTCAAAATTAATTTAGCCTATATCACTTTGAAAAATTATATGGGGATCATTACTGGGTATTTTAATAGTGTTGCACCCCTTTGACCCCAGAAGGTGCTAGAAACCCTAAGAGATAAGGTGACCTAGCATTTCACTCCAGAAACCATGGTGAAAAGTATGATGTGTAGAAAACTATCGCCAATCACTTTGACAAATAAACTGAATTTATTAGGCAGCAAAGGGGGTGGGTTTAGGGCATCAGATACCCAGAGATCAGTTTTTCACAGACTCCAGTCTCCACTCCCAGCTTTACAGAATAATAGTCTTCAAGCCAAATCCATCTCTTCTGTAATTTAGCAGTACCTTGGCTGGTGAGTAGTGGGCTGTATGCATTTTCTAAAAGCATTACCAGTCCTCTGCATGGCTTCAGCTGCTCACATCTATCCAGGACACTTCAGCTGGCAGAGATTCTGTAAGGTTTTCCAGCATACGTGTAGCTTCCTCCATTTTCGGCAGGACAGCTCCAGACTTTGTCCCAGGCCTGAACCCCAATCCATACTATTCGCAAGATATAAGCCTGGGGGGAAAAGACCCTCTCCTAAAGAACTTTGGCTATCCCAAATATTTATATCCTTCCCCAACAGGCATCATTGCTGCAGTCTGCATTTTTTATCAACCATATTTCTGCATTCCACCTGAATTGACCCTGGCCTGTTTATCGACTATGCTTCTGCCTGCTGTCTGGATTGTTTATCAAACAACGTTTCTGCCCTCTAACTGCACTGACCTCGACCTGTTAACCACTTAAGGATCGGAAGGTTTTACTCCCTTAATAGCCAGGCCATTTTTTAGAATTTGGCACTGTGTGACTTTAACTGGTAATTGCACAGTCATGCAATGCTGTATCCAAACTAAATTTATGTCCTTTTTCCCACACAAATAGAGCTTTCTTTTGGTGGTATTTTATTACCTCTGTGGTATTTATTTTGTGCGATATAAATGAAAAAAGACCGTAAATCTTGAGAAAAAAAAAAATTCTACTTTTTCTTATGAAAAATATCAAATAAACTCAATTTTTGTCATAAATTTAGCCAAAATTTATTTAGCTACACCTCTTTGATAAAAAAAATCTCAATAAGCATATATTTATTGGTTTGCGCAAACGTTATAGCGCCTACAAACTATGGTGTATATATTGGAATTTACGCAGCTTTTACTTTCTGACTGCATATCTCATTTCTTGAAGTGTTAAAATGACAGGGCAGTACAAACCCTCCCCAAATGACCCCTTTTTTACACAAAGTGGTCATTGAAATGATATATATATATATATATATATATATATATACATATATATATATATATATATATATATATATATATATATATACATATATATATATATATATATATATATATATATATATATATATACACATACATATATATATATATATATACACCCCAAAATACATTCTGCTGCTTCTCCTGAGTATGGTGATACCCCATGTGTGAGACCTTTGTCTTTCTGTACTCAGGAGAAGCAGCAGAATGTGTTTTGGGGAGTAATTCCACATATACCCATGGCATGTGTGAGCAATATATCATTTAGTCACAACTTTGTGTAAAAAAAAGAAATAAAGAAAGAAAATTGTAATTTTCCCGAAACTTGTGCCAAAATATAAAATTTCCATACACTCAACATGCCTTTTCAGCAAATAGCTTGGGATGTCTATTTTCCAAAGAGGTGTCATTTGGGGGGCGTTTGAACTGTCCTGGCATTTTATACCTAATATTAGAAGCAAATGCACACATCACCCACTCTTCTAACCAGTTGAAGACAAAGCCTTTTCTGACACTTTTTGTTTACATGAAAAAATTATTATTTTTTTACTAGAAAATTACTTTGAACCCCAAACATTATATATTTTTTTAAAGTAGAGGCCCTACAGAATAAAATGGTGGGAGTTGGAATTTTCTTTGTCACACGGTATTTGCGCAAAGATTTTCCAAAGGCAATTTTTGGGGAAAATTATTATTTTTTTTTTAAATTGAATGCACAAATACACTATATATTGCCTGATTGTTTGGTAAAATATAAAAGATGACCTTATGCTGAGTACATGGATAGCAGACATGACATGCTTTAAAATTGTGCACGCCCGTGCAGCGGCAACAAACTGCGTACATTTTTAAAAGCTTTCAAAAGCCTTTACAGTTTATCACTTTAGATTTACAGAGGAGGTCTACTGCAAGAATTACTGCCCTCAATCTGACATTTGTGTTGATACCTCACATGCATGGTGCAATTGCTGTTTACATATGATACAAGGCCGATGCTTGCGTTCGCCTTTGTGCGCAAACTCAGGGGGACAGGAGTGCTTGAATTTTCTTTTTTTAATTATTTTTTTCTTTTGCTTTTTTTATTTTATTTTGACACCTTCCCTTTCATTTTTTTTTTTTTAATAATTTTTATTGTTATCACAGGGAATGTAAAAATTCCATAAGATATCAGTAGTGACAGGTACTTTTTAAAAAAAAAAAAATGGGGTCTATTAGACACTGAATTTCTTTTCTGCTCTTAAAGCATCTGACCACACCAAGATTGGCATGATAAGATGCCTTCCCAATTTCCCAATGGTGCTGTTTATATCTGGTGAAACCAAAGTCATGAAATGCTTTTAGCTTCTGGTATCTTAGGCTAGATACAGTGCCTTGCGAAAGTATTCGGCCCCCTTGAACTTTGCGAACTTTTGCCACATTTCAGGCTTCAAACATAAAGATATAAAACTGTAATTTGTTGTGAAGAATCAACAACAAGTGGGACACAATCATGAAGTGGAACGAAATTTATTGAATATTTCAATGTTTGTTAACAAATAAAGAACTGAAAAATTGGGCGTGCAAAATTATTCAGCCCCTTTACTTTCAGTGCAGCAAACTCTCTCCAGAAGTTCAGTGAGGATCTCTGAATGATCCAATGTTGACCTAAATGACTAATGATGATAAATAGAATCCACCTGTGTGTAATCAAGTCTCCGTATAAATGCACCTGCACTGTGATAGTCTCAGAGGTCCGTTTAAAGCACAGAGAGCATCATGAAGAACAAGGAACACACCAAGCAGGTCCGAGATACTGTTGTGGAGAAGTTTAAAGCCGGATTTGGATACAAAAAGATTTCCCAAGCTTTAAACATCGCAAGGAGCACTGTGCAAGCGATAATATTGAAATGGAAGGAGTATCAGACCACTGCAAATCTACGAAGACCTGGCCGTCCCCCTAAACCTTCAGCTCATACAAGGAGAAGACTGATCAAAGATGCAGCCAAGAGGCCCATGATCACTCTGGATGAACTGCAGAGATCTATAGCTCGGTGGGAGACTCTGTCCATAGGACAACAATCAGTCGTATACTGCACAAATCTGGCCTTTATGGAAGAGTGGCAAGAAGAAAGCAATTTCTTGAAGATATCCATGAAAAGTGTTGTTTAAAGTTTGCCACAAGCCACCTGGGAGACACACCAAAAATGTGGAAGAAGATGCTCTGGTCAGATGAAACCAAAATTGAACTTTTTGGCAACAATGCAAAACGTTATGTTTGGCGTAAAAACAACACAGCTCATCACACTGAACACACCATTCCCACTGTCAAACATGGTGGTGGCAGCATCATGGTTTGGGCCTGCTTTTCTTCAGCAGGGACAGGGAAGATGGTTAAAATTGATGGGAAGATGGATGGAGCCAAATACAGGACCATTCTGGAAGAAAACCTGATGGAGTCTGCAAAAGACCTGAGACAGGGACAGAGATTTGTCTTCCAACAAGACAATGATCCAAAACATAAAGCAAAATCTACAATGGAATGGTTCACAAATAAACATATCCAGGTGTTAGAATGGCCAAGTCAAAGTCCAGACCTGAATCCAATCGAGAATATGTGGAAAGAACTGAAAACTGCTGTTCACAAACGCTCTCCATCCAACCTCACTGAGCTCGAGCTGTTTTGCAGGGTGGAATGGGCAAAAATTTCAGTCTCTCAATGTGCAAAACTGATAGAGACATACCCCAAGCGACTTACAGCTGTAATCACAGCAAAAGGTGGAGCTACAAAATAATAACTTAAGGGGGCTGAATAATTTTGCATGCCCAATTTTTCAGTTTTTTATTTGTTAAAAAAGTTTGAAATCTCCAATAAATTTTGTTCCACTTCATGATTGTGTCCCACTTGTTGTTGATTCTTCACAAAAAATTACAGTTTTATATCTTTATGTTTGAAGCCTGAAATTTGGCAAAAGGTTGCAAAGTTCAAGGGGGCCGAATACTTTCACAAGGCACTGTAGCCAGTAGGATTGCTTTTACATGAAAGCCGACTGTTGGCTGCAAAAAAAATATACCAAGATGATGCCTAAATCTGCAGGCATAATCCTGGTATGACCACTCAAAGTCCAGCGAAGTACCAGTACGTTACTGGTCCTTATTGGGCATATATTGTAAGGTTCTTTTTTTTTTTTCATGCAGCCTGTGGGCTGAAAGAAAAAAAGAGAACCTAACAGATTTCTCCAATCACATTGATCGATGTGGATGAAGAAATCTCTTCCAGAAAGTGTGTGGTATGCATAGCACTAGAGCTCCCAGCATCCACCCACTTCTAATAAAGGGCATACATGCAATGTTCTTTTTTTTTTTCGTTCAGCCCAAAGAACATAACAGATTCCTTGGTTCACATTGATCAATGTGGATGAAGAAATCGCTGCCAAGTGTTAAAAAATATATAGCGAAGCATAGGGGAGATCCGCCCTCTGTGTCCACCCCATCCTCTATGCGTCGCCATATATATCTTTTTTTTAACTGTGGTGGTGAAATCACCTCCTACAGTGCTGCAATCCCTGATTTACGTATATACCGAGAGCAAACACTGTTGCTATCAGGATAAACAAATCAGTGCTGCAGCTGATGGGCTTACCGCAAAGCAAACAATGGTTAACAAAAAACAGTAACAATAAAACATTACAGTATAGCAGCATATTATAAAGTACAGTAAATCAATAAGAACAGAAAATTAACTCAATAAAACAACAACTATTTTTGTTTTTTTTATTTATTTTTTTTCTATTTTTTGTAACTTTTTTTTTTTACACTTTTTTGTAACTGTAAAAAAAAACTACTAACATCTTTGAAGACCCTGTGTTAAAGTGTGCCCTAGACTGTGCTGTGCTGTACCAAATACTAATACTCCACTGGTGTGTAGTAGCAAGGAAACCATCCCCAATGCAAAGACCAGGTTGGCCAGGACAGGAGGGACAAAAAAAAGCGGGTGGCCCGCCTATATCTGTGTTTTCTACAGACACAATATCTTCTTTGGGGTGCTCTTTGGGCAGAGGTACCAGGAAGGACATCCGGAAAATGTCTCTCATGCTCACTGCATCTGGATTGTGAATTTGGGCCACATCACCTTCTGAGTTCAGAAGTGCTGTGATGATCTCTTCCTGGAATTTTAGGAAGGATTCACTTCTACCTAAAGCTTTGTATAGCCCATAAGCGTTCAGCAGAGCCAATTGGTATAAGTATACAGACGCTTTCTTGTACCAGCGTCTGGCCTTAGGGGCAATTAAGTACGGCGTCATCATCTGGCCGTTGATGTCCACCCCTCCCATGTTAAGGTTGTATTCATGGACACTGAGAGGCTTCTCAAAAACACCAGTTGCTGTTGAAATTTGGACAGTCGTATCTGAGTGAATGGAGGACAGAACGAAAACATTCTGTGTGTCCCTCCATGTCACTGCAAGCAATTTATTACACTTGAAGCAGGCTCTCTCCCCCATCTAAGACAGGAATCTGCAAGCCATTGGGCCATTAGGTCGTGCGGTGCCACATGCGCCAATTCAAGAATCAAAAAGGTGACTAAGAAGTGGCACGCTTGTGTAAAAATTATCCACCTATACTGTAAATGGTACCCCTTTCCGAATAAGGGGGACACCAAGTCCCAAACAATCTTGCCGCTACTCCCTATGTAGCTGGGCAGTCGGGGGCTCCACATTTCCCTCGTAAATCCAGAAACTACATGTATAGCCTGTTGCCCTGTGACAGAGCTTATACATCTTGACCCCATATCTGGCTTGCTTGGGGAGAAACTGGTTGAAAACAAGGTTGCCAGAAAATCAGGGACTCATCAATGCAGACAGCTTGTTGGGGCATATACAAGGCTGCAAACCTTGGTTGTAGTAATTTATGAGGGGCCGAATTTCGTGGGCAAGGGTCAAATTTGGATTTGCGGCGATAAATTGATCGGCATACAAATTGCTTGGGTCCACAATAGATCTGTACAGCTGTAAAGGAACTGAACTGAAAATGGCTCCAGGAGAGGAGATTGCATAATTTACTGTGCCTGTGCTTACACTACACAAGCACATTCTGCCATTGGTTAGAACTAGAGTTGAGCGGACACCTGGGTGTCCGTGTTCGGCGGGTTCGGCTGAACTTGAAAAACAAGTCTGGGTCCGTGTCTCGGACTTTTTTCAAACTTTACCTGGACACCGAACCCCATTGAAGTCAATGGGGACCCGAACTTTCAGGCACTAAAATGGCTCTAAAAACAAATGGAAAAGGCTAGAGTGCTGCAAATGGCAGCAAAATGTAGTTAAGAGCATGGCAAGCTTAATGTTCCTGCCTGCAGCCTGGACCAATACTTAGGCTGTGCTGATCATATCTCAGTGTCAGGGTACCTGATCCGAGGCTGAGGTGCTGAGAGGGCTCACCTTGCGTCTCAGTGCAGCACACCCCTGAAAGTGGTACGGGTCACCAGTTGGAAGCAGATGGGTAGATCACAAAGGAATCCAGGAGCGTGCTGGAAGAACTGGAAGCACAACAGGGTAGAAGTCTTTAAGAGCTCCAGGGTATCTGGGCAACCTTGTGCCGTGGAAAATGTTTAGTAGAAGAGACAGGAACTGGCCGAGGTCTAGGACTGGAGCAGGTAGCAGAAACTGTAGTGGAAGCCGGGTCATGCACAGGAGACAGACAGGATAAAAGAAGTCCTTAAAGCAAGCCGGGGTCATACACGGTAGGTAAACAGGAGCAAAGTCGGTGGTGGAAGCCAAGGGTCAAACCAGGAGGAGGAGATCAAGCAGAGTAAGGAGCGAGCCGGGTCACAACAGAAGATCCAAAAGCAGAAGGCACAGGAACAATGGGAAGCTGAAGATAATCCAGCAATGAGTAGGATCCCACAGCCACCTTTTATAGGCCAGCAGGAGGCTGTTTCTGTTACGCATTGCGTACGCGCGTTCGCTCGTTTGCGCCTTTGCCCATGTGCATTCGCCGTTCTTATGCCAGGGCGTACAGGAATGCGCCGGATGAGCCTAGAGTGTCCATTAGTATTACTGGCAATGTTGCCAGCTCTCCTACGGCCATTTCCCTGACACTCTGCCTGCTGCCTGTAATGACCCAGGACTTTTTAGGGACCATGTTCCTGCCTGCTGCCTGGACCAATACTTTTGCTGTACTGACCATATCTCTGCCTGTTGCCTGTACTGACAATAGACAGTATTCTTGCCTACTGCCTGGATGGTTTATTTCGCTGTCGCTTGCCATGTCTCTGCCTGCTACCTGGATCAATGCTTTGGCTGTGCTGAAAATATCTCTGCCTGCTGCCTTTACTGACTATGTACAGTATTCCTGCCTGCTACCTGGGCGATTTATTTTGCTGTCGCTGACCACATCTCTGCCTGCTGCCTGGACCAATGCTCTTCTCTGTGGACCACTGCACTACTAAAACCACAGGTAATGTTTTGTTTACCCTTTGCTCAGCAGAATATATTTTGGGGTGTAATTCATGGTATGTACATGCTATGAGTTAGAAACATGAAGGGCCTTTAAAAATGTGATAGGTTGTCAGGAAATTAGATGTGTAATTTATGTCCCTAGAACACCTGGCAGTGCTACTTGGATGTTGGGCCTATTTATTTGGCTAGGCTTTGAAAGTTTCACACATGTGGAATCGCCATACTCAAAAAGTGGAAGCAGAATGTATTTTGGGGTGTAATTCTTCCTATGTCCACGCTGTAGTTTAGAAATATATTATAAATCAACATTTTTTTTGTATAAAAAAAAAATGTTTTCATTTTCTTTCGAACCATTTCACACCATAGAAACGCAGTCTGGATGCATTCCAGATGCGTTTCTGCATGCACATTTTTTATGCATTTTTGATGCATTCTGGTGCGTTTTTGATACATTTTTGGTGCATTTATTATGTAGTCCAGTGCATTTTTCCCCCTCTTTTTTCTTAACCCTAAATAAGGACTTAAGGACATGTATGTTCCAGTGTGTTTCTGGTGCATTCCGGTGCATTCCGGTGCATTTTTGATGCATTTTATGCATTTTTAACAGCGTTCCAGTACAGTCCAGTGCAGAAAAAATGCAGCATGTTCTACTTTTTTTCTGGTACTGGAACGCACTGAAACTTCAAGCACTGGTGTGAACTAAGCCATTGGAAACCATATAACCTACTTTCCATTCATTTTAGAAAAAGAAAAAAAAGCACTGGACTGCATGTGGAGTGAACTGGCCCTTCCACATTTTCCAAAAAGTTGTGGAAATGTTCAAAAGACTCCTTATGCCTCATAAAATACACGTTGGGGTGTTTGCTTTCCAAAATTGTGTCGTTTTGAGGGTAATTCCACTGTCCTGGTGCTCTAGGGCATTCAAAAATTAGATAGGTAGTCAGGAAATTACATATATAATTTATGCCCATAGAATGCCTGATGGTGCATGTTTGGCCTCTCTAGGCAGCCCGTGGCTGTGGCTCTGTAGGCTAGGCTGTGTAAAAGTCTCACACATGGGGTATCACCATACTCAGGAGGAGAAGCAAAATGTATTTTGGGGTGTAATTCTTGGTATGTACATGCTATGTTTTACTAATATCTTATAAATAAAACTATTTTCCACATTTTCCAAAACTTGTGGAAAAAAAATGACATGTTCAAAAGAATCATTATGCCTCATAGAATATACTTTGGCGTGTTTTCTTTCCAAAATGGGATCATTTTGTGGGTAATTGTATTGTCCTGGTGCTCCAGCGCCTTCAAAAATGTGATAGGTAGTCAGGAAATTAGAAGTGTAATGTATGTCCCTAGAACACCTGAATTTGCTACTTGCATGTTGGGCCTCTCTAAGTGGCTAGGCTGTTAAAAAGTCTCACACATGTGGTATCGCCATACTCGGGACTTGGGAGGAGTAGCAGAATGTATTTTGGGATGTAGTTTCAAGTATGCCTATGCTGTGTTGCTGCTCATAACTCAATTTCCAAAGAATTGTGGGAAAAAATGACAACTTCCAAAAACCCCACCATACCTCTTACTAAATACTTTGGAATGTCTGCTTTCCAAAAAGGGGTCATTTGGGGGTATTTGTACTCCTTTGGCATGTTAGAGCCTCAAGGAATTAGTACATCAGATGTGATCAATTTTCATTGATTAGTACCATAGCTTGTAGACTATATAACTTTTACACAGACCAAATAATATACACTGATTTGGGTTATTTGTACCAAGCAATGTAGCAGTATAAATTTCAGCCAAAATTTATGAAGAAAAATTACTTATTTTCAAAATATTATAATAGAAACAATTTTTTTTTTAAATTAGATCTTTTTTCATTTATAGGACAGAAAAATAAATAACCCAGTGCTGATTAAATACCACCAAAAGAAAGCTCTATTTGTGTGAAAAAAGACAACAATGTCATATGGGTACAGTGTTGCATGATTGTGTAATTGTCATTCAAAGTGTGAGAGCACTGAAAGCTGAAAATTGGTCTGGGCAGGAAGGGGGTATAAGACAGGCTCCACATCGCAAACTGTATCTGATAAACTGGCCAAAAACTGCAGGTCACAGTGTTGAGTAACATTGCAGTGTCCAGTGTATAGTAATAATATCCACTATAAATAGGCCCATAGGGGTCTATGTATAGAAAATTAGCTGTGCAAGTATCTCAATCATTCCCTCAGTCATCACAAACAATCTCCATAACATGTCTAATACTTTTTTTTCCCTATGATCATTAGCATCATCTAGTGGCTATAATGCTGTAATTTCCTAAATTACCTCAATCAGGAAAATACAACATCATGCCCATTAGATGGAGGTGTTGTTTATAGGCAATAAACCTAAAAGGCAAATTACAGGGAGTATTCTTGATTGCTGGATAAATGTTTGAGACACTCACACTTTTGTATTATAAATAGACCCTTACTGTTTTAGGTCAAGAATTGATGTTCAGGACACACCCATTAATGCCTCACCCACTTTGGCTGGTATTTTTCGACAGTTTGGTGCTTTGTAATGAATTTTTGATATTTTATGTACAGTATTTTTTTTGAAGAAGCAGGCACAGTAATCATGTTTGTTTTCTTCTTTTTTTTTTGTCTTGTCTGCATTTTGCTAAAACCAGAAAGCACTTCAGACTTTATGGCTGTTTGAATTGACTGCAGAGAGCAATCAGAATATTATTGGAGGAAATAAACTTCAGTGATGAAATATAATTAGGAAAATAACTCTTTTTGTTCCTGTTTTTTATGCACTGTATTTAACAAGTCAATACATATTACAAAAAAAGTAATTGAAAATAAAAGGTAGAAACATGCCATGGAATATTAAATAAGTGTTTTTTCTTTTCAAAATGTTATATTTAAAGTAGAAAGTCATGAAAAAAAGTCCTATAAAAATTATCTATGAAATAAATAGGTAGAGTAGAATTTAAAGGATAAGTTCAGGGTGTAACATGTTATGAACAGATCAGCCCCCGCACCCCCACTCTTACAGCTAGCAGGGTTCTCCCCCCCCCCCCTCCACTAGCCGTCACACTTTTAAAAAGACACCCGCCTGTCCGGTCTGGCCGCATCACTTATTCACAGTCCTCTGTGAATGGAAAACTGCAAGTCCCGACAAATTTATAATAAAGATACTTGTGCGCTGCTATGTGAACGATTGAAGCTCTACCTATTCTAACAGTGAACAGCTGCAACCTTTAATAAGTGAACTCCAAGGCCCCTTTCACACGATCAGACCAATCGGGTCTGTCTGTCCGTTTCAGGTGGACCCGATCGGGACACCCATTCTCCTCTATGGGGAGGCGGATGTCAGCAGACGATCGCTGAATCGCTGAGGAAGTACCGCCCAGAGGGATGCAACGCGTATGACGGGGGAGGGGCCAGTGACATCACCCGCCATCCATCGCGGTCAGCCGCGATCTTTGTATTGTGTACATCTTATTACACGCTCTATATTATGCACTTGAACAAGTGCCTGACAAGGTAATTTTTGCATTTGCTGTGTAAAGTTATATCAAAGCTGTTTTAGCGATATACGTACTATGTTTGGACCCTTTCTGTTTCATATATAGATCCATGACCTGCTGCCTGTCAAGTGATACCAGTGTGCCTGGGAGAGAGGACTGAAGTTTCTTTTTGGATCTATGGTTATATCACTCATGAGTATTTGAGATCACAAGCTTTTTCAGCCCGTCTGGTGACACAGGGGCTTAGTTGGAGGTGAGTGGCTAGTGTGACTGGATGAAGGACAAGCACTGAGTGGAGCACAGTATATATCTGTATTTGTGCATGAATCACATTATCTTCACCTTGGGACTCCCTCTCTTACTCTAATATTGATTGTGATTACCAATGAAAGTGGTGGACATTTTCTCATACGTATTTCATTGATAGTGTTGCAAGATTTCTGTTTTAATTTTATTATTGGGATTTTTGGTTTATTGATCCTGAGTGCATAGCCGCTGTGTAGTAATTATTTATCCAGGTGCGCTGTTTTTTTTGCTTTATATCCCAAGTCTCCTGCCGATCTCTGCGGCTGCAGTAGAGAGCAGAGCCGCTGCTTCCTATGGCTCCTATGGGTCACAGGCGGAGTGCATTTCATATCACTGTGCCAGTGATAGAGCCGCTGCTTCCTGTATAGTTCCGGCTCTGTCACAGGCGGAGTGATATGAAATGCACTCCGCCTGTGACAGGAGCCATAGGAGGCAGCGGCTCTGCTCTCTACTGTAGCCGCTGCTTCTTCCAGCAGTGTGCACACCTCTTTTCTGTGAGGAAACCTGAGACTACAAGGAAGAAAAGAACAATCAGGCTCACCAAGAAAAGAGAAGTGGTACAGTTACCTGCAAGACCATATGGTGAGTTTGAATTTCTTCCCCAATCCCACTGAACACGGAGGGTGTCACCACTATTACTTATGGCACTTGCCACTTTCAAGGAGTGCATCTACTTTGGCTGTGACCCTTAACCACTTAAGCCCCGGAAGATTTTACCCCCTTCCTGACCAGGGCCTATTTTGCGATTCGGCACTGCGTGATTTTAACGCACAATTGCGCAGTCGTGCAACGATATACCTAAACAAATTTGGCGCCCTTTTTTTCCCACAAACAGAGCTTTCTTTTGGTGGTATTTGATCACCTGTGCGATTTTTTTGATCATGCGCTATAAACAAAAAAAGAGGGTCAATTTTGCAAAAATAACAATATTTTTCCAATTTTTTTATATGAAATTCCCCCCAAAAAAAGGTAAAAATCAACATTTTTTAACATTTTAGGCCAAATGTTTGGTAAAAAAAATTGCAAAAAGCGTATTTTGATTGGTTTGCGTAAAAGTTATTGCGTTTACTAACAAAGGGAAAGATTTTTGTCATTTTTGTTGTTTTTTTTTAACGCGTAATGGCGGCGATCTGCGATTTTTTTTGCGGGACTGCGACATTGGGGCGGACAGATCGGACCCTTGACTGACATTTTTGACACTTTTGGGGCTACCAGTGACATTACTACAGTAATCAGTGCTATACATATGCACTGTTACTGTAAAAATGACACTGGCAGTGAAGGAGTTAACTGTATTGGAGAGGGAGGGGTTAAGTGTGTCCTAGGGGCGTTGTTCTAACTGTGATTGGCTGTGGCTTGATGTGTAAGAACAATGATCAACGGTCCTACATAGTAGAACCGTTTGACCACCGTGCTTACACAGGGAGAACTGAAAGGCGGCTTTGTTTACACTAGCCGCCTGCCTTTCTCCCGCTGTCACGGATGATCGCGAGTGCCTGGCGGACATCGGGTCCACCGGGCACACGCGCGGGGGGGGGGTCCGTGACCGAGCGGGAGCGCACATTCGGCGGCGCGCGCTAACTCCCAAAACCCTTACAGGCTAGCGACGTAGCCTTACGTCGCTCTGCCTGTGAGGGGCTGACTGCCGACGTAAAAAGTCGTGCGGCAGTTGGCAAGTGGTTAAAGGGGTCCACGTCACATTCTGGCTTATTAGTGGACTCTTTGTTTCTGCACGTTGCTCTTGTTTTCTGGACTTGTTTTTTGCTATTGTATGTATAAAAAAAAAAACAGACCAGTAGGGTCTCTATTTTTTATTTTCTAGGTTAAAGGACATACTGTAGGCGTGTGCAGACTATTGCATTCGAGTGTGCCCCCAAAGCTCAAACACACATGCCTTTCTCTGCAGCCTCAGATGCATGGGGCAAGGAATGAATGGGAAGTGCTCTGTGCTGAGTGGCTTTCTGTCCATTCACAAACTGAAGCATAGTTAAGAGAGACCCTACTGGTCTGTTTTTTTATACATGTCTGTCAGTGTTCACAGCTCAGAGTATATTTACAGCACCGCTCTGTGTCATGATGATGTGACTAACACGCATATGTACAGGAGCGATGTCATCAAAGCCCAGCCAACCAAGCGGCTAAAGACTTGGAACCTAGTAGAAGGACCAGGAGAAGATGGCAAAGCCTCTGACTGTCAGGGCTTGATGGGATTGCTTGCCGGTTAATTCTGCTCTGCATACTAGCACATTATGGCTAAAAGCTCCAGGGGCCCATATTAATGAAACATTTTTCTGGGGTTTAACTCACTCTTCAGCTCTCATGAGGTTTTATGCCACCTCTAGGCTCACTGTTGTGTGATGCTGGATAGAACACTTCTGGCACTGTGACTATTAAAGCTACGTCCCCTATGCACAGAAGCAGTATTGTCCTCCATCTGCCCCTCATCTCCCCTTGTCCATTCACAGAACACATTTTATTCTGTAAATTATACTTCAATGAAAAGTTAATGATTTATTACATCACACATTTTATTGAAAATGAGTGTGCTGAGGTGCTTGTGGCTCAGTTATTAAAGCATATTGTGTGGGTAAAATAACAGTAGCATATGATATGAGTACTGTGTATGGAGTGAGTAGGCTCAACAGGTTTTGAAGTACTCAGCAGAAAGTTCAGTGTAAAATGTTTTTTCTAAAATATTTTATGTCAAATATATTTGCACTATTTTGTTTTTTACTGTATTCTCTGCAAGAGCTTTTGGGTTTGACCATATGGGTCTATCTTTAAATCACACCCATATGGTCACGCCCACTTTCCACTGGCCACATCCACTGTTCGCTGTCCCTTTGCAAATTTTGGAAGGTATGGTTTAGGTAGGTTCTGATATCACATTTTGCAAGATTTTAATTTAATTGTACTAAAATGAAATGGCCAGATTGTAACATGTATGGTGAGGCCTAGATGTGGGAATCATCAAGTTTTCACTGTTCCTGGTCTGACAAACATCAACAGTGTTTACATTCTGAAGGAATCCAACAGCCCTATGAAATATCACACATGCACCAGAGCCACCCAATAGTACATGTACCAACCTAGGACAGAGATGGCCATTGTTTTGCTGTTCAAAAACAGGGTTGGTGTGGTGCTGCAAGATGTAAACATTGCTTGGCTTTGAGCAGGCCAGGCCAGTGAAAACTCAGACCTGCACTGACAGGTCAAATCGCCATCTAGTCTGAGCTTATTTATCCCTTCACACCTGTCAGTACAGGATGCCTTGGAGCTGGTGCTGCTTCAATAGGAGATGCCTTGCTTCAAAAGCGGCGGCTGCTTTGCATCTCTTACTTGTCATTTCTGTGAGTAGTCCTGAGGGGCTGGCTACAATACATACACTTGGCTGCAGGCTTTGGTTCACACAGACCAGTGTTCAAACCCAGTCTAGTCCTTGATTTGATTTCCCTCATATTTTTTTTTTTTGTGTGTGTTTTTGTTTTGTCTTTTTACAGTCCCAGCTGTGCCGGCATCCCCTCCTCTTTTCTCCATGTACAGCCTACTTGTGGTTATACTTTTTTTTTTTTTTACACAACTATTTATTTTCTACAATTGTTGTTTTTAGCCTCTGTTATCTGCTTCCATTTCTGGCAGCTCTGGGTGCTGTGCTGCTCTCCCTGCTGACAGCTGTAATTAGTGATAGAGAGGGTGTGTGCCAGCACTCTGAGCTACCTTCAGCATCTAGCTTACACAAGCTTCATCTGTCCTTTTGTTTCATATTGTATCATATGGTTTTACATTATCTCACATTGTTTACATTGCTTCACACTGTAAACTTACATCTAGCTCATCAGGGCACCGATTTCTGACCGATGCATCTGTGTATGGGGCTGGTTTTAGTTTAGTTTCAAGGAGTTGGTGCACTGCGATTATTCTGGGTAACCCCACCTTTGATCCTTTTTCAGTGAAAACTCAGTAGATTCTGATAGTCAGTGATTGCAGCGCTGCTTTAAAATAATTGTGCAAATATGCTTAAATTCATATAATCAATAATTAGTAATAATAATTCATAAAAATTCATATAAATTCATATAAAGTACTTCGACAAACAATAAATGTCCATATATCAATCCTCCCGAAATAATAAAGTGCTTGAGTGCTTGATCCTTGCTGTATAAGGGGTTACCCCCTTTGGTTATTTACTTACCACCAAGTGGTTAATAGCAGGCATGAAATACTGGTAAGGCTTTGCACACAGCTTCTTCGATGTATATGGGAAGAGTGTTGCTGGAAAGATCCTCAAATGCAGTGATAAATCCCGAGTATCCTCATAAAAGAAAACTGATCATGGTGAAGATCGTTTCAACAGGGAATTTATTGAGGTAAACAACAGGGATATACTCACAAACATTGTTAAAAACATGCATGAATACAAAGCACGGCTCGGTGGTTAGCTGCTCATGCAGCGTGCGCTCCACCGGCAGGAAATCACGTGGCTGTCCGCTCGACCAATCGCTAGACGCGTTTCGCTGTAAGACACAGCGTCATCTGTAGCTCAGATTCTGCATCTGTTGTCTGTTCCTACGTTGGCAAAGTTGATGAGGGGGAGGCTATGACTTTTTCCAATAAAGCAGAACTAGTAACCATATGCACTTTAAACAAAATGTAAGCCAACCTTGAAAGAATTAAGACCTGCTCACTCCTGACCACAGCATTCGTGTAGGACAGCTCCTATACTGACTTCTCTCCATGGGAAACTAAACAGCGCATGCGCACAATATCATCTGTGTCGGTTTTACGGAAAAGTTTGGGAAGTGATTTATCTGTGTTTGAGTGATATCGCTCACCTTTGGCAGCTTCATTTTGTACTTTACTAGAAATTTTTCAAAACTGGCAAAGCTATGTATCTATTGTAGTTGATTGCCCAGGATCACAGGTTTGTAGTAACAAACACAACTATAAGATGCCTATCAGAAGAGTATTATACTAATTGCTAATCTCTCTTTATAAAAATGTGAATTGCCTGGGTATCGTGCTGCTTATGCTTTTGCATCAATCATTTCCGAGTACTTAGTACCACATAAGTATTGAGATAAGGTTTATAAGATACTGTATTACCAACATAAAGTGCCTGTGAAGTCCCTACCGTTAAGGTTTGTTGCATTGGCTGAAATATTGGGGTGCTGGTACCTAAGATATGGAACTAAGATGGAGCATCCTAAAGGCCCGTACACACGTACCGATTGTCGGCCGTAAAGATTCGGCCAACGACCGATCGGCCGATTGTAGGCTTGTTAGTATGATGCTTCCGACAGCCGACAGCGCATTTTCGGCCGAACAGAATCTGTCGTGCAAGCATTAAAATTTTTGTTGGCCAACACCAGAACGGCCGATTGTTCGCCAGTCAGTACAGATTTCGGTTGACAGACAGCAGATTTGCAAGACTGGGCATGCTCAGAAAAGAAAAAAGACAAGGAAAGTCAACCATCACATGACATCACTTCTGCAGTCAGCTGTTGTTGGCCGACAAAATTCGTGTGCAGTCTTTTGCACTTTTCAACAGACAAGACAGCCCTCGGACAAAAGACGGCTGATCGTTCGGCCGACGATCGGTACGTGTGTACGGGGCTTTAGTTTTTGTTTAAATTTGGACACATATGGAGCATATACTGACATACATACTTTTAGCCTCTTTAAAAAACACACGTTGACTGTACCAAACTAACTTTCTCTTTTATTTAAGGATTTACAGCACTTTATGATGGAGGATAGGGGACAGAGCATATGCAGTTCTTTAAACTATGTATGCTGGCTTGGGGTGAGCTGTGGAGACTGCTATGGGAAGACAGTGATCAGTGCTGCAGGCACATTTACTTGATACTGAATTTTTTTTTGGGCAGTTTCTCTGACATGTGATGCCACATGGCACTTCCCCCAACCTGAAAACCCTGTGTCCAAGGCAGCTCCCCCTTCTCCCCATCCTCCATGTCCCGGTCCTGCATCCATGACAGGTGCACATCAGGCAGGTGACAGGCAGATAATCCAACACTGCCTAACCACTGTTAAATTAGCCATCATGGAAATACCCATAAATTGTATGCTATCGTTATATTTTTTTCTAGAATCCAAGCCAGCATGCAAACAAGCATCGATTAGTTTTGAAATGCAAAAAAAAAAACCTGCACAATTCTAAGCCAAGTGCACCTTTATTCTATTACCTAAGATCATTCATACAATGATTAGTCTTGACACACTTCATTAAATTGAAATGAATACTTTCTGCTTTATCCCCGTTGTGTAGCTGCTGTAACTATATTAATATACTTTATTTTCAACATCAATATCTCTAGCATAATAATATTCAGCTTACCAGAGCCTCTACTCTCTGTCTGACATTCTCTACAGAGAATTGACTATGCTTGCAATTTTAAAAGTTTTAGAAGATTTTTCCAAATTCTATTTTCACTCACTGCAACATCTTCTAAGTAATTATTTCATCACCGATTCTATCACTGTGCAGGCAAAAGAAGCCAAGCATTACATTGTCCCTGGTAAGACAATTGTGACAAGCATAAAACCCTGACTATTTTAACTGTTTTGGCAAGAGTCTGATAAATGTCCTAACAGTACATTCAATTTCCACCCTCATTCTATAAGATTTGACATGCTCGTTACTGCACTTATATAGACAAACCTGAAACGATTTTGTTCTGTAAAAAGTATTCCCTGCTGTTCAAACCCTGTAAGCTCATTTAGCTACAGTATAGTGTATAATACAACTGAAGACTGCTTAGAAAGCAAAAAAAAAAAACTTCTACTTAATACAATTAATAAAGTCCTCAGTTGAAATGCTAGCCTATCGTAGGTGGTATCGTAGGTGGGCAGACTGTTGTCCTAGCAGCTGGAACCTGCAAGTCCTGCTTTTACCGGCATATCTGGGAACCTTTGCAAGTGGCTGTGTGTGTGTATTATCCGTATAATATACACATATACTGTATATATATATATATATATATATATATATATATATATATATATATATATATATATATATATATATATATATATATATATATATATATATATATATACAGTAAGCACAACATGACTGAACTATTACAGTAGCCAAATATTTCTTTCTAAATCACGCACAGATAAGGATATTTCCTAGTTATAGTTTCATCTTTCCACACTCCATACTCTCAACACAATTACAGTTGACAAAGAAAATAATCTATGTAGGTCATTTGTCCTTATCATCGTCATCATCATTGTAACAAACTAAGTAATATAACCATCAATATAAAACAATGCGTAAATGCAGATCACAGTGTATGGTCATAGTCCAGCATACAACACATTCAGCGGCGCTTAATCATACTAATGATAGCATGATAATAATTCATGATATTGGTATCCCCATGACATGAATGATAAAGTTAGAATGTCCAGTCTTTAAAACAGGGAAAAACTTTTTCAAGATGAAGTCTCCTCGGCTAAAAGACACCCGTGTTCCTTAACAGAGGATCAGCAGCCTTCACCACACCTTTCATGCTCCCCTTAGTAATGGACACTCACCACATCTCACATTAATCTGAGCCTGTATGCATCAGCTGCATGAACCCTTGCCCCCGGATATCGAGCCGCCTCCAGTGATTCCAGAACACCTTTAGCTGCTTCCTCCAACTCAGGGTCAGGCACCGTATCACAGCCAGTCAAAATGCAAGCAGACAACAGGGAACAGAGGATAGTGTAATATTGCTTAGGTTTTATTTCAATCATATATAACACCCTGAACCCCCTCAATCAATCATGCTATCATTAGTATGATTAAGCGCTGCTGAATGTGTTGTATGCTGGACTATGACCATACACTGTGATCTGCATTTACGCATTGTATTATATAGAGTTTCTGTTTACAGTGGCTGCTAGTGTATACATCAGAGTGACACTTAATTTTATTGCATAATTTTATTTGATCCTTTTAAGACCATGAATATTTATATATTTATATATATTTATATAAATTATATATTTAGAGTGTGAGCGCCGGGTGGGTGTATGCAGTTTATCTTCAGACACCTTTTTTTAAAATATGAGCATCAAAGTTTCAAATTGTGTTACACTCCCTTGCCATATGGAGCAATGACCAGCTAAGCATTATTCTAAGAGGACTGTTTGAAAGAGCATTTGATTTTGAAGGGTGACAAATGACCCACCTAAGGCTTCACAAAAATGTAAATCGACATAAAACATGGAAAATAAAAATGTTATAGCATGTCTCACTCTCCAGGTTGTGTTGGTAACAGGTGTGAGCATGAGCAAATTCTGACAGGGGCCAAACGCAGGCTTGACTGTGGCTGTAAATTGTGGGGATTATCTCTTGAATGGTTAGGCTTCCAGGAGGAGGCACAGGTAGCTTGGATGACTGTAGAAGTAACTCTAGATGAAAGTAGAAAGCCTCAGCACAAACAGCATAGAGGTAATCTGTCTGTTTCTTATTCTGAGGTCATCATTGATGAGAAGATGTCTTGAGCAGTACACTTTGCATGAATTGAGAATATGGAAAGTGTTCTATTATGGCGCCTGTGCCGAGCAAGTCACCTTCTGTCGAGTAGCCACTCAGGACCAGACCTGGAAATTAGCGCCAATGACTATAGTAGTGGTGCCTATTACAGTGATTTCCAGCTTCCATGGAATTCCCACAGAATTTCCACATCCATACTTAGCTTGGACCAATGTAACTATGTAAAAAAAAACATACAAAAATATGCATAGGTTAATGAAACCAGAGAAGTCTGTGTGGAGCGTATTTCATAAATAAAACATTTTTGTATTTCATCTTTCCTTTATTAGTTAGTTACAGAGAAACAAAAAGTTTGAGCAACTTGAAGGTCACACATCTGATTAACATTAGTTATTTTCTAATTAATGTGGTCCTCACCGTCTTTCAGGAGATAGAAGTAAGCACTGCAATATTTTTGTACAGGTATTTTGAGACTTAAGTAAGATTTCACACATTAAATATGTTTGCATACATTGTATTTAATCTTAAACTAACAGAGCGAGGGACATACAGTGATGATGTCTTCAGTTGTTGGAGGCAGGCGGCAGTGCCCTAGCAAGCAGAGATGCTTGCAGTCTGCAGAGTGGAAAGTTGTCATCTAGTGGTGGTAGTAATGAATGAACAGCCTATTTATTTTGCCTATTCACTGAACTGCAAACACCCTGCAGACAGAAACTCAAACTCCATCTGTACTCATCACCACTTCCAAAGGTGCATACTCACACACCCACCTGTACTTTATTTTTAATAATGGTATTAAAATATTATTATAAATTACCATTGTGATATATGGCTATCATCATGTTAATGAATAAGCTTGTATTTCTGCTGTAACCTATATTCTTAGAATATTTTCAAATACCAAACAAATCCAATTCAGTGTTCATCAATCTGTTCACTATGATTATTTTCTGCTTTTTTAATCCGTTAATATTTATTACTTATACTTATACTTATACTTATACTCATACTTATTACTAATTATTCTAGAATATATTTAATTAAGAATCCATTTTAATATCAGTTACCTGTAGAATGTGTTTTGTAGTTATTTGTTTTTTAGGTTGACTATTTTCTGTATCCTTTAGTGTTTTCCTATTATTTTATTGCACCCCACCAGTCCAGTAATGTTTTTTTTATATTACCCCAAGGTAGTAATTACTGGAAATGTGTTGAATCCTCCTATCCTTATACTAATTTAACAAAAGCTGGTGTCCTTTCTTGGATATATGCACTGCCGCTCCCAATAGAGTGGAACAATCCTGTCACTCTCTACATTGGTTAACCACAAGTAATCTGGGAATCACCTTTAAAGTCTGGGTAGCCAAATGCTGGGCACTAAAGCATTTGTTTGGGTGCCTGCCCCCTCATACTAATTTGTGCACCTCCTCCTGGTAACATTCACAGCACATCAAAGTAAATAGCCTGCTGGCTTCAACACACGTATGTGTGGAAGAATCAGCAGAGCACAGATAAGTGACTTATATTGCATGTGAGGTCTATACTTTCCCTTTAATACCTGCCAATAACATCTTATAGGTTGTATATCATATTATTTCATAAAGGATCTTTTTTTTTTGCATCAATTATTGCGTAGGTACTTCCAAATATCTATGATTACTTTTCAGCCTCACCTGCACACTTTATTTGTCAGTACACATTTCTGGCTGTCCCATATTTTCTCTCACTGGTAAATTTAGCAACAGACTCAATGTTCAATCACTTTTATTGCCTTAACTGCTACTGTAATGAATTTCAGTTGCAGTCAGTAGTGCTGTATATCTGCAGATGTCTTCTTGTCTTCACCTTAAAGATATTTTATCTGATGCGTTTACAGTTTAGAAAATTACCTCTGGAGCAATCATTAACCTGTGTCTCTTCAAGTCATATGATTCAGTTAACGGTATACACCTTTTTATAGGTACACATAATGTGATTAAACCAGCCCGATGCCTTCCTCATTTCATTGTACAGGAGAGCGCATGGAAAATTTAGTTTTTAGGACTCGTTTTGAAAATGATAAAGTTAAGAGACAAGTAAGTCAAAAGTCTAGGGACAATAAAGCCTATGAAAATGTACTTTGTTTTTGTTAAAGTGATGTGACTTCCAAAATCTGATAGGAATCACCAAAGTAGTGATAGAAGAGTAGAATAATAATTCTGCGGCTAGCACAGCAGTACTTCCACAAAAATCACCTTACCTATTACTGTTTTTGAGATTTTTGTTAGATGAGAGGAGAATAGTGTGTACGTAGTACTGTGCTGGATGATCTGAGTTCTAATGATTGGGGAAGATTGAACCCCCAATGCAAGCAAAGGTTTGCAATGGAAGCTTCTCTAGCCTGTTTGCCAGTGGGGGAAGCCCGCTAATTAGGGAGGCCTTGAGGGAGTTGCAAAAGTAAGGACTTTGTTGTCATGAGCAAACTACTCTGTTAGATATAAACAGGCGCCTACGGGTGCTTGCAGCAGACTCTAAGCCCTGTGGCTATGGCCATACCCAGTACCGTTATGACAGACACTACTTTATAGTAGTGGTGGAATATGCCCACCTCCTCCTTTCTTTTGCACATTTCTATTGGCTGAAATAGCCCATTTTAGTAGTGAGTCAATGGGAATGTGTGAAGGCTGAAATGGATCAGCAAGATCCACGTGTTACAGCTTTGCTATTCATAATGGACAAGATTCAACTGTAGTGCCAGGTCCCAGAGGCTACTGCAGGTGCCTGCATGTTATACCTATTTGCAGCTTGTTTTTTTCTTTACTTTACAGTTACTTTAAAGTGGAATGAATCTATGCAACTTTTTTTAAACACTGTTAACCATAATATGCAGTACATATTAGTACATTATGTCAGACTTACCTTTTAAATGATCTCCTCCAGCACTGCACTACCAGTGCTCTGACTGATCACGGGTGTTTCCATTTGCTCCCGATCTTCCTTCTGAGCTCTGACTGTTCTGCCACTTGATTGGTCAGGCCACGATGACGTCACTCCCACGCAGGCCCACAGGAGTCACATCATCACAGCACAGATACAGTAGGTTGCTGTAAATGTACATTGATGTGTGGCTCAGTACACATTAACACTGACAGGCAGGGAGAAGAAGTTATGGCAAAAGAGATCAATACAGTCCTACCTGTCGACATTTTTAGTTTTTTTTTTTTGGTTTATCCACTTTAATGACAAACACAACAAATTTCAAGTATGATATAGCTCATCTCGTTGTAACTCCACAATACATATAGCTCATCTCGTTGTAACTCCACAATACATTGTAATCCAGGAGAGCAAATATCCTCAATCCAGCTATTTTTCAACCTAAAAAGGTAAAGGATCACACATGTCTTTGCTGTTTTAACTGAGCAATTGCTTTTCCAACAGGAGGTCTATGACACACTTCCACAGTCTCCTAATTTAACACCCTTTGTTGATGCTTCCTGTCTCAGGGACGATAATAGTTTCCGGAGGGCAAAATATGCAACAGTGATTCAGCACCAAGTGATAAACAAAATGTGTCTTCAGCAAGGGTTGCTTGTTCTGGCTAGAAACTGTGCAAATACCAGTGATCTGAATGTGAACACTTCTCTAAGGTAATAGAGTTACACATGCATTTTTACCTGTTTAGGCTTTTTAGGTCGGCACAAAATTGTTATTTACTTTATAATAATAATTGTTGCCTTTTCCCACCAATTATTGCTTTTTTTTAAATAAAAGGATTTAGTCTGACCCATGAAACCCATCTGCAATGAGTTAGAAGAATGAAGGGAATGTGCACTCTGTAAAATAAAAAAACATTATTACATAGGAGCAATCTGGCTTTTTGTCTGTTGTAGAGGATAGTGGTTGTTGTTAGGTAGAGCAAGACTTTGTAAAAATCAATATAATGTAAAATGTTTGAGCATTAGACAAAGAAGTCTGCTGTAGGGCCAGTTACAATCTATAAGCATGGAATGTAGACTTGAGTATCAGTTAAAAACTATAAGCACTTATCCCCCCCCCCCCCCAACTATCTTCCCTCTAAGCACAAATCAACCCTTCAATCATCCCTCCTAGCACAAATATCCACTCTCCTTCCCTGCATTTGCCTTAAGTATGAAACCTTTAAAGCCCCCATGCTACTATTGGGAATGATTCATTCCAACTGTTTTTTTGCCATGATATCTTGGGATGTGGCATTGTATGTTTACTTACCTGGTATAATATTTTTTTAGAAAAATAAAATGATCAGCGCACGTTTGTTTCCTTCTCTAATTGACTAAATCCAATGTTCCGTGTGAAAACAAAATGTATAGAAACTATATTACCATGACCATAATAAATGAGGACTGTGTAACAAATATATAAAAATATATATATAAAAATGAGAAATCCTGCACAAAAATGCTGAGTGCCAAAAAGTGCTGTGCAAAAAAAGTGCTAATGCAAAAATATGTCCAAATGCCTGTGTATCACAAAAAAATCAAATATCCAAGAAGAGTAAAATGTAAAAAAATTGGAAACTCCTGCCCAAAGGTGCTGAGTGCAAAGTGTACTGTGCTGAAAAATTGCTAAAGCAAAAAAAAAATTAAAAACTTTTTTCTTGTTTAACCACTTGCCTACAGTGCACTTTCACCCCCTTCCTGCCCAGACCGATTTTCAGCTTTCAGCGCTCTCACACTTTGACTGAGAATTACTCAGTCATGCAACACTGTACCCATACAAAAATTGTGTCCTTTTTTTCACACAAATAGAGCTTTCTTTTGATGGTATTTGATCAATACTGGGTTTTTTATTTTTTGTGCTATAAATAAAAAAAGACTGAAAATATCGTGAAAAAACGCATTTTTCTTTGTTTCTGTCATAAAATTTTGCAAATTAGTCATTTTTCTTCACAAATTTTGGCCAAAATTTATACTGCTACTTATCTTTGGTAAAAATAACCCAAGTAAGTGTATATTATTTGGTCTTTGTGAAAGTTATAGAGTCCACAAGCTATGGTGCGAATCATTGAAAATTGATCACACTTGATAACACCTGATGTACTGAAGGCCTATCTCATTTCTTGAGACACTAAAAAGTCAGGACAGTACAAATACCCCCCAAATGACCCCTTTTTGGAAAGTAGACATTCCAAGGTATTTAATAAGGGGCATGGTGAGTTTTTTGAAGTTGTAATTTTTTCCCACAATGCTTTGCAAAATGAAGATTTATTTATTTATTTTTTTTTTTTACAAATTGCCGTATTAACAGGTTATTTCTCTCACACAGCATATGTATACTTGCAACTACACCCCAAAACACATTCTACTACTCCTCCTGAGTATGGCGATACCACATGTGTGAGACTTTTTCACAGCCTGGCCACATACAGAGGCCTAACATCCAAGTAGCAGCGTCCGGCATTCTAGGAGCACAAATTACACATATAATTTCCTGACAACCTATCGCACTTTTGAAGGCCCTGGAGCACCAGGACATTAGAAACCCCCATAAAATGACCCCATTTTGGAAAGCAAACAGCCCAACGTATAATTTTTGAGGCATAATGAGTCTTTTGAATATGTCATTTTTTTCCACAAGTTTTTGGAAAATGTGGAAAGAAAATGAAAACACATTTTTTTTACACAAAGCTGTCCATTTATGCAATATTTCTAACACATAGCATGTACATAGCAAAAATTGCACCCCGAAATACATTCTGCTATTCCTCCTGAGTATGGCGATACCACATGTGTAACACTTTTTCACAGCCTGGCCACATACTTAGGCCTAACATCCAAGTAGCGCTTTACACAAAGTTGTCCATTTATCCACTTTAACCACTTAACGACCAGCCACGTAGATCTACGTCGGCTGACTTTGAGTGGTTATACCGGGATGATGCCTCTAGCTAGAGGCATCATCCCGGTACCGTTGTTTGAAGCCGGCGGTCGGCTTTCCGTCGGTAACGATCGATGCGGCTTGGGAGCCGCTCGATCGTTACCCGGGGGGGTGAGAGGGGACGTCCCCCCCCTCCCGCCGCCTTCCGCGGCTTTGCTCGGGGCTCCCGTCCCACCGGGAGCCCCGAGCACCCAGCCGGCACATCCGCCGGCTGGATGGAGTCCCGATGAATGCCGGAAACGGCATCGATCGGGTCTCCGATGACGTAACCCGGAGGCGGCGTCCATGACGTCACATCCGGGTTACTGTGCCGCAAAAGGCGGCAGATTTAAAAAACGGCTGTATGCAAAAATGCAGTTTTTGGCGTTTTGCATACAGGGAAGTGTAGTGGAGGGGTCTAGGGTCTTTTAGACCCTCGATCCCTCCATAAAGTGTACCTGTCACACATATGTAAACATCCCTTGTGACAGCAATAAAAGTGATCAGATTTTTTTTTTTTTAAAAACCTGTAATAAAGTTAAAAAAAAAGAAAAAATAAATAGGAAAAAAAAAAAAAATTTAGCCGCCCCCGTCACCGTTAGCTCGCGCACAAAAAAAAACGTATACGCAAGTCGAGCCGCAAATGAAATCGCTGTTCAAACCACACATGTGAGGTATCGCCGCGATCGCCAGAGCGTGGGCAATAATTTAAAAAAAAGAGCTACACTCTAACTCAAAACTGGTAACCGTTAAATAAATTTAAAACGTCGCAGATTGAGATCTCTATTGACCGTAGTTTGTCGCCATCCCACGGGGGGGCGCAATTTTAAACCGTAACATGTTTGGTATCTATTTACTCGGCGTGACATGTTCTTTCACAATATACAAAAAAAATGGGCTAACTTTACTGTTTAGTATTTTTTTAAATTAGTGAAATGTGATTTTTCAAATTTTTTCCAAAAAAATGGCGTTTTAAAGACTGCTGCGCAAATACCGCGTGACAAAAAATTTTGCAATGACCGACATTTTATTCTCCAGAGTCTTTGCTAAAAAAATATATATAATGTTTGGGGGTTCTAAGTAGTTTTCTAGGAAAAAATACTGGTTTTAACTTGTGAACAAAAAGTGTCCGAAATAGGGCTGGGGGTAAAGTGGTTAAGACTGGGCCTATTTTTGACACTTGGTGTTTACAAGCTAAAATCATTTTTTTTGCTAGAAAACTACTTGGAACCCCCAAACATTATATATTTTTTTTTAGCAGAGACCCTAGAGAATAAAATGGAGATCGTTGCAATATTTTTTATCACACCATATTTGCGCAGCAGTCTTCCAAATGCGATTTTTTTGAAAAAAATTCACTTTTTTTAACTAAAAAATAAGAAAACAGTACATTTAGCACATTTTTTTTCCATAATGTGAAAGATAATGTTACGCCGAGTAATTAGATACCCAACATGTCATGCTTCAAAATTGCGCATGCTCACAGAATGGCGCCAAACGTTGGTACTTTAAAAATCCCCATAGGCAACATTTTAAAAATTTCTGCAGGTTACTAGCTTAGAGTTACAGAGGAGGTCTAGGGCTCAAATTATTGCTCTCGCTCTAACGATCGTGGCGATACCTCACATGTATGGTTTGAACACCTTTTACATATGTGGGCGGGACTTGCGTATGCGTTTGCTTCTGCGCGCGAGCTAACGGGGACAGGGCGCTTTAATTTTATTTTTTTTTTCCTATTTATTTTATTTATTATTTTTTTATTTTTACACAGTTTAAAAAAAAAAAATGTTTTGATCATTTTTATTCCTATTACAAGGAATGTAAACATCCCTTGTAATAGAAATAGGCATGACAGGTCCTCTTTATTGTGAGATCTGGGGTCAAAAAGACCTCACACCTCACAACTACACTAAAAAAGAAAAAAAAAATTGTTGAAAGAGGAAAAAAAAAAAAGAAAAAAAAAAAAGCGGCCCTTTAAACCGGTTGCTAGGCAACGTCTTTTGACGTAGCTCCGGTCCTCCAAGACCATTGAGTTGAGTGAGGGCCATCTTGCCCTCACTCGACTTCCTGTCTCTGAGGATCCGGGACCGGATAGTTTTCCCCGCTGCCGGCGGGTCCGGTAAGCTGGGAAAACGTCTGGGACGCGGCAGGAGGGGGGGGGCACCTCTTCCCCTGCACCGTAAGGGTAATTCCACGGCGAATCTGCCACTGGGACCACCCTTATCTGAAAGCCGACCGCCTGCCGTTTCAAAAAATACCGGGGTTATGGGGGCTATCTGCTGCCATAACCCCAGTATTTAGCTTTTAATGGCCGACGCATATAGTCGTTAGGCGGTCAGTAAGTGATTGCATGTATATGGCAAACAGGTGACGATGACTGATGGGGTGACAGGTGATGATGACTGATGGGGTGACAGGTGACAATGACTGATGGGGTGACAGGTGACGATGACTGATGGGGTGACAGGTGACGATGACTGATGGGGTGACAGGTGATGATGATTGATGAGGTGACAGGTGACGATGATTGATGAGGTGACAAGTGATGATGATTGATGGGGTGACAGATGACAATCACTGACGGGGTGACATGTGACGATGATTGATGGGGTGACAAGTGATGATCACTGATGGGGTGTCAAGTGACGATGATTGATAGGGTGACAGATGACGATGACTGATGGGGTGACAGGTGACTATGACTGATGGGGTGACAGGTGACGGTGATTGATGGGGTGACAGGTGACGGGCAATGGTGACTGATGGGTGACAGGTGACGGGCGATGGTGCATGGCGGTACTGATGGCAGTCTCTGGTGACCGGTGAACTTTAGGCTATGTTCACATGTGAGCGTAGCGATCGCGGGCAGAATCGCTGCGATTCCGCCCGTGATCCAGAAATCATTGCAAATTGCGGGACGCCTGTGCGATGCCCATGATTTGCAATAGCACCCCAAATGCTGTGCGATGTTGCTGCGATTTCCGCCTGCCGAATCGAGGTAACATCACGCAAACAACGCATGACGCCCCAAAGAAGCTCCTGTACCTTTTCTGGGCGTCATGCGATGTTTGCGCGATGTTACCGCGATTCGGCAGGCGGAAATGGCGGCAACATCGCACAGCGTTTGGGGTGCTATTGCAAATCACGGGCAACGCACAGGTGTCCCCGCAATTTGCAATGATTTCTGGATCGCGGCAGAATCGCTGTGATTTTGCCCACGATCGCTGCGCTCACATGTGAACGTTATGGGTGTCAATTTCTGGGCACTGATGAGGTGACTGTTGGGTGACAGGTGACATTGGGGGGTGCTGAGGACTGTGTGGGGACCTTTATTTGTGTGATTTTTACTTTGATTTTTACTTTTGACAGGTGTACAGATCAGTAACTCACTATTTCTAGCTCTTCTCTCCTCACACTGGAAACTGTATGAGGGGAGAAGAGCTAGTAACACTGAGTTACTGCTCTTTGTTTACATTTTGTGATCGGCTGTGAATGGATTCACAGCCGATCACTTAGTAAACAGTCACTGCTGTCAGTGACTGTTTACTACTAGTGTTGAGCGAACACGGACTGTATTATTCGTGTTCGTACCGAATAATTGGATTTTTTTTACCCGAACACGGACACGGACACTTTACTGTATGTTCGGGTAAAAATCCGTGTTCGGTCGTTTTATTTCCGGGTTTTGCATGCTTTGGCGCTCTTTTCATGGCGGGCTTTCAACAGCCAATCAACAATCGTTTAACTGGTGTGCCTTAAGCCATCCCAGCCATGCCTGCAAATGTCTTAGTAGCTGTGATTGGCCGTCTGAAGCATGTGACCAAGTCTTTATAAGTTCGAGGCAGCCGCCGCAGCAGCGTCATTCTGCTGCTTAGCTAAGGGACAGAGCACACATCAATGTGCTGGCTGCTGATTAGGGAAAGATAGGCAGGAAAAAAACATTTGTGTCCGGATAGAATTGAGGGACAGGTCGGAGTGTTTAGGCAGGGCGAGTTGTAGGCATTTTAGGGATAGAGTCTGCTGAATTATAGGGTCAGTGTCTTCTACAAACTACAATCGATATTGCTGTGTGGGGGGTGGGGTGAATCTGCACTCAATCCTGATCTACGATCTCTTCTCAATCCTGTTAGGGACAGAGTCTGCTGAATTTTAGGGAAACTGTGTTCTACAAACTACAATCGATATTGCTGTGTGGTGTGGGATTGGAGATAGGCAGGTGTCAGTGATCCACATCCATTTTTCTGTGTGTGAGCTGCAGTGAACACAATCTTTTTGGGCTGCAGTGAACACAATCTTTTTGGGCTGCAGTGAACACAATCTTTTTGGGCTGCAGTGAACACAATCTTTTTGGGGTGCAGTGAACAAAATCTTTTTGGGGTGCAGTGAACACAATCCTTTTTGGTGTGCAGTGAACACAATCTTTGTGGGGTGCAGTGAACAAAATCCTTTGTGGGGTGCAGTGAACACAATCTTTTTGGGGTGCAGTGAACAAAATCCTTTTTGGGGTGCAGTGAACAACATCCTTTTTGGGGTGCAGTGAACACAATCTTTTTGGGGTGCAGTGAACAAAATCCTTTGTGGGGTGCAGTGAACACAATCTTTTTGGGGTGCAGTGAACACAATCTTTTTGGGGTGGAGTGAACAACATCCTTTTTGGGGTGCAGTGAACAAAATCCTTTTTGGGGTGCAGTGAACAAAATCATTTTTGGGGTGCAGTGAACACAATCTTTTTGGGGTGCAGTGAACACAATCTTTGTGGGGTGCAGTGAACACAATCTTTTTGGGGTGGAGTGAACAACATCCTTTTTGGGGTGCAGTGAACAACATCCTTTTTGGGGTGCAGTGAACACAATCTTTTTGGGGTGCAGTGAACACAATCTTTGTGGGGTACAGTGAACAGAATCTTTGTGGGGTGCAGTGAACACAATCTTTGGGGGGTACAGTGAACACAATCTTTTTGGGGTGCAGTGAACACAATCTTTGTGGGGTGCAGTGAACACAATCTTTTTGGGGTGGAGTGAACAAAATCATTTTTGGGGTGCAGTGAACAACATCCTTTTTGGGGTGCAGTGATCAAAATCCTTTTTGGGGTGCAGTGAACACAATCTTTTTGGGGTGCAGTGAACAAAATCCTTTGTGGGGTGCAGTGAACAGAATCTTTGTGGGGTGCAGTGAACACAATCTTTGGGGGGGTACAGTGAACACAATCTTTTTGGGGTGCAGTGAACACAATCTTTGTGGGGTACAGTGAACAGAATCTTTGTGGGGTGCAGTGAACACAATCTTTGGGGGGTACAGTGAACACAATCTTTTTGGGGTGCAGTGAACACAATCTTTGGGGGGTACAGTGAACACAATCTTTTTGGGGTGCAGTGAACACAATCTTTGTGGGGTGCAGTGAACACAATCTTTGGGGGGGTACAGTGAACACAATCTTTTTGGGGTGCAGTGAACAACATCCTTTTAGGGTGCAGTGAACACAATCTTTGTGGGGTGCAGTGAACAACATCCTTTTAGGGTGCAGTGAACACAATCTTTGTGGGGTACAGTGAACAGAATCTTTGTGGGGTGCAGTGAACACAATCTTTGGGGGGTACAGTGAACACAATCTTTGTGAGGTGCAGTGAACACAATCTTTGTGGGGTGCAGTGAACACAATCATTGTGGGGTGCAGTGAACTCAATCTTTGTGGGGTACAGTGAACACAATCTCATACTTCTGAAGATTTGAGGGTGCTGCCTGTTCCATACTCCCCCTACTCCTCATCTAGCCTTTTAGGGGTACAAACAATAGTAATTGGGGCCTAGTGTGGTTGTGTACGTGTGATATACATACACTTTTTTTGGATCATATTTTCTATTCCGCTATTTAATCAAAAACCTTTGGGGATCAGTTAAATTGGGGGATAGTCTGTGTTGGTACGTGTGAGAGAGATCCACCTTTCCAAGTTGTTGGGGTTCATCTCATACTTCTGAAGGTTTGAGGGTGCTGCCTGTTCCATACTCCCCCTACTCCTAGCCTTTTAGGGGTACAAACAATAGTAATTGGGGCCTAGTGTGGTTGTGTACGTGTGATATACATACACTTTTTTTGGATCATATTTTCTATTCCGCTATTTAATCAAAAACCTTTGGGGATCAGTTAAATTGGGGGATAGTCTGTGTTGGTACGTGTGAGAGAGATCCACCTTTCCAAGTTGTTGGGGTTCATCTCATACTTCTGAAGGTTTGAGGGTGCTGCCTGTTCCATACTCCCCCTACTCCTAGCCTTTTAGGGGTACAAACAATAGTAATTGGGGCCTAGTGTGGTTGTGTACGTGTGATATACATACACTTTTTTTGGATCATATTTTCTATTCCGCTATTTAATCAAAAACCTTTGGGGATCAGTTAAATTGGGGGATAGTCTGTGTTGGTACGTGTGAGAGAGATCCACCTTTCCAAGTTGTTGGGGTTCATCTCATACTTCTGAAGGTTTGAGGGTGCTGCCTGTTCCATACCCCCCCTACTCCTCATCTAGCCTTTTAGGGGTACAAACAATAGTAATTGGGGCCTAGTGTGGTTGTGTACGTGTGATATACATACACTTTTTTTGGATCATATTTTCTATTCCGCTATTTAATCAAAAACCTTTGGGGATCAGTTAAATTGGGGGATAGTCTGTGTTGGTACGTGTGAGAGAGATCCACCTTTCCAAGTTGTTGGGGTTCATCTCATACTTCTGAAGGTTTGAGGGTGCTGCCTGTTCCATACCCCCCCTACTCCTCATCTAGCCTTTTAGGGGTACAAACAATAGTAATTGGGGCCTAGTGTGGTTGTGTACGTGTGATATACATACACTTTTTTTGGATCATATTTTCTATTCCGCTATTTAATCAAAAACCTTTGGGGATCAGTTAAATTGGGGGATAGTCTGTGTTGGTACGTGTGAGAGAGATCCACCTTTCCAAGTTGTTGGGGTTCATCTCATACTTCTGAAGGTTTGAGGGTGCTGCCTGTTCCATACTCCCCCTACTCCTAGCCTTTTAGGGGTACAAACAATAGTAATTGGGGCCTAGTGTGGTTGTGTACGTGTGATATACATACACTTTTTTTGGATCATATTTTCTATTCCGCTATTTAATCAAAAACCTTTGGGGATCAGTTAAATTGGGGGATAGTCTGTGTTGGTACGTGTGAGAGAGATCCACCTTTCCAAGTTGTTGGGGTTCATCTCATACTTCTGAAGGTTTGAGGGTGCTGCCTGTTCCATACCCCCCCTACTCCTCATCTAGCCTTTTAGGGGTACAAACAATAGTAATTGGGGCCTAGTGTGGTTGTGTACGTGTGATATACATACACTTTTTTTGGATCATATTTTCTATTCCGCTATTTAATCAAAAACCTTTGGGGATCAGTTAAATTGGGGGATAGTCTGTGTTGGTACGTGTGAGAGAGATCCACCTTTCCAAGTTGTTGGGGTTCATCTCATACTTCTGAAGGTTTGAGGGTGCTGCCTGTTCCATACCCCCCCTACTCCTCATCTAGACTTTTAGGGGTACAAACAATAGTAATTGGGGCCTAGTGTGGTTGTGTACGTGTGATATACATACACTTTTTTTGGATCATATTTTCTATTCCGCTATTTAATCAAAAACCTTTGGGGATCAGTTAAATTGGGGGATAGTCTGTGTTGGTACGTGTGAGAGAGATCCACCTTTCCAAGTTGTTGGGGTTCATCTCATACTTCTGAAGGTTTGAGGGTGCTGCCTGTTCCATACTCCCCCTACTCCTCATCTAGCCTTTTAGGGGTACAAACAATAGTAATTGGGGCCCAGTGTGGTTGTGTACGTGTGATATACATACACTTTTTTTGGATCATATTTTCTATTCCGCTATTTAATTTAACTGGGCCTCCATGCGAGACCTGTGTGCCTTGTTGCGCTGTTTTGAGTACTCCACCAACATGGCCAGTGGCAATGACGCCGTTCTCAGCTTAACTATCCCACTTCTATGCCTCCTTGAAAAAACAATTCGGGCGATGATGGAAGAGGATGTGGCACAGGATGAGGAGGAGGAGGAGGATGAAGAGGTAACATTTCCAAGGCTTTCAGGGCAGTCATTCGCAAGGGGCTCCGAGGGTGGGTTCCTGCACACGCAAACGCCAGGGACGCAATTGTCCAGCAGGGGCACAGTTCTGGAGGATGAGGAGGATGAGGAGGAGGAGGAGCTGGAGGAGGAGATGGAACCATGTTCACAGCAGGGTGGCACCCAGGCCAGCTCATGGCCATCACTGGTGCGTGGCTGGGGGGATACAGAGGACACGGACGATACACCTCCCACAGAGGACAGCCTTTCGTTGCCTCTGGGCAGCCTGGCACACATGAGCGATTACATGCTGCAGTGTCTCGCCGAGTTGCCCACATTCTAACTTGTGCTGATTACTGGGTGGCCACGCTGCTGGATCCCCGTTACAAGGACAACGTACCGTCCTTAATTCACTCACTGGAGCGCGATCGCAAGATGCGCGAGTACAAGCGCACGCTGGTAGACGCCATGCTGCTGGCATTCCCATCTGACAGCGGGGCCACAGTGGAAGCACAAGGCAGAGGAGGAGGAGGAGGAGGTCGCCAACGCAACCAGGGCACCGCCAGCACCTCAGAAGGCAGGGTTAGCATGGCCGAAATGTGGAAAAGCTTTGTCAGCACGCCACAACAAACAGCAGCACCAGCAGCTCAGATGGAACGTCTTAGCAGGAGGCAGCATTTTACCAACATGGTGGAGCAGTATGTGTGCACACGCCTACATGTAGTGAATGACGGGTCTGCCCCCTTCAACTTCTGGGTCTCCAAATTGGGCACATGGCCTGAGCTTGCCCTTTACGCCTTGGAGGTGCTGGCGTGCCCTGCAGCCAGTGTATTATCTGAACGGGTATTTAGTACGGCTGGGGGCGTTATAACAGACAAGCGCAGCCGCCTGTCCAGAGACAATGTGGACAAGCTCACGTTCATTAAAATGAACCAGGCATGGATCCCACGGGACTTTTCCGTACCTTATGCAGAATAGCAATGGATACCGACCTTACCCACCCATTGTTCCATTTTTGCTCTTTCTCACTCTTTTGGGGTGTACCCTCATTTAAAATTTTTGAAAAGAAGCAGTGTTGGCTACCTCGTCCTCCTCCTCAGGGCCAGATTAATGTAGGGGCTATTGGAGCTGCAGCTCCAGGCCCCTACCTTTTATATAGGCCCCGGGTTGGCCATATTCACTGTTACCGCTCTTCTGTCACTTGTAAACACAGAAGTCTGGCTTCTATGCTCGCTTCCCCAGGCAGCACCCTCAGAACCTCCCCACACAGCGTGAAGGCCGGACAAGGAGGGACAGTTGGCGATGCATGGATGTGTTTATGGGCTTCAGAGACAGCATCCCATGTTGAATTAGGCATGCATGGCTGCACCCTTCCTCCTCTGGGTGCATGGCAAGGCACGGCCCTTAAGGCCCTTCAAAATCCTCAGCACCAAGCCCATGATGCTGTTAATCCGGCCCTGGTCCTCCTCCACCGCCGCTTCCACCTACACCGCCCATAGGTGTGCGCAGCCTATTGCATTAAGGTGTGCACCCCAAAGTTGAAATACACATGCATGTGTTTGCCAGCAGGGAGAGTAATGTATCGGGGCCATGTACCTGTAGGCAAGGAGAAATAGAGCAGAGCAGGTCCCAGGGAGATCTTTCCCATCTCCTCACTGGCAATGCTATGTGCCCTAGGTGATTAGGGTGTGCCCAGGCACACCCAGCACACCCTGTGCGCACGCCTATGTCACCGCCACATCCACCACCACCTCAACCTCCCTCCTACTCCATATGGGCCTCGTCCTTCAGAGATGAAGAAGAACATTGTTTTATTTTTCTGTTTTTTTTGTTGTTTTAAGTTATTTCCCTATCCACATTTGTTTGCAGAGCACTTGCCATGCTCTTAATTACGTTTTGCTGCCATTTGCAGCACTCTAGCCCTTTCCTTTGGTGTTTTAGAGCCATTTTAGTGCCTTAAAGTTCGGGTCCCCATTGACTTCAATGGGGTTCGGTGTCCGGGAAAAGTTCGGTAAAAGTCCGGGACACGGACCCGGACTTTTTTTTAAAGTTCGGCCGAACCCGTCGAACACGGACATCTAGGTGTCCGCTCAACCCTATTTACTACTGCCAGTGACAGCTGTGTTCCTACGGAACACAGTGCCACCGACATGACCGCGCTGCGCGCTCCCGTTCGCGCATGCGTGGTCATCTCCCGGGCGCCTCCATTGTGATCGGCTGTGTCATTGGAACACAGCCGATCACGTGGGAAACAGCCATGCCTATTGGCTGTTTCCCCCCTGCCGGTGACCGGCTGTGTCCCGGGGACACGCCGACACCGGCAGTGCACGGCGGCACGCCCGCGATCGCGCGCCTGCCCTGCATTTACTGGGTCACGTCATATGACGTCCGCCCAGGATAATAGCCGCACCGTATGACGGCGGGCGGGCGGTAAGTGGTTAAATTGCCAAACTATCATTAAATTAATACAAGCAGTGACCGCTCCGTGAGCATGTCGTGTAAAAAAACTAGTAGGGCGGGGCCAGGACACCAATCAACACCGCAACTTAGTATTGCCTCGCACTCGCGGCTTGGAGACATAGCCGGAGTAAAGGAGATATATGCGAATAACCTTTTTCCTTCTTCTTTCTTCATCCTTACCTTGTATTACCCTGGGAATAAAACGTCCATGGAGAGTGTAGGAAGATCCACTTTTGAAATATAAGACCGACCTGCTGGAAATTTTATCTAATACTTAAGCGTGATTACTGGTTTATAATTTTACCAGCTTCTCATCTGGTAAGTTAGTTTGGGGGATACGGTGGAAAGAGCACATCGGGTGTTTTTGCACGAGTGGTAACGGAAGATTGATTGTATTGATTGAACCAATCAGCTTATACTTTGGCATCTTTGTCACTTGGGACTTTATGCACGGACTTTTTAGGAATATTTTTTTATATCACTATATGAATTTATGAAATATTGTTGTTCATATGAATTTTATAATAATTTTATGATAGGTTGGCATTTTAAAGAAGTTGTAAACCCTCTCTTAGAACTTGTACCTATAGGTAAGCCTTTAAAGCGGAGTTCCAGCCTGGTTATACATTTTTTAATAAAAATACCCCAGGGACAGTCAGGGCTAGCACATTCCACAATGGTTGCACTTACCTTTTAGAAGAAATACTTACCTTGAAAAGTATTCTCCAGCGCTGCCATCTCAGGTGTGGGCAGCTTGAAGCCAGCGCGATCCTCTTCGGCGTCCTCTTCCTTCTTCTTCGGTCCCACGATGCACTTCACCGGCCCCGACGTCACTTCCGGGCGCGCGCGTCATTCCTCCACAGCTTATGGGCATGCCCAGAAGCTGTTTAGAAGGGAATGACACGCGCGCCCAGGAACTGATGTCGGGGCCGGTGCAGGCGCAATGATTCCTGGGAGCGATGACGTTCAGCTCCCAGGAATCATTGCAAAAGCCAGGAAGTGACGAATCGCCGTGGCCGCCGAGGGGAGGATGAAGGAAGTAAGGTAAGTATATTTTCTCTACAAGGTAAGTAAAAAAAAAAAATTGCGATTATCCATTTGTTTTTCAGGTGACCTGGAGCGAGAAGATGGAGGTAAGTATCATTTTAGGGTGGAACTCCACTTTAATAAGGCTTACCTATAGGTACTGTTAATATCTCCTAAACTTGCACCGTTTAGGAGATATTTACTTTTAATGCAGCCGATGACGTCAACGGCGCATGCGCTCTGAAGGAACGGCCACCCGTGCCGTTCCTTCAGAGCCCTGTGCCGCGAACAGCGGCTCCTGCGCACGTGCACAGGAGTGATGTTATCGTGCCTCCGGCCAATCAGATGGCCGGAGGATGCGAACCAGGAAGCAGGATGGCAGAACATGTCGGCCGTCCTGTCGCTGAGCGGGCAGCACTGTGGAGGCTTAGTTCAAAGGTAAGTATTTCATATTGCGCTAGTATGTGATGCATACTAGCTCATTATTATGCCTTTGTCTTACAGCGTTTTTTTAACATTTTTTTTGGTGGGTTTACTTCCTCTTTAAACAAAAAAAGTTTTTAATTTTTTTTTTTTTTTTGAATTAGCACTTTTTCAGCACAGTACACTTTGCACTCATCACCTTTGGGTAGGAGCTTCCAATTTTAAAATTTTTCTCTTCTTAGATATTTGATTTTTTTTTGTGATACACAGGCATTTGGACATATTTTTGCATTAGCACTTTTTTGCACAGCACTTTTTGGCACTCAGCACTTTTGTGCAGGATTTCTAATTTTTTATATATTTGTTACACAGTCCTTATTATTATGTTCATGGGAATATAGTTTCTATACATTTTTGTTTTCACACGGAACATTGGATTTAGTTAATTAGAGAAGGAAACAAACGTGCGCTGATCATTTTATTTTTCTATCTTTATGTGGGACACCTGCAATAGATTGGCAGCAGTTTGCTCTGTTTCCCCTGTCTCTTTTGGCTATCCAACCGCTGATTGCCTGGGCGCCTGATCTCTCTCCTTTTCATTTTATAATATTTTTTTACTTCCAAGGCTTAATAATGCATAAACTTTGCAGGAATAGCAACTTTTCGAAGACTCGGCCAAATGACACTAGCAGGCAAAGTGGCAGTCTGAAACCTTTTTATTATACAGTGAGTGTCATGCCATGTAAGTTGCTATGTCTACCCCTGGCAGCCATGAGACATGGTCTAAATGGACTACATGAAAATCCAGTCCTGGGTAGGTGACAAGCAGATGGTGGCTTCCTAAAAAAAGTGAAGGCCACCTTGAATAATGCAGCAAACAAAACGGAATGCATAACTATGTAAGATCATGACACTTTGAAATGCTTTTGCAAACCCTAACTGCAGCCATTTTTTTATTTTTTGTTTTTTTTATTTTGATAGAGTAGAGAAGAGTAAAAAGTATTGTGAAGTTTTATTTTATTTCTGTCTTTGACCTAATGAGAAGATTTTCCCTCACTGTGACTGGGACAGTAATAAAAACATTATTAGAATTTCTTACTCTTTCCTATCCTACACATTTCTGTTTCTTATGTTTGAGGCCCCATTCCCATCACTTCATGTCCTGTCAGGAAGTAAGGGGAAATATCATGAAAAAGGAAACACATATAATAAAAAAGTACATGAGTTAAAAATACATATTTCTGTATGACTGATTGCAGTTTTAATGGTTCTGTGTCCAATTTTTCTTCTTCACAATAAACATTTGGCTAAATGAAAAGCTGACAGCTTGAATCGTGAAATTTGATTCAGGCAAATCAGGCCGGCCATTTGTCTCATACATTGAAAATCTCCTTTAATTTCCTTTGTGACTACTTAGGGACATCTTTCTGAGCCTCTGCTTTCCTAATAAGGTTTCACTGCTCCTTTATTGTGTTATATGATTGTTAACCTTATCATACGGAGATTTACTGCTACAATAAAAGGTCTACTACATGTCTGTATATGTCAATTTCTCGGAGTGATTCTCAAGATGTTTTTTATACTTGTATATCATCATCTTTGACTGGCAATAAGATCATTTTTTCTTTTATTTTAGACTGTATCTTGAGTGGGGGCAAATCAGGCAACTATACCTGGGCTTTGAGATCCCAAACTGACAGCTGTCTTTCTCATATTCATTAGATAACAATATGTGAAGAATAAAGCAATTGTTTCTTTAATTTGAAGCATTTTTCCCTTCTGTTAAAGCAGAGTTCCACCCACTTTTTTAAGTTTCCCCACCCGTGTTAGTGATCACAATTATGTAACTCATTGGAAAAATATTTTTCCAAAGCTGCTTACCTTAAATGAGTAGTAAAGTCAGACAGCTTTTTATCTTAATGCATTGTATACATTAAAATAAAAAGCCTTCTGGGCGTAGCAGCCTCCCCAGCACCCCCTAATACCTACCTGAGCCCTATCTCTATCCAGCGATGTCCACAAGTCCCTCAACCATCCAGGACTCTCTCTCCTGATTGGCTGAGGCACAGCTGCGGTGCCATTGGCTTCCACAGCTCTCAATCAAATTCAGTTAGCCAATCAGGAGAGAGAGGAGGCAGGACCCAACGGCAGCTCCGTGTCTGAATGGGCTTGGGTGCCCCCATAGCAAGCTGCTTGCTGTGGGGGCACACGATAGGAGGGAGGGGCCAAGAGCTCAACGAGGAAGGAGAAGGAGGAAGAGGAGGATCTGGGCTGCCCTGTGCAAAACTAACTGCACAGAGGAGGTAAGTATAACATGTTTGTTATTTAAAAAAAAAAACAAAACAAAACAAGACATAACTATCACTTTAATAGTCTATTAGAATGGTCCTCTTCCGCTGTACCTCGCTGCAGCGAGGTATGTCCTATCCATCCGCCAATATGAATGTCATAAATCCCAGGAGGCAATGGGCAGCCTCTAATTCTATTTCCATAGCTGTTCTTTTTCCCCTGAAGATGGGAGCACGCTCACTGAGGAAAGCACAGTGACTTTTTTACACAAAAATCGAACAAGAAAAACGAAATTTAGCACAAATGGCAGAATACATTAGAAAAGATAAGACCATTGTGGGGGTGTTTTTTTTAGTAAAAAAAAGGCAGGAACTCCACTTCAAATGCTGTTAGTTCATTTAACAAACTTACAATGATTTAAAATGATATCATTTTATACCTTTTTGTTGAAAATCCGCGAATAAAAGAGCCAATTACTAGGACTTTGGTGTACAACCCCTTTACGAATGTGTGTAATTCTTCTGGAATCAGAACCTGATAGTAATGATCTTGAGACTGTGAGTCCCCATGTCGTCTTTAGTAGAACTTCATTATGACTAAAGCTGGCCTGTCTAGTGCAGTTGTTGCCTCAAGAAAACTATTTTTAAAATCTGAAGTGTGACCATACATTCCTTGCAAAATAATTGAGAATCCCTAGTGAGAATCAGTACATATACCCATCAACAAAGAGCTTTGCATAGAAAAACAAAAGAGGGATGTGAATAAAATGATAAAGAGAAACTATATTAGCTTGGAATAATTTGTATTACTGTTTATAAACAGGATTCTCAAATCTTTATGGAATATCAAAAGAAAGATTACACCAGAAGCTGTTACCTTTTAGTCTTTCTTTCTCTTATCGAAACTTCCTACAGGAGATGCATACAGAGATCAGAAGAGAGAAGAAAAGAGGAGGGTTATTCACTGTTCTGACTCATTTTTGTTGTTGTATAAACTGGGAACTTGAGTTATCAAACTCCAAAAATGCAGGTAAGGATAGCCTGAGAAATATATGAAAAGGAGCCTAAAGCTTTACCAGGTTGCTAAAAATAACAAAAAGAATATTCATATGCAATATTTTATATTCATATTTTTTAAGTGTACTTAGCCAAAGAAGTACAGGAAACAAAAGTTACAGTATGCATTATTTTTAATATTATTATTTTCTCAAAATGAAAAGAGGTGACAGGTACTCTTACGTGGCCGTGTGACCGGTAGGTCTAGAAAGTAGTATCCGTGCAGCCTTAATTCTGAAATAAAAGTTTTCACAGACATGATGCTACAAGGCAATTTGCATTGCTGAGCAGGGCTCAACCACTCTATCTAAGTGTAAAAAATGTACAGCCTAATTTTGAATCCAATTTGCCATTTTTTAAAGGGGGGGGGGGTGCTAGGGCATTTTAGTTTATTTATTTTTTCATATTTTAGTATATTTTATTTTATTAGTGTTATTTGCATTTTCTTCATGTTTTCTTCAGTGGAAAAACAAAATAATAACACTAATGAGGGACTGTTTTTATCTGCTCCAAGATAGTTGAAATTAGTTTTCATACCCCCCCTATGAGCCATTTAAAACTTATTGCTTCTCTTAAATCCTCCTTAATCATGCCAATTTTAACAGGCATTTTGGAGGAAATTAAAACACTCAATTTTGCTTATCACTAGCCCTGCTCCTTTACATTAGCCTAAAAGTACTACCTTATTACACATACAAACGGTAGTCATTTTTTGTGGCAGGTCATCTGTACATCGTTGGTATTGTTTTTGCTTTTTCTAATAACTATTTTGCTGCATTTTATTGAAACGGCACCATAATTAAAGCCCTGGGAGCTCCAAATTCCCAGCTAATGCATCCTCCTCTATAATTCTCAGACAGAAATCATGCATGTGTGAATGACCTTTTCCAAAATGTGAGCATTTATTAACACAGGCTTAATTAAAAAAGGTAACAAAACATTAATTTCTAACATGTCATGTGTGTGGTTGGCTAGTCACCAAATTGCAATGATACTAATTATATCTCCTTTAATTTCTGCATGATTACTTCTGCCTTGACATACTCTCGATAAAAAACAAATGCAATTTACATAATGTCCTTAAAAAATAATATGCCATGTCAAACATCAGTTCAACCTGCTTATTGATATACAGTACACAATTCAAATCAATTTAACAGTAGTTTTGTTTTAACAAAAGGAACCTATTTTTTACCTGCTTTTTTAAATAAAACAGTGGTTTCATTTGCATATATTTTAGAAATGAATTTGGCTGTTACACAGAACTATTAAGTTGTCTCTGAAAATAGGCTGCAGATTATTAACTGAGAATACTGCTAAGCCAGTCTTGTAATTCAGACATACCTGCCATTCATCACCGGCACCTCTTGGACCTATCTGCAGTCCACACTGCAGTAAGCAATTAGAACTTGGAGCATGTCCAGGATGGCGCTGGAAGCAGACGCTCTTTAGTGGGGATTTGAGCGACCAAAGTGTTTCTCTTTCATTTATTGGGCGCAGTAACTGCTTTAAAGCCCTGGATCTGCCCCCTCTGCCACTCTGCTGTATGATGAGGGAAAGCCACCTTACCTGTCGGGCGGGCACCTCAGGGGATCCTCCTAATTTGGTGGGAGAGGCTTCTCCCGGCACTATTACTGCCAATATGGCTACCCAGACGAAGAAGCAGAGCTCACAGTCCCCTACTCTGATGGGTCTGGTGGCAGTTATGCAGGCCATCGCCACCTGCCAGTCTACATTGACAGCTAAGATTGATTATCCGCAGGCAAACATTGGCTTTATTTGGAAAAACTTGGATTCTTTTCGTGAGCGGCTGATGCAGGTGGAACAGCGGGTCTCCTTGGCGGAAGAACCTATGCATGACCATAACACTGATCTTCATACCCTAAAAGTGAAAGTTACGTTCTTGGAAACTCGAGCAGAGGATGCTGAGAATCGTAAACGGAGGAATAACTTCCGCATACTTGGTCTGCCTCAACTGGGCTATATCCCTCTTATTCCCACTGCATCCTTCCCACCCCAGGCCTACAACTGTCACCCCGCTCTGTTGGGTTGAGGAATTTAAATACCTGGGAGTTTCTGTGGGTGGCCTATCTTCAAAAAAAAAAAAAAATAGTGCACTGTCCCTTTAAATTAAATTCTGTGTTGTGATCAATACACACATATGAATAAAAAACAATGTGCAAATAAAGTGCAAGCAGTTAGGACCTTAAATGTCTCCCTTGCAAATAAGCAGAGATGTATAGTAACGAAGTAGAACTACTTAAGTACTGTACTTAAGTACCGAAATGCGGTATCTGTACTTTCCTAGAGTAGAATTTTTTTCTCCTACTTCTACTTTTACTTCACTACATTTTTTCGATGATTTCGATACTTCTACTCAAGTATTTTTTTTTTTTGTGCTGCATAGTTACTCGTTACTTTTAAAAAAATTACCACTGCCAGAACAGTAGATGGCAGGTTGCATAAAGCTCACAAAAATGTGTATAATGTCATTTGTAAATCAGCGCATACGAAAATAAAGGCTGTGTATAATAAAAGCTGCTATACCAAATCTTTCCAATAAAAAGAAAATATGAAACAAACAAATAAATGGTGCTACAGCGCTTAAAGTGCATCAAGAAACTACTAACAAACACAGGTTAATCATTTGAATAAATCATTTGAAATAATAAAAACAATATGATGTTCATACTTTTGACTTCTTTCTTTAACACAGTACTTGTACTTCTACTTTCAGTACTTGAGTAGAAATTTTTTTTCAAAGCTACTGGTACTTTTTACTTTTAGTACTTAAGTAGCAAATTTTTTGAAAAAACTACTTGCAATACTTAAGTAAAAAAAATGTTGAATACTTTAGTACTTCTACTTAAGTAACTTTTTCTGCGAGCACTTCCACTTCTACTCAAGTAATTTTTTGATCGAGCACTTGTACTTTTACTCAAGTAGAAATTTCAAGTACTTTATACAAGTCTGCAAATAAGAAAGTGAAAACAAACCTATTATGTGACTTAAACAATGTGCAAAATCAGCAGTGACTGGAATTAAAATGATTCTTTAAGTCAAAATATAAACAAAAAACAGTAAATCAAACCAACAAATAATAGTCACATATGTATGTGAAAAGTGCTCAATGTGCAGTACGCTCTGCTCCTTTAAAGAAGATGGGCACTTACCGGGTGGCCACACTTACAGTGTTGATCTCGAATTACAGGGATCAAACAAACAGGTTATCCAACCAGCAACAGGTGACACCCAAATCAGATTTGCATTCTGGAAGTTTCACTCCATATAGAATCAAATCATATAGGATCCGCTTTTGGTCATCCTTAAATCACTCATCAGCCAATCACATATAAAGCAAGCAGGGAGAAGCTCATAGCACAATACAGCATAGAAAGTTTATTTAAAAAAAAAAAAGGGTAGAATCCACTTACATTTAAGCATTGAATAACAGGCTCTCGGTGACATCACACACACTCTCCTCTGACACGTTTCCACAAAACAGCCTGTTATTCATTACCTAAATGTAAGTAAGAAACATTTTAAGTCCAGTCACTGCTGATTGTGCACATTGTCACATAAGTCATATGTTTGCTTGCAATTTATAATTTGCAAGGGCCCTTATTGCTTGCACTTTATTTGCACATTGTTTTTTGTTCATATTTATGTATTGATCACAACATAGGATTTAATTTTAAGGGACAGCGCACAATTTTTTTTTGAAGATTTACAAATTTGTCCAGTGTCGGTAATATATAGTCTGCAGCAGTTCTATTGGGTGTATTCAATTATACCTTGATTTTGGGTGTACGGAGTGCAAAAATGTCTTTTTTATACTGTGGACTCCTATACTGACCTGAATTTGCAACCAGTGTGCTTCTTGGAGGTCCCTTCCCCTCACTCTGGCTGGTAGGGTCAATCTTATTAAAATGGTGTTTCTACCCAAATTTTTATATTTATTTAGACACTGCCAAATTCCCTTGCTAAAGTCTTTTTTTCCGAAGACTAGACGGTGTTTTCTCTGAGTTTGTTTGGTCAGGGAAAACCCCTCAACTGGCCTTGTCGACTTTGCAGCTTCCTCTTAGTCAACTTTCAACTTTACTATTCAATGACTTTGCTTGTCATGAGTAAATGGTGGTTCTCGCAACCTAGAGATAATCCTGCCATCACTCAGGAAGTTGCAATCGTTGGCTCTTATTCTGCACTCAGTAATCTTGTGTTTTGTGGACTCAACCGGAGCTTACTGGATTGATGAGCCCAACCATAAAGGTTTGAAAACAAGCTCAGTCCAAATTTTGTTCACATGAAGCCTTTTCCCTGCACTTACTGCTATGGGGTAACCCAGCTCTTCCACATTTTCAGAGTATTCCTGATCCTAGGGTGTGGGCTACCAGAGGAGTTGTAGGCCTTATGCATATAGTTGTTGGGGGTCATCTTAGGAATTTTTCTGGCCTTAAGGCCTCTTTCCATCTCCCTAATTGGATGTTGTTTTGGTATTTACTGCGCTGACACACCTTTTGCTATTAGTTTCCCTCACAGTTTAGGGTGGAGTCCAACCCTACTGAGAGGCTGCTTACTGCTAGCAAGCTTGATAAACCTTTATCCTCTATCTTCCCCTTTCTTTGATCTACTCCACCAGGGTTGACTGGGTATACCAGAAAAGGCTTGTAGACATTTTTTCCCTTGATGGAGAGGCTTGGGAGGATTATTTAGGTTTCTATGTTAATACCATGATCTTGGCTAGGAAAAGGTTTATTCAGATTAAATTTATGCATTGAGCCTATTATACTCCTCAGCGCTTCCTCTGTCTCTTCTAACTGCCTTCATTGTCAATTGTCCCAGGCCTCATTTTTTCACATGATCTGGTCCTGTCCTTTACTTCTGTTGTGTTAGGAGGAAGTTGTGGCTGATCTTGAAAAAGTGTGTAACTTGACTCTTCGGATTGGATCCCAAGTTGTTGCTTTTGAATGTTTTTGGAGACCCTCCTCCTGGTAAATATGTCCATTTGTTTATTTGTTATGCTACCTGCAATGCTTGTAGGAAAACATTAGTTAAGTGGAAGTCTGTCCATCCTCCCACGTTTGTTTCCTGGCATGCTATCTTGAATGTGCTTCTACCATTATACAAACTTACCTATATAAATTACAATTATCCTAAAAAGTTTGATAAGATCTGGTCCGCATGAATTGATTCCTTGGGGCTCCGATGGAGACTTGGTGGTTCAGCCTCGAGTAGTCTTGCTAGTCTGGGGATCGATATGAGTACCCGTGTTAGTGGTATGGTACCGGCTCAACCCTCCCCCCCCCTTTACTCCCCTCCATCCCTTCTCCGCCTTGCCCTTCTCCCCCCCACCCCCATCACCCTGCTTATTAGTCCTTTTTTCCTGTTAGGTTAGGTTGTCAGGTGCATATATCTTGCTTATAGCTCTGTTTATAACTCATGTACCCTTTACTTTAGTCTTTGATTTTTTTGACCTGTGGCAATTTGTGAACCCTTCATATAATTATATTAGTGCTCGAAATAATGCGGATTTCTGTATACTGCATATGTTGCTATAACTGTTGACATTTTCTTTGTTTTTCTTAATAAACTTACCTATTTTGTTAAAAAATAATAATTACAACTTGGTGCATGACCTGTTTAACCATAAATTTGCAAACAATTGCTAAAAAGAGTTGCTAATAAAATTATCCCTATGTCTCTCCCTAAACTTGTTCACAATGTTAAAGAGACTCTGTCATTGAGAGGAAAAGAGACACACTGTTACAGGTATAAAGTTCAGGCTCCTAGAGATGCACATACCTGCAGTAACCTTCTTATCCTGGCTGAATAGCAAGCTATGTTGACAACCATAGCTCCAGCGTTTCCAGATAGTGTGAGAGCTTGTCTTAATGGCCAATAGGAAAGTAGAAAGCAGTGAGCAAGCTTCCGCAAAAAGTATCAACACTTTGCTGTCAGTACAGCCTGAGTTTCTGCTGTAACAAGAAAGAGAATGCAACAAAATTGTGTCAGCATTCAGGTGCTTCTTTATTTATTTCCAGGATCTGCAGATGTCTGAACTTCATACTTTCAGCAGTTTGCATACCACTTCCCACAAACAAAATTCTATTTATACTGACAGCATTATTCAAAGCATTAGGACCCTGAATGGTTAAAATGTATGGCTTTCTCTCTTACAGTCTAGCCAATACAGAGAATTACAAGAGCCAACCTGTGATGGCATGGCTCAGAGCACAGAGAAAAAAAGGCAGAAGGTTATATTTGTAGAGTTGATTGGTATCTTTGGGTATATTATAATTTTGTTAATATTGTTTGCTTAACAATTAAGTGTTGGGATTTAGGTCATGCACAGACTGTGAAGTCTCCCTTCCTCATACACACATACACCATCTTATGCTGATTATAATTTGATGAGCTGCTACAATTTATTTTCTGCTTATCACTGTAGTAATCAGTCGGCCATGCATTAATTCCAATTGTTTCCATTATTTTTGGATATATTTTGATTTTGTTTAGGAACCTTTTTTTTATTATTCAACAGTGTTTTTGTTTCTTCAACCCACAGTTCCTAAATATTCCAGAACATGTTATTGAATTATTAAAAGTAAAACTGAAGGTGACATTGTGCACAGAACTTTTAACAAATGCTTATGAGATTTGAATTCTCTGGTGGCACTAAAATTAATTTTGCCTGGGATAAAATAGCATGGAAGATAGAATAAAATTAAACTTTAATTGCACCTGGAGAATTAATTGATCCAAAAGCAAGTTATAAAATTTTCAGTGACACAGGTATCCTCGATCTCTTCAAAAATAAAGGGAAGCTTCTGTAGCATACAGAACCCTAAAATACATTATTATATACGCTTGATTCAAGTTTTATAACCAACTCATTATTATATAGTGTTGTGTTTCATAATGATATATTAAAAGATTAGTCACCTAAAAACGGTTTAAGGTTTAAATGAAAAGCGGAAAGTACTTTTATCTTTTGTGGATACATATTGTAAAATCTTTGGGTTCCCAGTCCCACACACCCAACATAGCTATGTTATACATTTTATCCACTAAAATATTTTTGCCTTAGCCAGTAACACCAATGTCTCACTGCTGAAGTCTACAGGTAACATAAGAATATGATCATGTTTTCAATATACCCCTATCCATCATAACATAAAGTGGTTGTAAACCTCAGAAATGGAATATGAACCAAGCATATCCCTCTATATTGTATACTTTTCTTAATTAATAGACCTAAGCCTTATTTCTGTCTGCTACCTGGTTCCTCTGTAAATCAGCATACATCACTTCTGACAAGTTTTCCTGATACAGAGAGAAAGGAAGTGATGGGGAGGAACCTCCAGTACCTAGTTGTGATTGATAGCCTCAGCTCTATTCCTATGTGCTGTGTGAATGGGGGGGGGGGGTGTTCCTTCCCACTAATTAGCTCTCAACTCTCCTCACTAAACTCTGCAGAGTATAATTTCAGCTCTGTGCCTCCTGTTTTCTGTCAGCTGAGACAAGCTTCATAAATTCTGGACTTTGAATGGATATAACTGGGATATAAGGGACAACTGCAGATAAACAGGTACAACTTATGTAAGAGTATTTGTAGAATTTTTGTGTATCACTAGAGGTCAGTCACTGGGTGTATGTAAGGGTTTACATCAGCTTTAAAATAATAGCAGGTGGATGGTGCTGAATAGGGTGGGGGCTCAGGTTTGTAGTGATTGGCCTTAGCTCCAAGTTTGGCAGATGTACAGCAAATTTACAGAACTCAGGTGTTCCCCTTTGCATGCAGAAATAAAATGAACAAAAACAAAGATGCTTGTATTAGGTGCTTCAAGTTCTAATTTTGGGAGGATTGTTAAGTTCAATACCTTTATCACCTAATAGGTTCCCATGTTGATGATCTTTCCACTTACCACTTACTTGAAATACCCTATTCATCAGTCAGTTTTAATAGAAGTTATGGTTTTTATTTTGATAATACTTTCTAAAAGAACATTTAATATCAGAGCTACTGTTCATAAAATTGATTGTCCTGACACTAGGCTAAAAGCCTTATCTCTGTTGTCCATGTTTCTGCATTTCTACTTCAGTCTTTTTCACTTTCCTTTACTTTCAAGCAATTGAAAAACTGTTACAAATAATGTTGTGTGTTTAGAACAACAATATTTCATTTAGCATAACTGCCCAAATGTATAATCAGAAAATATCCTAAACTAGAGAATTGTTCCTAACAATACCAAAAATGTAGTGTTAAATTTGGGATACAGTTCTTCATTGTCCATTGTCAATGTTCTTTCTTTGTTGTGCCGTAGAGTGTAGACAACCAGACTGGTCACATCACTGATGAAAACTTGGTAATGTGTGGCTGTGTTTGTCTTTTCTACATTGGTAAATACAAAGAGACTTCTTTACCAAAACATCTGACATAGGTCTGAATTTCTGGAAATGCATCTCAGGCCAAGGGGATAACACAGTTTTGGTGATATTTCATCATTTGTTTGCAAGCCTTTCCTATGGAGGTACTTAGGAAGAAAGACATTATGAAATGGACATGCTACTATCCGAATACACAGAAATACACCTAATAATATTATTTGTTTATAACGTGTGTACAGTAAAGCCTGGTACGTACAGTACGTTTTTTTGGGGCTGAGCAGAAAAAAAAACAGGAACTCACAAGGAGGTCTTTGTACTAACGATATGATGATATTGCAGCCATCTTCCTGCTGATTGTGTTCTGAAAGGAGGATTACAGTAAACCCCCCTCCATTGCGGGGGTTATGTTCCGGACCCAGCCACGAAAAGTGAAATTCCGCGAAATAGAAAAACCCTATTAAAATGCATTGTAGGCATGTTTATTTTACTGTCACTGTACGTGTAGAAGCATTTTAAGGTCTTTAAACACACTTTTAAAACAATAGAAACTCATTTAAACACATAAAAGATACTAAGAGACATAGCAAGAGCTATGGAAAACACAAAAATATTTCATTTTTAATGATTTATATAGTAAAATAACATTACAAAAAAACGCGAATTACCGGGACCGCAAAAACTGAACCGCGATGGAGCGGGGGATTACTGTACTCCCCACCCAAACATACTGGTCATCACTCGCTGCCATTGAGTTGAGACCGCTGATCAGATGCCAATCAGCTGCTGGTTTTCCAGAAAGCTCGTTTGACAGAAGCTGGCTGTGTGATTAGCCTCTGTTAAACAAGGACCTGTAAACAGGAGCAGAATGTTGGCTGGTATCTACTGTACCGGCTTATTGTGGCCAATATTCTGTTCATTTGTACTTTGCTTTAGAATATGATGCCTATATAGTTTATATATTTATATGACATTTACAAAACTATGTATCCACAAAGAAAGTCATAGAGCAGCATAATAAAAGAGACCTATGTGGTACATAATTAAAATCCCCACTGTAGCTCAAAGTGAACTCATCATGCCATTTCAATTTCAATCTGCCTGGATTGAGCTCTGGATCCAAAGTAAAGGGTATATATAGGACCTGTACTTCTGTCTCAGTTTGAATAAAGACTCCATCCATATGTAGTGCACTGCTCCATTTAGCAGGCCAGTGCCAGAACCTTGGTGACCAGCAGAGGCTCTGACAATAGGATGGTAAAGTATAACTAAAAGCAGAATTTATTTCTAGCTTTGGATAAAGTAAAGAGGGATTAGAACACAGTCAGTTTTTATTGCTGTCTGTGCCTCCGTTTTAGAGATTTACCCTCTTTAATTGTCTTGTTTGCCATTATCATTCAAAGTAGAAAAAAATCCCAAATGTTGGGCTGTTCCCAGGAGCGTAATAGAGGGGAAATCTTCCGAAGGGAAGGACCAAGAATTTCCTCATTATAGAGGGATTTCCTTCCACTTCTTCTTTGGGCTATTGGACAGGAAGTAACAGGAAATGGGACAGGGATGGAAAAAAATATTGGCAGGGGTTATGACCTTCCCTTACTTTAAAAAAAAAATAAAACATTTTTCCTTTAGTTGTACTGTAATGGTAAGAGACAAGATTTAGTGCTGTGAGGGGGCTGAACTTAGGCTGACTTGGACAGAAGTCAAGACCCTAGGATGCAGAAATGAAACTAAATATAAAAACACATTATTTTGTGCACTATATAGCACCTGTTATTGACCAGATCTGTTCGTTTCTGCACTTTGTAAAACCGGGTTGGATCCATTTAATAACAATTAATCCATTCCCAACTGCCATTTTTTCCTGGGAAGATCGAAAAATGAAAAATGTTATTGGCCACTATCTTGTTGCTGTTTGTTATAGATACATTTTTTAAATGAAGCAGTATTTGCTGTTTGTAAACTTTGGAAGTCGTCCTGTGCCACATACAGTATCTCACAAAAGTGAATACACCACTCACATTTTTGTAAATATTTTATTATATCTTTTTATTTGACAACACTGAAGAAATTACACTTTGCTACAATGTAAAGTAGTGAGTGTACAGCTTGTAAATTTGCTGTCCCTTCAAAATAACTCCACACACAGCCATTAATGTCTAAACCGCTGGAAACAAAAGTGAGTACACCCCTAAGTAAAAATGTCCAAATTGGGTCCAAAGTGTCAATATTTTGTGTGGGCACCATTATTTTCCTGCATTGCCTTAACCCTCTTGGGCATGGAGGTTACCAGAGCTTCACAGGTTGCCGCTGGAGTCCTCTTCCACTCCTCCATGACGACATGATGAAGCTGGTGGATGTTAGAGATCTTGCACTCCTCCGTCTTCCACTTCAGGATTCTCCACAGATGTTCAATAGGGTTTAGGTCTGGAGACATGCTTGGCCCATCCCCCACCTTTACCCTCAGCTTCTTTAGCATGCAGTGGTCTTCTTGGAAGTGTGTTTGGGGTCATTATCATGCTGGAATACTGCTCTGCAGCCCAGTCTGCAAAGGGAGGGGATCATGCTTTGCTTCAGTATGTCACAGTACATGTTGGCAATCAGGGTTTCCTCAATAAGCTGTAGCTCCCCAGTGTCGGCAGCACTCATGCAGCCCCAGACCATGACACTCCCACCACCATGCTTGACTGTAGGCAAGACACACTTGTCTTTGTACTCTTCACCTGGTTGCCGCCACACAGGCTAGACACCATCTGAACCAAATAAGTTTATCTTGGTCTCATCAGACCACAGGACATGTTCCAGTAATCCATGTCCTTAGCCTGCTTGTCTTCAGCAAACTGTTTGTGGGCTTTCATCTTTAGAAGAGGCTTCCGACTGCCATGCAGACCAATTTGATGCACTGTGCGGTGTATGGTCGGAGCACTGACAGGCTGACCCCCACCCCTTCAACCTCTGCTGCAATGCTGGCAGCACTCATACGTCTATTCCCAAAGACAACCTCTGGATATGACACTGAGCACGTGCACTCAACCTCTTTGGTCAACCATGGCGAGGCCTGTTCTGAGTGGAACCTGTCCTGTTAAACCGCTGTATGGTCTTGGCCATCGTGCTGCAGCTCAGTTTCAGGGTCTTGGCAATCTTCTTATAGCCTAGGCCATCTTTATGTAAAGAAACAATTCTTTTTTTCAGATCCCCAGAGAGTTCTTTGCCATGAGGTGCCATGTTGAACTTCCAGTGACCAGTATGTCAGAGTGAGAGGCATAATACCAAATTTAACACACCTGCTCCCCATTCACACCTGAGACCTTGTAACACTAACGAGTCACATGACACCAGGAAGGGAAAATGGCTAATTGGTCCCAATTTGGACATTTTCACTTAGGGGTGTACTCACTTTTGTTTCCAGCGGTTTAGACATTAATGGCTGTGTGTTGAGTTATTTTGAGGGGACAGCAAATTTACACTGTTATACAAGCTGTACACTCACTACTTTATATTGTAGCAAAGTGTCATTTCTTCAGTGTTGTCACATGAAAAGATATAATAATATATTTACAAAAATGTGAGGGGTGTACTCACTTTTGTGAGATACTTTACATATCTAGCAATAAGGCGTATTTAATACTGATGTGCAAGCATTGTGTTGATAAGAGACTTTTGTTTATTGTGACATTTTATTATGTTTTATTGATTGTGTAAAAATGTTGTGCTGAATGTGCAGTTCACAGCCCTGTTTAATTTATTCTACTTGAACTGTGGTGCCATACTGTCTGTATTCTGCTTTAAAGTTGTTTCATTGAGCTGATATTTATAAGTATACTTTCTAGAAGGTTGTGCGCATTATGTGTCTTCTAACCTTCTTAGACATATACCATAAAGGTCCCATCACAAGAATAGCCGAGAATTGCTGCTACTGACCCAGAAGTGATCACAATCATTTACAGAACAGTAGTTGTGATTCTGCTGCCCAATGGAGAAATCACCTCTGTGATAGAGCTTAATTTAGTGGGGAAGGGGAATAGCAAGCCTTTTATTTCATTTAAATTGAAATCAAATAGAGGATACAATGAGGTCTTACTAAAGGGTAGAGGCTAACCACCTTACAAAATATTAAAATTATTTTTTTGCCAAACAATTTTTCATTAAGTCTAGATAATAAAGTGAAGCCATGTTTACTTCAATCAATCAATTAGGTACTAGAAAATCCATTTTTTAACCCCTGCAAGCAAATGGGTATTCAAAGTGAATCCTATATACTGTATTAAAATTTACTTTGCAAAGGGAACAGCCTCTACTTCAGTAAATGAACATAGACTTGTAAAAGGACCAGTAAAGTGTATCGCTGTAAGTGTGGAAGCAGGACCTGCAAATGTAAAAAGAAAATATAATAAAAATAATTGTCTACACACATGTACATGTGTGATTAAAAAGTATTTAGCCCCTTTCTTTGCCATGAGATGCCATGTTGATCTACCAGTGACCAGTATGAGAGAGTGAGAGCGATGACACCAAATTTAACACACCTGCTCCCCATTCACACCTGAGACCGTTTAACATTAACGTGTCACATGACACCGGGGAGGGAAAATGGCTAATTGGGCCCAATTTGGACATGTTCACTTAGAGGTGTACTCACTTTTGTTGCAAGTGGTTTAGACATTAATGGCTGCGTGTCAAGTTATTTTGAGGGGACAGCAAATTTACACTGTTATACAAGCTGTACACTCACTAGTACTTTACATTGTCACATGAAAAGATATAATAAAATATTTCCAAAAATGTGAAGGGTGTACTCACTTTTATGAGATACTGTATGTATGTATATATATATATATATATATATATATATATATATATATATATATATATATATATATATATTTATATACATATACACACACACTGATCAGCCATAACAATGGCATCTGAAAATTGGTGGGATATATTAGGCAGCAAGTGAACATGTTGTTCATGAAATTGATGTGGTGAAAGCAGAAAAAAAATGGGTATCGCAGTTTGTTGTGTATGGGGCTGTGAAGCCTATGGTGACCCATGTCCACAGCCAAAAGCTTCTTCAATGGTCACATGAACATCAGAACTGGACAACAGAGCAATGGAAGAAGGTGGCCTAGTCTGATGAACCACATTTTCTTTTACATCGTATGGATGGCCCGGTACGCATGCATCACTTACCTGGGGAAGAGATGGCACCAGGATGCTGTATAAGAAGGCAAGTCGGTAGAGGCAGTGTGATGCTTTGGGCAATGTTCTGCTGGGAAACCTTGGGTCCTGCCATTCATGTGGATGTTACTTTGGTATCCATGCCACAATGGGTCAGAGCTGTTTTAGCAAAAGGGGGCCATACTCAATATTAGCTGGGTGGTCATAATGTTATGGCTGATCAGTGTATATCTCATGTTAGCAGGTTGCAATCTCCCTGGACCACCACTATGAAAATGATCACATCAAAAGGCATATTAATTATAACAGGAGGGCAGCATCTCTTCATGTGTCAGCACATAGTTACCATATCTAACAAACTCACACCTGATTAATGCACTTCATTTCTTTGGCTTTTTGAAAGCGTTAATTGACATCTTTGATATGCATCAGCACAATAAAATAGTTTAATGAATGTCCTCTGCTAACTGTGATATTACTGTAAAAGATTTGGAACAGTCAAAATGTTTAAAGAGAAAGTAAACTAACAGAACAAGTATGACAATATATACTGTATATATATATATATTTACAGTATCTTACAGTAGCTCACATTTTTGGAAATATTTTATTATATCTTTTCATGTGACAACACTTTGCTACAATGTAAAGTAGTGAGTCTACAGCTTGTATAACAGTGTAAATTTGTTGCTGTCCCCTCAGAATACTTCAACACACAGCCATTAATGTCTAAACCGCTGGCAACAAAGGGGAGTACACCTCTAAGTGACAATATCCAAATTGGGCCCAACTAGCTATTTTCCCTCCCCGGGGTCATGTGACTTGTTAATGTTAGAAGGTCTCAGGTTTAATATTGAGCAGGTGTGTTAAATTTGGTGTTATCGCTCTCAATCTCTCATACTGGTCACTGGAAGTTCAACATGACACCTCATGGCAAAGAACTCTCTGAGGATCTGAAAAAAAAGAATTGTAGCTCTACATAAAGATGGCCTATGCTTTAAGAAGCTTGCTAAGACCCTGAAAGTAAACTGCGGCATGGTGGCCTAAGACCATACAGCTGTTTAACAGGACAGGTTCCACTCAGAACAGGCCTCGCCATGGTTGACCAAAGAAGTTGAGTGCACATGCTCAGCGTAATATCCAGAGGTTGTCTTTGGGAAATAGACATATGAGTGCTGCCAGCATTGCTGCAGAGGTTGAAGGGGTGGGGGGGTCAGGCTGTCAGTGATCAGACCATACACGGCAAACTGCATAATATTGGTCTGCATGGCGGTTGTCACAGAAGGATGTCTCTTCTAAAGATGATTCACAAGAAAGCCCGCAAGCAGTTTGCTGAAGAGACCAAGTCTGATGAGACCAAGATAAACTTATTTGGTTCAGATGGTGTCAAGCATGGCGGCAACCAGGTGAGGAGTACAAAGACGAGTGTGTCTTGTCTACAGTCAAGCTGTATATCCTGTTACTATATTATACTTTGAAAGGGAGAGTTATGTGTCAATCCAGCATAGCTTTCTAATACAATGTGGTTGATTTACTAAAGGCAAATAGGCTGGTCCCTTTGCAAAGAAATTTTCCCCAGAGCTCAGTGAGGTGGAACTCAGCCTACTTCCAACATCCAATCATGTTCAAGCAAAGATGCTGTTTTGTTTATTTTTCTTGCATGTGACTGAATAGTTTTTGCAAAACAAAATGTTATTGCATTTTCTAAGCTCTGGGGAAAATTTTCCTGTAAGGTGCAACTTTCCTTGAAAAATGATCGCCTGATTAACTTTAGTAAATCATCTTGTAAATTGGTGACTTGGCCAATCCTGTTAACAACATATCCCAATGGGAAATCTAAACACAAATGGAAAAACAAACAGGTCTTGCTTTATTCAATACAAACATGAAGTAAAAAGACTCCAATCATTGGAGACGTGACATGAAATTAAAATAAATTTTGATATTGCACATCACAACAAAACAACCCATATTAGCACCACCCTCAAACTATAGAGTTCCGCCCCCTACACAAAAGCTGCATAGCATGATAGCCAGTAGGTGCAGAGGACGGGAGTCCTCCCAACTCGTTTCCGCCTTTTGTCTTCTTTAGGGGTGTTTACAAAGAGGGTTCAGATAGGTTTAATTATGAAGTAGATTATATTGCAACTTTGGAGGAGATTGCATATGTTCACATCAGCCAGGTTAGATACCCACTGGTAGCCAAATAACGTCAAAGGGGTTGGGTAGGTGTCAACCCTAGGAAAAGGGGGGACCCATTCCTAAGACATCCAATAAGGGTAGGAGGTGAAAAGGAAGAGGAAACCAACAACTCTCCTTCCCCTCAACCCCAATGAGAAGAAATAAACACAGATCCCTTCTGGCAAACAGCCTATTTCTGTTTAGTAAATCATCCCCAGTGAGAGAGCAGACACAGCCATCTTATGAACTCATGCTCAAGTGTTTCTGCCTGACAAACATATATGCTGTTTAACCTGCCAAAGAATTGCATTTCTGTTCTGATAGTATCTTGAAAAAAAACCTTACACGTCGGCCATACTGCAAAACCTGAAATATAGCTCTGCTATTTCTTGGTTCACTTTTACAACTTAAAGAGGCTCAGTCAAATAAATAAAAATCTGAAGAAAGAACATACCTATAAAGAATGAAGATAATAATGATCTCTCCTGCTGCCTGTGCTGCTGAACACTGCTGTGTTCAATAGAAGTCATCCCCAGAGTCCACTGGAATACCAAAACTTCCATGAGTGTGGAACTCCTATGTACTGTAATGACATGGAGGAATCATTGAGCTCTGTGAGGGACATAGGAAACCCACACTCCTGGAAGTATCTCATCTGCTTGCTCACATGACCGAGGTGTTACTGGGTAATTCATTGGCCAATGATCAGACTGAGTTGGATAAGTGACTCCAGAAAGTGTAAAGCTGATTCTGGAATTGTGTATCACCTGCTTAGCTGTCTGGAGTGATAAATATATATACAGTATACATCACAGGACTGCCTGAACCGGATTCTAATCATTTGAAAACTCAGATAGTTTACATCTATGTATTTTAAGGCATGTATTTACATATTAGCCTGGAATTCTATTTTAAAGCGGTTCTTCAGTCATTTCTTTAAATAAAATTAAAATTTAGCAGCTATAAAAAATACTCTAGCTACTAATCAACAGACACTCACCTGTACATGGATCTAGTGCCATCCTCACCCAGGCCAGTGTCTTCACCGATCTTCAATCCCTGGCAGCGGCTTGCTAACTTTGGGCAGTCAGCCATGACTCTTTGGGGCTACACAGCCAATTGCCCACTGTGCATGCGAGAGCCACGCTGTGTAAAGGGTCCTGCAGCCTTCTGGGACCTGTGACATGTGCCAGAAGGTTGCAGGCAGGGAGAAGAATTAGGCCTAGGGAATCCAAGCGGAAGTGGGTACCTGTCAAAACTGAGGAGGGTAGGAGGAGGAAGAAGTACTGTGTAATAGTACCAACATCCTGAGTATAAACAATATATAGCAGAGAAAGAGTAGGAGACTTTTAGGTACCGGAAAGAGACATAAAGTACAGTATAATAGAAGTCAAGAGTTTTTTTAAACTGCTTGCTGTCTGCCCACTTAGAAGTTTTACTGCTGCAGGGCGGCAGCTGTGTGCCAGATCAAATATACATACATTATTCTTGACTCCCACATACAGGTCGTGCGGGCACCTCCGGCGTGCCATTTCAGCTGTGATAATTCACAGCAAAAGCCGGTCTGCAGGTGCCGGGCACTCAATGTCCTCTGGCACCCGCCAATCGTCGGTAAACTTCCCAGAATGGGGATCTGCTTATGTAAACAAGGCAGATCCCCATTCTGACGGGGGGGGATGAATTTTGTGCTCCTGCAGGGACTAGAATCTATTATTTCCCCCAGTAAAAGCAGCTCACATAGTAAACACAAACACTGGCTAGGCACACAGTTAACCATTTAATCGCCCAAGATGTTAACCCCTTCCCAGCCAGGGTCATTAGTACAGTGACAGTGTATATTTTTAGCACTGATCACTGTATTAGTGTCACTGGTGTCCTTCTAAAAAAGCCATGTGGGAGAGTGGTGTAACGCATAAAGGGGGAGTCAGGCGGACAGGCGGCATGTACCATTACTTGATCTGGATGCTGTGAGACCCTGTTACTCTGTTATATCATATTGCTTGTTTTTAAATGAATAAATATGAGTGCATTTCCTTAAGCTTGGCTGGTATTCTCTTATGCATTTTAACCACCATACTGCACTATTGGAGGTTTTTAACTTTATTCTGAGAGTTCTGTGGAGTCATCCCAGCTGGGGAAGTTCCACCATCAGAGGAGGACGTGAGCAGAGGATCCACTATCTGGTGTAAAGGACTGAATACCATTAGGCTGTGTTGGCCTTTTAGAGGGTCTTGTCCTGAGGTGAGCAAGTATTTCCCCTGGTGATGGAGCACTCTTGTTATATGGTGGAGCAGATATTAAAATATGAAGATGCACTAGAGCAGTTTATGTGTGGACTGTTGGGACTTTATTTATTTACCTAATATGTGTTTTATGTATTTTTCAATGTATCAATGTCTATAGCAATTTTTTAGCACAGGAGTTTTTATTATTACCCAATATTAATGGAAGTCACTATTTTTTGTTTTTTCAATTGATTGAAGTAAAAAATATTGTTTTATTTATTTTTTTCAAAATTGCCACTCTTTTTTATCTATAGCGCAAAAAAAATAAAAAAAATAAATAAAAAAGCAGTGGTGATCAAATACCAGCAAAAGAAAGCTCTACTTGTGGGAAAATTTTTATTTGGATACAGTATTGCACGGCCATACAATTTTCAGTAAAATGAAAGCAGTGCCGTATTGCAAAAGCGGCCTGGTCATGAAGGGGAGTAAACCTTCCGGAGGTCAAGTGGTTAAACAGTCATAAAATCGTACATAATCAAGCCTAATACAGGAATAACACATACAGTAGTAACTATTAATTATGTGTGAGTCTTGCTGTTTTGGGCTCAATTAAGGAATATTTTATGACTGCTTCAAAAAAACAATCAACTTTTATTATACTGTATGCACTTTATGATCCATTCTGGTACCGTAAAGTAGAACTATAGGCAAAACTTTTTTTTTTTTTTTTTCATTTTGGATAGAGCAAAGGAGGGTTATAACCTCTGTCAGATTTTTTTTGCCATCTGTGTCCCATTGAGGAGATTTCCCTTCACTTCCTGTCCCATAACCAAACAGGAAGTGAGAGGAAATCCCTGCAAATTAAGAGAATTCCATGAGGACCCCCAGGTCACCAGAACTAGTGTTCCCAATGAAAGATTTCCCCTCTATTACTTTTCTGGAGACAACCCAGATCTTGGGATTTTCATTTACTTTCAATGATAATGGTTAACAGGACAAATAGAGAGGAGGAATCTCCTTAATGACAGACAGCAATAAAAACTGAAAGGTGTTCTAATCACTCTCCCCTGAAACCAAACCAAAAAAAAAAGTTTTTCCTTTAGGTATACTTTAAAGTTCCCTTAATCTTTTTCTCCTATATATTCACATTGGTGGACAATTGTCAAATGCAACATTATTATAAGCTGGGCTGTTCAAAAACAAAGCTGGTAGCTATGGACCTAGATGCCAATAAACTAACAGACTGTCTTCCTGTTGTATTCTAAAAGGTAGAGCAAGCAAACTGAGCCATCTAAAGTAATAAAATCTGCTCATGCTGCGGCTGGGCAGTTCTATTTTTGCACTAAGCTCCCGGTTCTAAAGGTGTCTGAAGTTCTTCTGTGAAATATTCAGTACTGAGAGAAATTCTCAACATGCAGAGGCTTTGTAATATGTTTTTCTTAGATACTGCTCCCAGGTGTTTGACCTCTGTTAGCTGCAGTGGTCATTGTTTTCTATTCTTGGATATATAAAAGCAGAACCTACTTAACTCTGCCTATTCAATAAGAGTGACACAAGTCTTGACATGTTGGGTCATGTAGTTCTATCATATAAAATCAAATATATGTAAACAAGCTATTTGTATTGTCTGTGTAGATTTTCATTTACTTGGTTAACCGGTTGCCGACTGCGTTCAGGGAGAAGTGCGGGCGTGTGACCGGCGGACCCGATGTCCCCCGGTCACACTACGATCGTCGGTACAGCGGGAGAAAGGCAGAGCGGCTTATGTAAACAAGCCACCTGTCATTCTCCCCTGTGTAAAAATGCAGATCAGACGGTTCTACTACTGTAGAACCGTTGATCTCTGTTTTTATACTAGTAGCCATGTCCCACTACAGTTAGAATCACGCCCCTAGGGCACACTTAACCCCTCCCTGTCCAATACAGTTAACCCCTTCCCTGCCAGTGTCATTTTTACAGTAACAGTGCATATGTATAGCACTGATTACTGCAGTAATGTCACTGGTACCCCCAAAAGTGTCAAATGTCAGTCAAGGATCCGATCTGTCCGCCACAATGTCGCAGTACCGCAAAAAAAATCACAGATCGCCGCCATTACTCGTTTTAAAAAAAAACACCAAAAATGACAAAAATCTTTCCCTTTGTTAGTAAACGCGATAACTTTTGCGCAAACCAATCAAAATACGCTTTTTGCAATTTTTTTTTACCAAACATATGTAGCATAAAACAATTTGGCCAAAAATGGGGGGGGATTTCATATAAAAAAAAAGTGAAAAATATTGTTATTTTTGCAAAAATTACGCTCTTTTTTTGTTTATAGCGCATGATCAAAAAATCGCACAGGTGATCAAATACCACCAAAAGAAAGCTCTGTTTGTGGGAAAAAAAGGACGTGAAATTCGTTTAGGTACAGCGTCGCACGACCGCGCCATTGTCCGTTAAATTCACGCAGTAAAAAATCGCAAAAAAACCCCTGGTCAGGAAGGGGGTAAAATCTTCCGGGGCTTAAGTGGTTAATAGAATAGGTAATATTTATTAATAAAATTTAATTAAAATCCCTCCCCCCGTTATGATTTATGATATGATATATATACCCTCTTATTGCCTAGTACATCGGCCATTGTAAACCACTACTCACCTCTATAGGGGTAGGTATATATCTATAGCTTTTTATTATTGCTAGCTATGTCTCTCCAATCCCCACATCGGTCCCTGTGTGTTCATATGACCGTTTGGCTTGTTGCATTCAGAGTAACCATTTTCTGGGTTTCCCTCTGCAACGAACATCTCCCACTCTCCCTTGTTCCTTGTTCTATTTTTCTTTGTTTTGATTGACTGTGCGTTTTCTATAATATTATTACCATCTACATTTTTTCTTTTCCTCTTTTTTTTTTTTATTTCTCTTTTATGATTTGCTTATCCCGTATTCTTTGTTCCTTATGAAATATGATACATTTATTGCTATATCTGTCTAGGATATTTAGATTTTCTGATATTTGTAGACAGATGATTTATGAATAATAATGGTTTATTATGTCACACAGAGTCTGTATACCAGTAGCTCCAGAAGAAGCTTGATTCCTCAAGCGAAACATGTAGGGCATCTGGCTGCATGAACCATCCCTTACTTCTAGGGTTGTATCAACCATACTCGAGGACATCGAGTGTCATTTTTGGCATCGTCCCCAAGTCTTGTAGGATGTAATGTATATTACCTCTATATCACCACATCTCATGTGTTATGCAATAATTTTTTCATTTGATGTACAATTGTGTTTTACTGTAAGGTATATATTGGTGTCTTTTCATGTATATATTGCTATGTATAACTGAGTATCCCCCTGTGTTGGGGGTTTTCCCCTTGTTTTTATATGTCAATCAATAAAAATATTTTTTTACTTCACCTTTATTTGTGCCTATAAAGTCCATTCAACTCCCTCCAAATATCCAATATTTAATTAAAATTGTTTTCCCATTATTAAGATGTTTCACCATTCCCACTCATCCAAGTGGCTTCCTCAGTTCAAACGAATGTTGTCTACCACACTCACAAAACAAGTCTATTTAATGATCATCTACTGTACCTCTAGCTGAGCTATTTGTATTGCCTTTTATTCAAATACAATACACTGATAATATGCCTTTTATTGTATTATCACACAGAGCCCTAATATCCTTTGGAAATCAATGCCAAAGGAAATCACCAAAGATGACACGGTATATGTAACCCTATATGACTGTCAAGAGGCAATCAGACAATACAGTGCAACATACAGGCGGTCCCCGGGTTACAAACAAGGTAGGGTCTGTAGGTTTGTTCCTAAGTCGAATTTGTTTGTAAGTCGGAACAGGTGCATTTTTTAAGTGTAGCTCCAGCCAAAAGAATTATTTTTACATTTTTTGCATAGCATAGGGAAGGGTTAACACTCCTACAACATTTATTTTGCTGTCTGTGCCCCTGTTCAGTAGATTTCACACCACTTTCTGTCCCTGTGACAACTGGATTTTAATAATTTTGGGTTGTTGTGGAAACAAGGATTAGTGATAAACCCTCAGTGGAGACACCTTTTTCCCTTACTAGGGGTAGATTATCCTCCCACTTCCTGTTGTCTCCCTTCGTTTGTAACTTATGCCTTGTACACACGCAACGATTATCGGCCGACCGATCGGCCGTCTTTTGTCCAGTGTTGTTGTGTTGGTTGAAATGTGCTCTAGACTGCGCACTAATTTTCTCGGCCAACAACAACCAACTTCAGAAGTGATGTCATGTGCTGGTTTACTTTCCGTGTGTTTTTTCTTCTCTGAGCATGCCCAGTCTTGCTCATCTGATTTTTGTCTGCTGAAATCTGTACTGACTGACGGAAAATCAGCCGTTCTGTTTACGGCCAACAAAAATTTTAAAGCATGCACACCAGATTTTGTTCGGCCGAAAAGTCGCAGTTGGTTGTCGAAAGCATCATACTAACAAGCCGAAAATCGGTAGATCGGACGTTGGCCGAAAATTCACGGCCAACTATCGATGCGTGTGTACGAGGCATAAGAGTCATTTGTAAGTTAGATATTTGTAACCCGGGACTGCCTGTATAGGCAAAAATAATCTGTCAATTGCTCAGATCTATAATAAGGGGGTGTTTCTAAGGTCGTAAAAGCAAATTTTAGGCAGATAGATTGTAATGTAAAAAATGTAGCATATTATGGTAAAATGTGGATAAGACTGTTCCTTGTCCCTTATATAATTTAATCTCTTGAGCCATTCAAGCTCATTGACAGGGGTCCCAGGTCACTGCTCCGCTGCTACTACACCTTATATTGAATATCCCTAATTAAGCTACACAGAAGTAAGCTGATATTTGGAAATGTCTTTCATTGGTATTGCCAAAAGTACACTTTTACTCACCTGTAAAAGAAATCATGAATAGGTTTACCTTTTTGGCTTTGGCTGCTGCATCTCCACTCTCAGCTGCTGAAAGTATTCTACACTTCAGGGTCGGTCTGTAGAATACTCGCTCCTTTATTGACTGCTGTGGTTCCTCCCATTAGCTTGTACACCACTACAAGACAATAGAAGCCAGTGGAAAAAACAACAGCCAATAGGAAGAACAAGTATTTGACTCACTGATGATTAAATACTTGCAGTAGCGAAAATGGCGTTGCTTTCCAAAGTATTTGCTGCTGGAAAGGAATTTCTGCTTTATTTACAGGTGGGCTATTGGGTAAAAGTAAAATATGAACTGAGAAAATATATGGGAAATACCACTGCTGACCTGGAACAGGTTTGACAATCAGCAGTCTTCAGTTTCCTCTAACTTGCCTTATAGTTGTTTCACGTCAGTGACTCAGCAAGTTCTAAAATAAATGGCATCAAGGCACATTTTCAAAAGGAGGTAAGCAATGGCAGCAATTGGTATCATACAAGCTGCTTTTATTACATGCTGTATGGATACAAAAGCAAATATATTTTGGGTGTTTTTTCTAGGAACATGACATGCTGAGTGCAATATTGGTTACACAGTAGCCATAGAGATATAATTTACAGAAAAATGTAAATGACAGGCACATTCATTGGATGTTTGATTGCAGGTTTCATGTATCTGCCTTCCACATAGTGACCACTGTGTGTGAGTCATCTATGTTAAACAGAGAGGAAATAGGTCTTTCCAGATTCATTGGAGGGTTAATAGCGAAAAGTCAGGAAGCGCATAGAAGATGAAGTAAAGTGCTTGAGGATATAACTGAGGAATTCAAACCAAACTCCACACTTCAAAGGCATGGAAGTGCTTATTAAAACTCTCCTTCAAATTGAGCATTCTAATGTGAAAATTAAAACCTCTTATCCTGGCTTAGAAATATGGAGGAGTTAATGATGTTCTAAGCTTTGTTAAATAGAGATAATTGAAGGAAAACATACAATTATAAGCAGGCTGTATGGTTTAGGGCTGCATTAAACAATGAGAAGTTAGCAGTACATGAACTGTCATTGTTCTTTGGAGATAAGGATGGCATAATAACTTAACATTAAAAACAAGTCCATTACAGAGCAGTTCCCAGCCAATGATCACCGCCTGGTCCTGGGCAAAGATTTCAGAAGAATCAGACAACAACTGGTATATACATTCTTTCCAGCATGAGTTACTCCTGTAGATACAAAACACTGGGTTCTGACTACATTTACCAGATAAAAGTTAATAAACTCTCGAGGAAGGTTTGCATAAATGGCAGGGGAGTGTACTCAGAAAGACATAGAAGTGATCAGGAGCAGAGTTTTTTTTTTTTTAGGCCAAGTTGGAAGGTTTGCTCCTAAATCACAGATCTTGGCATAGGTTTGGGAAAGAGTTGGTTAACTAGGTTACATTTTCCATAGCTAGTACTTGTTTTACTAAGATAACCAGGGCACTGGGGATGTTTGCTAATTGCACTGACATAAACTCATACAATAAAAATATGCTTGACTATGCTGTAACCTGGCCATTCCCAGACAGGATTCAATTGAAACCTAGGGTTCCTCCAGGGGTTGCTAGTGGTTCCTTGAGCTGTAGCTTATTGACCTCTCAAAAGACAGTTCCTGTTTAAGTCTGGCTCCAAGGCCACTTGGCAGAGCCAGCAACATGACACCAATGATTTTTTTTAGCTGCCTATAAAGATAGCATTCTGATCATCATTGTAAAGAGAGCATTTTCCCAATTGACTGCCAATTGTAGGGGACATTCTTCATACTGACCCAGAATAAATAATTTTAGCAGGGGTTCCTTGAGACTTGCAAATTATTCCAAGTGTTCCTCTGGAACACACAGATTGAGAAAGGCTGTAACCAGCTCAGCAGGTAAATGGAACATGAACCTCTGTCCACTTTATAATATTTATGGTCAACATTACAAAATGTAATCTGAAAAATATTACCCCTTCACGCCTAAGGGTAAAACAAATGTTAATGTCAATGCACAATTTAGAAAATTTGACATGTGTTAGTAAAACTGTACATATCATCACAACTACTTTGTGTATCCAGGTGGATTTTTTCAGGACAAATTGGGCTTTCTTTTGGTGGTAAATGGTAACAGATTTGTCCTGTTTTTTTTGGTCCTGATTGTTATTACGAGACCCAGAGCTGTCGGTGGAAACTTGATCTCTGTGCGTTGCGCTCCCAGATTAAAATGAGATACGCATATATACGGCCCCATGGGGAAAACCCACTTACGTGAGGCCGCATATACTGTATGTGTGTAGTCAGCAAGAAGGGGTTAAAATAAAAACGTAACATAATTGGGATTACTAGCCCCAAAGTTTAATTGTTCACTAATAATGTAGTTCAAAAGCTCTTTAAAGTTTTATTCATTAATGGCACCCCAAAATGCATTCCGAAATCTTGTCCTGAAAATATGGATGTTAGTGCAAATAAAAAAAGTATCACAGACTGTACTCAATTGTTTTTGATGCCTATAAAACAAAAAATTTGTAAGTTGAAAAATACACAATAACAGTCTGCAGTTCTCGTTCATTGTTCTCACTCTACAAAACGTACATCGAACTCTACATCACTGGCCTTTGCATCGCTATTAAAGTAAAGCCCCGTACACACGTACTGATCGTCGGCCGAACGATCGGCCGTCTTTTGTCCAGGGCTGTCGTGTCTGTTGAAAACTGCAAAAGACTGCACACGAATTTTGTCGGCCAACAACAGCCGACTGCAGAAGTGATGTCATGTGATGATTAACTTTCCTTGTGTTTTTTATTTTCTGAGCATGCCCAGTCTTGCTAATCTGCTGTCTGTTGGACGAAATCTTTACTGACTGGCGAACAATCGGCCGTTCTGGTGTTGGCCAACAAAAATTTTAATGCCTGCACGACAGATTCTGTTTGGCCAAAAATGCGCTATCGGCTGTCGGAAGCATCATACTAACAAGCCTACAATCGGCCGATCGGTCGTCGGCTGAATATTTATGGCTGACAATCGGTACGTGTGTACGGGGCTTAAGTAAAGGAATCCCTTGTTATCACCAGGGTCACCAGAGCTAGTGTCCCCTTTGGATGAATTGCCTCTATTATTGTTTTGGGAGCAACCCAAAATTTGAGTTTTTCATTCACTTCCTCTTTCGATGATAACAGTAAACATGACAAATTTAGAGGGTCAATACTGTATCCCTAATGGGGGCAAAGAGAATAAGCTATTGTTCTCCAATTAGTTCTGGTAAATTCATACATTGTTCTTAGCCATTGTTGAGTGATCCTATCTACAGCCATCCTATATACACAAATGCACGATTCAACAGTGAAAGATGTAAACCAACCATATGAAAATACCATAACATTTCATATAAAAAAAAAAAAAAAAGATGATTTGGGTCTGTTTGTGAAGGCATACTTAAAGCCGAATGTCAGATAAACCTTTTGTTTGTTTAGGTTTGCACAGAGTGGAGAAGGGTTAGGACCTCTGTTTTGTTTGTATAGTAATCCGTGCATCACTGGGGAGATTTACCATGACTTTCTGTCAAGACAAGGTTGAAAGGAAATCCCTTCAGTGGGGATACAGACTGCAACAAAACATATTTAAAGCAGAACTTCACCCTAAAGGGGAAGTTCCACTTTATGTCCTCCTCCTCCCTTCTCTACCATATTTAGCATATTACATTTTTGGAGGGGAGCAGGCACCTAGTTTTGACAGGTACCCATTTCAACCTATACTAGCGGACTTTCAGCTCTGCCGTTTCCCTGCAGCCTTCTGGAACACATCAAAGGTCCCAGAAGACTGCGGGAACATTCACAAAGAACAACATAGCTCAAAAATGCACAATGGGAAGCTGGCTGTGAAGCCACAAGTATGTGAAGACACACTAAACATGCCAGCACTGGGGACCTAAAGACCGGCACTGCACCACCATGGGTGAGGACATTGCTGTATCCCTGATCAGGAAAGTGTCCTTTTAGTAAAAGTCAGCAGCTACAGTATTTGTAGCTGCTGGCTTTTATTTTTTTCTCTTTAGGGTGAAAATCATCTTTAAGTTAAATGGAGAAGAGTTAGCACCTCTAACAGACAAAAGAAAGTAAGATGAGATCTCCCCAATGAAGTCCCAGATATTGTCACAAATTTGACATAAATATTTACTAATTCCAGATCTACCTAAAACTGAAAATAAATGCACAATTTTTACATGAAAACACATATAAAATATCTAAATATTGTATATTTTATGTAAAGAACCCATAGAATAAAAACATAATAGTTGCATATTAATAGTCCAACTGTTTATGAAATTTATATATTTAGTAAAAAATACATTCAAGGTAATTTTGGTGAGCACAAACACAAAATCTCCACATTTTCTGTTAGCTATAAAAGATGAGTTGAAAAAATCAATACCAAATATATTTACACTAAAAATTGTGTGCGGTCATGAAATGGCAAAAAAACGATGAAGTTCACAACTTTGCATATATGACAATTAAAATCACTGTAAATAATGGCCCTAGAACGATCCCTCTTACTATGATGTGTGTGGTGATACCTGGTATTTGTTGCTCAATTGTTTATGTACCTGTGCACCATACAATTGCATTTGTGTTCATATGTGAATGTGTGGGTGGGGAGAAGATCACAGTTTCTAGGCTATGGAAGTAATAACATTTATATGAACAGAGGTGTATTACTTAGACATGACAACCCAAAGATGACTCTGGTAAAAAAAAAGAGCTTGTTTAAACCCCAACACTGATGGTGATGCCAGTTAAAGGGTTAAAGCTGAACTCCAGGCAGCCAGAAAGGACACAAGATATATATATGACTCAGCCAGTTTTTAAATAATTAAAAGTCAGCAGCTACAAAAACTGTAGCTGCTGATATTTAATAGGCAGACACTTACCTGTCCAGGGATCCAGCACTGTCCTCACCTGGTCTGGTTCTTCATTGATCTTTGGGTCCCCGACGCAGGCACGTTAACTGTGGAAAACCAGCTGTGACACCTTGCAGCTTACAGCCCGCTCCCCACTTCGGATGTAAGCCTCGTACACACGCAACGATTATCGGCCGACCGATCGTCCGACTTTTGTCCAAGTTGTGTTTTGTTGGTTGGAATTTGCCTAGACTGCACACGAATTTTCTCGGCCAACAAAATTCTACTTCAGAAGTGATGTCATGTGTTGGTTTGTTTTCTTTGTGTTTTTTCTTCACTGAGCATGCCCAGACATGCTCATCAGATTTTTCCCTGTCCGAATCTGTACTGACTGCACAAAAATCGGCCGTTGTGTTGACGGCCAACAAAAATTTTATAGTCTGCACACCAGATTTTTTTCGGCCGAAAAGTCGGATTTGGTTGTCGAAAGCATCATACTAACAAGCCGAAAATCGGCAGATCGGACGTTGGCCGAAAATTCCCTGCCAATTTTCGATGCGTGTGTACGGGGCTTTAGACTGCACCCTGTGAATGGTCCCACAACCTTCTTGAACCTGTGATGTGTCCCAGAAGGTTGTGGGCAGGGAGCGGGGCCAAACTTCCACTCGGATCGCCTAGGTGATCTGAGCGGAAGTGGGAGTGGGTACCTGCCAGGTATCTGGAAAAGTAGAACATCCCTTTTTTGAGTGAAGTTCTGCTTTAATGCAACTCCGTAATCAATAATACTTCATTACATCTATTTTTTAAACACAAACAGTGTAAATACCTAAATCCAACCTGATGTCAGGTTGTTGCAGTTGTACAGCAGGGCTAAAGTTTGAGAAGAAGCAGTACAAGGAGCCAGTCAGTTCATGTGCTGACAAGAAGCAACACATCATTTTTTTTTCTTTTTTAATGCAAGTAGTGCTTTGCAAGTACTTGAATTTGACTTGGTATTAGCCCATTGAAATTTCCTATTCAATAGTGCTCAACTAGAGGGGGGGGGGGGACAAGGAGCCAATTAAGTGTGCTGAAGTGCAAAGAGCATGCTGGTATGAAGATGATATGTCTAGTTTCAGGAAGTGGATTGAATGATGCTGATCATCAGATCGAGGACATCTACTGGCAGAAAAAAGTAATGCTGAGTATCTCTGGATTGAAGGTGAATATTGTAGCATAAGTTAGTTTTGCTAATTTACCTTTAAAATGTCAGTTCATTTTATATTGTTCTTTTTGGATGTAATTCTGCTTTAAAGAACATCTATCTTGAGAGAGTTAGTCTGCCTCTGCTGGCCTCCACCTATGAAAATGCTTGTTGCTTGCTTCAGTTTAGCTATAATACTGGGAACAAATACAGTATATTGATAAGAAGCTCCCTGTCTTTCTATTGCTGCTTGCTTTTCCCACAACTGTGACTCAAATGCACTAAATCCAAGAAAGCAACTCTCCTGTGCTTGGGTGAAATGTTCAAAGGAAGGGAATGAGTTTAGTCCTTATTGTCAAAGCCTGCAGTCTTCCTGTCCTCTTGGGACCATGGGTATCCAAACATACTGAAAAACAGCAAAAAACAAGAGAAAGGTGCACCGACCTAGTGCAATTCTATTAAAAACATTTATTAAAGGATAAAAAGTGACACACATAATACTCACAAGCGCATAATCTATACACTCATATTAGAGCAAAATGCAGACAAATTTCCTCTAGGACTGCTGGAAGGCTTCAATAGTGCAAGGAGACCAGATGGCATCCGTGATAACTTGGCTGACGCGTTTTGAGGGAGAACCCTCTACCTCGGAGCCAGCAGTCCTGGAGGCGATTTGTCTTCATTTTGCTTTGATATGTGCGTATACATCATGCATTTGTGAGCATTATGTGTGTCATTTTTTATCCTTTAATACATGTTTTTAATGGCATTGCACTGGGTCGGTGTGCCCTTCTCTTGTTTTTTGTTGTTTTTCGAAGGCACTAAAGTCAGACACAGCCAGGCAACTAAAATGTTCAAAAGAATGCCAGCAATATCAGTAGCAATGTTTCCTTCATAATATGTGTACTTTAATTAAACAGCCCCAGGCAGTTGATCTAGCATCGAGAAGCTCATACAGAACATTTCCTTATAGCACACAGTATTGTTTGGTTGTTGAAGCAGAACTCATTGACAGACATGTTATTCTGACAGGCAGCAGCTGGGCAAGCAATGAGATGAGTAGAATGCTGGCAGATCTACTCAAAACAAAGTACAGTTTTAAACTCATTTCCTTCTTATGGCATCAATAGTTTTAAGAAAATGATCTTTTTTGAAGAAAATAGTTAAAAAAGAGCTGAAGTCTTCTTATATTAGATTGCAAGCTGGCAGGCTATTATTGCAGAAGAGACGTGCAATGTCTCTTCTGTGACAAAAACAAAAAACACATATCTGCCTGATCACATATTTTTGCGGCATGTAAACTGAGCTGAGCTCAGCTTACAGCGTCAGCACCAACCCTGTGTGCCGGGAGGATTCCTTCACATGCACAGGAGTTATGTCATCCTGAGCCAGCCAATGGAGATACCCAAAGACCAATGCCCATCAAGGACCAGGACCATAAGAGAAGAGGTAAATTTAATGACTTTAGTTCCACTTTAAATTAATATTTTAAAGTTTATGGGGTTAACAAATCAGACATTTCCTTAAGCTGAACCCTAAAAGTATGACAAATATGATGTAGTCTATCAATACCATTAACAGAGCAGCTTTGTTTATCTGTATCCCCCTGCATACAGTACCTCTCAACTGTCTCTGATTTGGATGGACTGTCCCTTTGTTTGAACAAAGTCCCTTTATCCCTCTTTCCTCCTTATTTGTCCATCATTTTTGTCTGTTGTATATACCTGTGTAAATTCAAGATACATATGTATATTTTTTTTACAGTGCACTGCTAAACCTTTAATTCAGTTTTTAAATGTTTGCATTAGTAAATTTAAAAATACAGCATAAGGGAATACTAGTGGTAAAAAGCACTTGCGGGTTGAACCAACTATTTTTGTGTTTTTAATTCTCCATGTAATGAGGTGTGGCAGGGATATGTCCTTTGCTACACACGTTTTTCTGATAGGTGTCCCTCTCAGAAAGTAAAGAGGTATGCCCCAGTAACAGTTTTATTACTTGCTGACCCTGTTGGTAGATCTGGTATTGCTTACTTCTTGTCTGCTAAAAATGGCAGTTACAGTTGGAATAAACTATTTAACACTGACGGGATGCTTACAATAGTCAGAATTTATTTGTATGGTTAAAACGTTTTTTTTTTTTTAATAGTTACTGTAACTGCCTAAAAGTGTTAGCTGAAGCTGTGCTCTAATTTGTTGTTTACCTAAAGGACAACTTCAACTTTTGTAAAGGACAACTTAAAGAACAACTTCACTTTACCCTTCAAACAGAACCGAACTCATCTATTCAACTGCTTAACTGTTTCACAAAACAGTTCCTTGTGCGCTCAGCTGAAGTGTCCAGCCATCAAATATATAACGTGCTGCACTATGGTAAATATGGACCAAACTGTGGCTAAGATGGTAGCTTCCTTGGCTGTAAAGAATAGAAGAGTTTAGTTCTGCTTTAAAAAATCTTTCCATCTGGGATAATACTTCCCCTTCTCCCAGATCCAGCAATCTTTCCTCCAACAAGATGGTTGGCTGCTCTTTATACTGTGCATTTGTATGTCCCATTTCAATCCTATGTGTAAATCAAATACTGTATATGAGGGACTCCAGTGGTCCCTTGGAGTACAACTTACCTGCTGGAATAAATGGGTGAGACTGTGCACACAGAATATGAAGAAGAGCCCGCTAGGAGGAAAGATCGCTACATTATTCCCAGGTAGACTTCATTCAGTGGGCTAGAGGTTATATTAAAGGCTAAAATGTAAAGTTGTCCTTCAATGTCCATCTAAAATGGCATGTCTATTTAAGCTTATTTTGTCCAAAAAGTGAAAACAAAGTAATCATTCTATTACAGGAAGTGGTAAAAAATGGATCTACAGACAGGTTCCTTGATGCTATTGACAAAGTGCATTATAATGTTATTTTTTACTTTGCCTATAGTTACACTGTAACATTAGCTTGTTCGTCAGGTAAGATATTTGTTTGAACAGGAAATGTTTTGGGATAGAAAAATGTCGAGCATATATATAATATTTCTATTGCTTACAAACAAGGTCATTATGGCTGAAATGTGTTAACTTCTGTTGTACATATTTATCTTTTATAGAGTTCTAATAAATTTGGACTTATTGAAGAGCATGTATGGAGTTGCGTATTTTCTTCTATCTGCTTACAACTATCACAGATATTCCCTACGCTTCAGAGAACACCATGGGAGGGACTCCTCAGGTTTAACATTATAGGGTGTAGACAAGATACATCCCTCATGGACAGGATTTAATCTTGTGAGGGATTTATCAAAAAAAGAAACCAAATGGATATTTATATATGCTAGATACTTTGTCCCTTAAGGGACTGAACATCGAATTAGACATCAGTTGCTTTGTCAGTGATTATTAATATTAAATAGATTAAATTAATTTATTTATAAGGGTCTTTATTTTAGCTAGGTGTGTTGTAAACTTGCTAAAGCTCCCACCATGGATAACTGCACAAGATTCATAATAATAGTATCAATAAATATATTTTTATACAGTTTTTATAATGTTTTTTACAAGATTTTGAGTTTTACATTTAATGTAATAACATGTATTATGAAGGAATCTATTGGGATTGATATGTATGGTTTTCTTTGAGACAACAGGGTAATAACACATGGCCTGTGTTTGACACATGAATTGCCATTAATCCTAGAGATAGGATTGTGGGGTGTAATGCAGTGTTTGCACACTAGATGGCCTGACGGTGATCTGGAACTAGTCTTGCATCATTGGCCACCAAAAGGGTAAACACTAGCCATGGAGGTCTATAAATGTCAGCCCAGTTGCACGTATTATAACCACATCTTTAAAGGAAGTCGTGATGACAAAACGTGGCAGGGCGTGGCCATACATGAACCAGAAGTCAGTACACCGGAAATGACGCGGACCACTGGAATCACGGCGTGAGCAGATTTGGTGAGAGGCTGCTCTTACAAGCCATGCTGTACAATTGAGTACTGCTGTACATAGGAGGATTGATATGCATGTATTTACATGACTTTTGTGAATGTTTTAAAACTTTATTCATTAAGTTAATAAAGTGTTTGAATGGAATTACGCCATGTGGCCTGGTTTGAGACATAGAGATAATGGTGATGTCCAATCAGAAGTGATTAGCCTTGACTGGAGGATCTTTCTGCTAAAGCGGTGCAAACAAAGCATGATATAAAAATGAGAGGCAACTCCATGTGGTGAGTGCAGTGTACTAAGAGGAGTGGTGGTCATCATATCACACTGAGGTGGAGGTGTTTTGAAAGGTTTACTGGGACTGCTTTGTGAAGGCACTTAAAGTTATATAATAAGGACACTTTACCTATTATTTACAGACATGGAGGTGGACTTGTATTCACTTATACTGCATATATAGTAGTGGGGCACTGCCTGAAAAGTGACTGACTAGTTTTTTTTTATATGACAGCCGTGGCCAAAAGTTTTGAGAATGACACAAGTATTAATTTTCCCCATGTCTACTGCCTCGGTTTTTATGATGTCAATTTAAATATACTCCAGAATGTTATGAAGAGTGATCAGATGAATTGCTATTAATTGCAAAGTCCCTCTTTGCCATGGAAATTAACTTAGTCCCATAAAAAAATGAACACTGCATTTGTGAAAAAGGCTTTAGGGTGCCCAAGAAAGTCCAGCAAGCTCCAGGACCCTCTCCTACAGTTGATTCAGCTGCGGGATCAGGGCACCACCAGTGCAGAGTTCGCTCAGGAATGGCAGCAGGCAGGTGTGAGTACATCTGCATGCACAGTGAGGCGAAGGCTTTTGGAGAATGGCCTGGTGTCAAGAAGGGGAGCAAAGAAGCCACTTTTCTCCAGGAAAAACTTTAGGGACAGACTTATATTCTGCAAAAGGTACAGGGATTGGACTGCTGAGGCTTGGGGTAGTCATTTTCTCTAATGAAACCCCTTTACGATTATTTGGGGCATCCGGAAAAAACATTGTCCAGAGAAGAAAAGGTAAGTGCTACCATCAGTCCTGTTTCATGCCAACAGTAAAGCATCCTGAGAACATTCGTGTGTGGGGTTGCTTCTCAGTCAAGGGTGTGGACTCTCTCAAAATTTTGCCAAGAACACAGCCATGAATAAAGAATGGTACAAAAACATTCTCAGAGAGCAACTTCTCCCAACCATCCAATAACTGTTTGGTGATGAACACTGCATTTTACAGAATGATGAAGTACCTTGCCATAAGGTAAAAGTGCTAACTAAGTGGCTTGGGGAACAAAGCATTGACATTTTGAGTCCTTGGCCAGGAAACTAACCAGTCTTTAATCCCATTGAGAAATTTGTGGTCAATTTTCAAGAGGTGGGTGAAAAAAAAAAAAAAAACATAAATTCTAACACACTCCAAGCATTGATTATGGAAGAATGGGCTGCCATCATTTAGGATGTGGCCCAGAAGTTGATTGACAGCATGCTAGGGCGAATTGCAGAGGTCTTGAAAATGAAGGGTTAACTGCAAATATTGACTCTTTTCATAAACCTTATGTAATTGTAAAAAAAATAAAAAAACCTTTGACACTTATGAAATGATTGCAACTAAATTTCAGTATACCATATTAACATCTGACAAAAAGATCAAAAAACATGGAAGCAGCAGACTTTCTGAAAACTAATATTTATGTCATTCTCAAAACTTTTGGCCACATCTGCATACTAATTTATGTATTGTATATGGTAGCTGCTCACGTATATAATAATATATTTTTTAAAATTGTATGACCTTCTGAGCGCAGTTTACTTTGAATTGTTATATTTCTTTGAAAATGATTAAAAAACACAAAAAAAAAAAATCAATTTGGTATTTAATTACAAAATCATGAAATAAAGACATTATAATATAGAAGAAAATGAAATAACAATTGTTGAGTAAAAATGCAATAAATATTTTCACAGTAAAGAAAAGATATTTTAGAATTTATCAATTCCATTTCTCATAATGCTATGTAATTCTTGCCTGTGATCTTGCAAGTATGCATGTACGGCAGCATTGAAAAATTGACCTGTGTAGTGCATATAATTTGATGGAAAGAGCTTCACATACATAAATCTCTTCCTATGGCAGAAAAGGGCAATTTATTGGTTACATGTAAAAAGTATGTGTGTAAAGTAAGCATACATTGTTGCCTACTGAAGCAGATCTAAGTAAGTAATCTATTTTGAATTATATTTTGTAAATCTGCATCAATTATGCAGCACTGGGTCTTTAAAAAACACCTGACATTTGAAATGCTAACATGCATAAATTTAGAAAATAGCCTCCACCTTGGAATAAACCTATTATATGTTAATTGGTCTTTGCTGACCCTCACATCAACTCCCCGAGGAGACCTTGCTGAAGCAGTCTACTCAATGAGCTGTATGTAAAGGATTGCTTGTTATGCAATAGAAAATGTTTGTTCCACAAGAAAGTAGATGAAATGTTGTTATTTATAGACCAGGACTAAGGAAATCTTGAACTGTAAGCTGATATCAGACAGGCGTTTTGATTTGCCACGCTCGGCTTAACAGTGTCTATTACATGTTGAGCTGCATCACTTTATAAGGGATGTGTATAGGGATTGATTTCTCCATCACGCCAATGTCAGAGGAGAGGGCTTCACGCCACAAGTGCTGCAAGCAGCATTTTGTAAGTGGACTGCTCTCCCCCACACTTGATTGACAAGTAGGACAATGCCTATTTAAATACAACTAATACAGCTCAGAATGGCATAGAGGAGCTGTGGCTTTCTGCTGGGGAAACTGACACCAACCCTATGCCAAAACCAATATCTATAATAGAAGAGCTTTGACCCAAACAAAACATGTTTCTATAGTTTTTAAAGGCAGAGCTGTTTCCCAAATATGTTCTGTTAGTAACTTTGATCTCCTAAACCAGACACCCATAAATGATTTGTTGTCTTTGTTTACTGTGCTTTAAAGTCGTTTTTTCTTTGTGGAGGACTCAGAACTTTAATTTGGTTTTTATTGCTAAGTCCCCACTGGAGATGTACCTTCCTTTCTTGTACCAGAATCATGATAGGAAGTAGGGTGAGGTGAGGTGCAATCCCCAACTTTCCTAGTGGTCACTAATGGGCCATACACACTATAAGATTTTCTGAAGACTTTTTCCTTTAGACTTACCAAAACCATAAAATATGAGGTCAAACCTAAACACTTTCAATTTGTATGCAATCTGGCAGGCCCTTGCACTACATAGAAAAGGTAAATCTGAAGGAAATCTAACCACAAAAGTTGGATAGTGTGTATCCAGCTTTAAAGGTCAGATGCCTGCACTGGAAGATATCTAGTCTATTCCTATTCCACATTTTGGATTTCCACTCACCTGATGTCCTATTGACAGTGATCACCGTGTCTGTTAGTAATGGTAGATCGTTCCTAGAAACACAGACAACATTTTGGATTTCTTCATACCTGCTATCCTATTAACAATGGTCACCATGCCAATAAGTAATAGTAGATCCCTCCAAGATATACAGACAGCATTGATAGTGATGTATTTTGTCCAACCTTACCATTGCATTTATGATTAACACTGGAAATACAAAAAGGTAAAAGATACTGCTCTGATGGTTCAGGGAATTAAACAAACGGATTTATTCACGATTCAGACCTGTTCAACTATGGCATGCCAAGGAGTGGCCGCATGCAAGTTCTTATTTGTATATACTGTATACTGGAACAGTGTAAACAGTAATTGTTACTGAAAGTGTTTTTGTTAATGTGAAACCACCATGAGTTTATCTAAAGTTGTCAATTGGCTGCTTAGAGTTCTACTTTAAACAGATGATCTGTTTTATTTGAAAAACCAATGATAACAGGTAAGATACAGCTAGCCTTTAGCATCGTATCACTAATAATTTTTAATTGTTCTGAAGAGGGCAGTCACGCACTAGTGACGTCCACACTACCTCCTTGGCAGTCTCCACACTCTATGGTGACCTCTCACTCTCTTCTGGGTAATGCCACATTGTCTCTATGGCAATATCACAATCTTTAATATCTCGTGTTCTTTCTCAGGTATCTCACATTATCTCTCTTAGGCAGTCTCATACTCTCTGTCTATTGGAATTTTTGCATATTCTCCTAAATTCTTGCATACCATATCTTAGGCATATTTTAAAGGACAGTCCCCTAATAGCTCTTGGGTAATTCCACACACTCTCCTGTCTCATTTTATCTGTCTTACACTCGACCAGCCAGTCCCCTAGTTTCTCAGCACCAGTATTACACTTTATTCTGGGTCTTGTATGCTGTTGTAGTCAATCTCTTATACTCATAGCTTTTCTTAAATTTCTCCCCAAGTGCTAGAGGAATGCTAGAATACAGCGTAAAAAGATAAAAAGAGCAGCTTCAACTGCTGACTGGACATATTGCAAATAAGATTTTATAACAATCACTTCTGCTCTGTTATTTCCCTGCCATTGCAGGTGTTTTTGTTGTCTGTCACATGTGTTTCTAATTCCCAGCCTTAAAAATGTTGCAACACCTTTATACAGCAGGTAGAACCATTCACATCAAATTGCAATTTTGGCTGGGATGCAGGTATTAGTGACAGCTAATAAAGATAAGGAATATCTAATTCTTTTGGGGAAGGTTTTACAATTGTTTGGAGCTCTTCTTCAACATACTAAAAATGACCATACTAGCTTTTACAAATAGAATCTAATAATCATCACCTTTGGTATCGCTTATCAAGGATTTTTGCATGAAAAATTCAATTTAATCAGCTGTACTGAGCAGGTGACCCGTATGCTGCTCTTTTCACACATATATTAGAAATCTAAACTGAACTTAAATAAATATATATATTTTTTCTTTTGCCAGACTTTTTTTAATTCCAGCAGATTGTATAGTAATTCTCTTGGATTCCAGATTAAAGTGTCCCAGTCCCTAGTGGGAACTGCTGTCAGACAAGGGTTCTTGGATGAAGATAAAGTCATTAATGCATGCTTGGCAATTTAGACTTCTGAAAGGTTTATCACCGTTGTCTTGAGAACAAGTTTCTAAATGCATTGTTATAATTTTTATTAAAGGCAGTATAGATCAGCGGATTGAAAAAAGAATTAGAGTAGCCCAGCCATAAGAAAATACTTTTCCAGATAGGAGGAATGTCACATGAACATAGAGGGTTAATAAGTTCTGTGATAAAGAAAGGAATCCAGCAGAGAACAAAGACCCCAATAAGGATGCCCACCATGAGGGCTGCTCTCTTCTCCTTCTGCTCCCTCCATGTGTCCCCATCTGTCTGGAAAGTGACAGTGGCATGGCGGACTGTGAAGACCATCTGAGGCTGGTTGGATGCTTCTTTGACCTGTTGAAGGCAATGGTATCCATTACAAAAAACATATGTTTAACCTGAAGGATCACATCTTCCTGATTATCCAACCTAAAAACACTGTTAAGAAATTAATATATTTAAAAAAAAAAGTAGTGTAAAGTGCGATGGTGATATTTAAATTGCAGCAATTTATTAATACCTATATGTTTTTCAACGTTCATTCCTTTAGAGCAGCTAGAGCTATCAAAGATGATTGCCGATTGCATACTGAGGCTACTGCACATTTCATATTGCTCCCTCCCTAATAAATAAGAAATATAAATTACCAATACATATAGTTCCTATATACCCTAGGGATACATGCTTGGAGGCTTATGGTATAAAAAGGTTGTGATTTAATTTGCTGTAACGATATCACTAGCATGTACACAAAAAGCTACAGTAGACACTAAGGATTAAGAGATTCTAGAGAATCTGCTACTGCAATAATGTAAAAAAAAAAAAAAAAAAAATCAGGACGGCAGACACATTCCCCCGCATACCTAGGCATTTCATTCTGTAAAATGTTGGAAACGTGTGAATACTTATGTTATGTGAGTCATCTAGCTAACATACAACTATATATAGTTACTTTAGATTACACATGTGTTTGAGCCCTAGGGGAATTGTATATACTGTATAGGGTTAAGTACATCCCAAGTATTTCCATTTTGGGTGTAGATTTTTTTGCTTCCTATATTGTTTGGGTCCTCCCAAAGCCAGATAGTGGTAGACTGAGTCACCCACTGGCTTCTTATAATATGTACCCCAGTAAAAAGCAATCTTGAGAATCAACCCCTCATTTTAAGTCTCACCACTGCTGCTGCATTCAGCATTTGTAAATTACAAAAACAAATTTAAGTGGGTTCCATTGGCAGTGGTCATTGTAGGTGGCGAGAGATACAGAGAACTTGCAGGGATATGCTAACCTCAGGTTCTACCCAATGCTAAATTGTCAGTTTTAGGGGTTTGCCCTACATTACATTTTTAAAAGAATACACACATAGGTTATCATGACTGTAACATGAATTCACAAAATTTTTGGTTGAGCAAATGGTTAACATAATCAGTAAAAGAAAGATTTACCAACCTCAATCACTTCTGGCATGGGTGTAATAGTGTTAGTTTTCTTTGACCCGATTCTGAATTTGGCAGCTTTGTAGATTTTCCAGTACACAAAGAGAACCACACACAGGGGAAGGTAAAAGGCTCCAAAGGTGGAGAAGATTGTGTAAGATGGTTCCTGGCTAACCTTACACTCCTCTTTCACTTCTGAATATGTCTCTCCCCATCCAAACAGAGGAGATAAGGAGATGACAGCAGATAAAAGCCAAGTCAGCAGAATCATAATGTTAGATATCCTTTTCCTGGTCTTCAGAGTGTATTCCAAGTGTCTGGTGATGGACCAGTACCTGTCCAGAGCAATAGCTGTCACATTCCAGATGCTGGCTGTGCAACACAGGACATCAAAAGAGATCCAAATGTGACAGAGCACCCTTCCCAGCCTCCACCGCCGGTCATTCAGCTCATGGACCAAACTGAGGGGCATTACCAAAGCGGCCACCATCACATCCGATATCGCCATGGAAGCCACTAGATTATGAGGGACCCGGTGAAAAGTCCTTACCCTCAAGATAGTCACCAGCACTAATACATTCCATAGGAAGGTGGCAATTACCAGCATAGCCAGTAGAGTTAAAATGAGGACGCTGAAGACAGATATGCGATGCTTGCTCAAATGATCTGACCCTGAGCTCCCATTAGCTGTGACTGTGATGTTCCATTCCATCCTCAGGTCTGGTAACATGAGAACTTACCCAGAAGAAACAACAAATTGGTCCTTGGCCATGAAAATCTCCATTCAGCTCTTGAGCAGCAACACATCAGTCACCAGCACTGGTGTAGGGTTCTCCAGGTTCCAATGACCCATTCAGTCTTGGCACATTCCGCATCCTGGCACAAACTTTGTACAAGATTTATGCTCATCCTCTGCACAGACATGATCTCAGCCTCCCAGACTTGTGATCGATTCAAACCTGGACAGCAACCCCTAGCATCAGTTTAGCACTGTCCATGGTGCTGATCCCATTACACAGCCCTGATCTCTGCTCAGCTCTATTGATTCAAAGGAGACAGTGTGCAGGAGGCATGCAGAAGTGGGGTTGGCAGCTCGTTACGAAGCAGCTAGCCGACACCCTGCAAGCCTTGTAGCTGCTTTACTATTCAGCCCAACCTCCACAATCACACAAAGCTTAGAGTGTGGGATGGGTGAGCAGAGCTCAGCTTTATAAAGAGGGATGCTGGCTGCTACGTCAAAGTAATCCCAACCTCCCAGCAATAAGAGACTTGACACTATGAGTGAGGAGCAACTCCAGAATGACAGAATCACCTCTCTGCTGTCAGATTCTAGGAATGTTCTGCTTCCTATGTGAGCAGCTGCTGCAACAGAGATATCTGTGCAGTATAAACAAGTTCAGCATTCTTAGAAAATTAGACTTCCTCATGGTTTTAATTTTTTCCTATTAAACTTCAAACTCTTATCAAGATTCAGAGGAGGAGAGGGGGGGAGACAAGAGAAAGAAAGGGGCGAGAGAGAAAAGAGGAGGGAGAGGGAGGAAGGGGGAAGAAAGAGAGAGAGAGAGACGAGAGAGGAAAGAGGGAAGGAGAAGAAATGGGGGAAGAGAGAGAGACCAGAGATAAAGGAGAGAGAAAGAAAGAAAGAAAGAAAGAAAGAAAGAAAGAAAGAAAGAAAGAAAGAAAGAAAGAAAGAAAGAAAGAAAGAAAGAAAGAAAGAAAGAAAGAGATATGCTAAAGAATGGAAAAAAAAATAAACTCCAAGAATCAAACTACTTTACAGTCACTACAAAGAAATTATAAACTGACCTTATACCTGGAAGCACTACAAGATCCCAAAGACAGACAAACAGACAGACAGACACTGAGCCCACAACCTGAAAATCAAATCAGGATGGCAAAGACAGACCTTCAAGCCCAAGGAAAGTAGAATGTACCAGCAATGTGACTGGAACAGGACTGCCAATTCCTGCTATGGTGTCTTAAGTACTCAGCAGTGAGAGACACTCTTCCAAAGATTTCCATCCTGAACTTCACTTCTATAGAAGAGGGGGCAACTCCACATTTTATTGGGATAAGAGGAGGAGTCAATGGTGAAAATAGTTGCCCAATATGTCACAGCATGTCACTGACTTAGAGGGACATGAAAAACTGTGGACCTATAAATCCTCTTCATCCAACCCATATAAACTCAATTACCATGGCAATGCTAAAATGTATTTGGCCCTTCCAGTAAAGCTCATTTGAATTTGAGAGAGGTGAGAGACACAGGGAGAGAGGGTAGAGAAAGAGAGAGAAAAAGAGAGGGGAGAGAGAAAGAGAGAGAGAGAAAAGAGGGGGGAGGGAGAGAGAGAGGGAAGGGAGAGATAGAGAGCAAGAGAGAAAGAGATGGAGGGGTAGTGAAAGAGAGAGGGGGTGAGGAGAGACAGAGGAGAGAGAAAAGAGAGAGAGAGAGAGAGGGCGAAAGAGACAGAGAGAGAAAAAGAAGAGAGGGAGGGAGAGAGGAGATAGAGGAAAAGAGAGAGTGAATGAGAACGAGAGAGAAGAATGGCTAAGGACATTGAGGGAAAATCAGTAAAGTATTAAGGACACATTTCAGGCAGTATGGTACTACAGATGTCTGTAGTTCTTACTAAGTGCCATTATGGCCTATGACAAATTCTAAATAAATTACCACCAGTTCATAGATAATGAAACCAGGTGTAAAACAAGGCTAACCCCACCAGTCATACAATGGTACACCCCCTTATTTAAGGTGCCCCCTTCATATAGAACCTTCTAGGTTTCTGCACTTATGGATGTACTCCTTACTATGGTTAAGCTGCAAGCACCTATTGTCCTCAAGGGCAAAGGTCCGCATAAACCTATATAAAAATAAAAAAAAAATTGTGCTGAACTAAATAAATAAATACCCTCCATTTATGCTATCTTTTCAACCTTTAAGTGCTTTTATACCAAAATACAGGTGATGGCATACCCCAAATTCTGTAGATAGATAAATCAATGAATTAACCATTTCCAGACATACATATACTGCGGCAGGGCGGCCTTTCAGTGGGAAATCACGTACCTGTACGTCATTTAGACTTCCGGGTCTGTGTTGCATGTACGCCGCTGGCGACCCGCTCCAACTGTGATTTGACACAGCGTGAGCCAATTAGTGGGTCCAGTGGACCCGATGTTCGCCAGCACCCTGCGATCATGCCTGAGAGAGGAAGACCTGCGGACTGCCTATGTAAACATGGCTGATCGCTGTTCTGTCAGAGGGGAAGATGGAGATCCTGTGTTTCTGCTAAGCAGGAAAATGGATCCCTGTCTTCCCCCCAGTCAAAACACCCCCACACAGTTAGCAAGCACTGCCAGGGAACACATTTAACCCTTTGATCGCCCTTCATGTTAACCCCTTCACTGCCAGTGTCATTAGTATAGTGACAGTGCATTTTTTTAGCACTGATCACTGTATTAGTGTTATTGGTCACAAAAAAGTGTCACCCCGTGTCAGATTTGTCCGCCTCTATGTCTCAGTCCCACTAAAAATCGCTGATTGCCGCCATTACTAGTAAAAAAAAAAAAAAAAAAAAAAATCCATAAATATATAGTATAGTTTGTAGACTCAATAACTTTTGCGCACACCAATCAATATACGCTTATTGGGATTTTTTTTTACCAAAAACTTGTAGCAGAATACATATTGGCCTACATTTATTACATTTTTTGTTGGATATGTTTTATAGTAGAAAGTAAAAAATATTGTTTTTTTTCGAAATTGCCGTTTTTTTTTTTTTTTTTATAGCGCAAAAAATTAAATCTGCAGTGGTGATTAAATGCAACCAAAAGAAAGCTCAATTTGTGGGAAACAAAGGACATACATTTTATTTGGGTACAGCATCGCACGATCACACAATTGTCAGTTAAACTTAACGTAGTGCCATATCGCAAAAAGTGGCCTGGTCAAGAAGGGAGGTAAACATTCTGGAGCTGAAGTGGTTAATGTATCAAATGTGATAAAATAAAATGCAACAAAATGCTATGAGCTTAATAAAGTGCAATAAATGAAAGTGCTAAAATGTCCATTCACTATATTCATCTCCAAAATAATCCATCAAAAACCATTCCTGAATTCCAAGTTCATAATCCACTGTATATTCTTCTAGTGACATAAAGTGCTCCTGTGTTGACTCAAAGTGATCTCTTCCAGTGTTTATGCTGACAAAATACAAAAGTGCTTTTGCATCTCCACCTCACCCGCCCTAGTTAGCACCACTCACCAGATATGATGCAACCCCTTATAGTAAATGAGAAGGTCAATATGCGCTTGTGCATCTCCTCTTTTCTTTCCCTCCTCCTCTCCGCCACAGGTCCAGGCAGCTCCACCACAAAAAATGGGACTCTTAATAGTGTTATGCTGTTATTTATTTATTTTAAAACCACTTAAAAGAATATAACAAACCAAAATGCTGGTATATACAGTATATACAGTATGTGCCCTGAGAGTCACATTGCAATCCAAACTTTCAGGATGCTCAGGACACAAACGTATATATCAGCATGTTGGTTTGTTAAATTCTTTTAAATGGTTTTAAAATAATTACCAGTATAACACTATTCAGAGTCCCCTTTCATTTGGTGGAGCCGCCTGGAAGCCGTGGACCTGTGGTGGAGAGGAGAAGAAGATGAAAGAAGGAGATACAACACAAACACATATTGACTTTCTTACTGTATTTACCATAAGGGGGTTGCATCATATATGGTGGTACTCACTAGGGGTGAGGTGGAGGTGAGCACTTTTATGTTTGGTGTACATAAACACTGAAAGAGAGCACCTTGAGTCAACAGAGGGGCATTTTATACCATTGGATGAACTTACAGTGGATTATGAATTTGAAATTCAGGAATGAATTTTGGATCATTTTGGAGATTAATATAGTGGATGGACATTTTGAGCACTTTAGTTTATTGCACTTTATTAAGCTCATAACTGTTTTTTGCACTTTACTTTATCACATTTGTTTAATTCATTTATTGATTTATTAATTTATCTATCTATTGAATTTAAGGTATGCAATCAACTGTATATTGGTATAAATGCACTTTAAGGCTGGAAAGTGTGATGGACCATCTGACACCCAGCCTGGGTACCTCCATCAAGATATACTGTAGCTTCTTCCACTCTGGAACCAGGAACAAGGTATTATAGCTGAGAATTGCACCCAAGAACGAGACATTGCTTTTGTGCAAACTGAAACTGACTTTATTGTAAACTCACACAGAATATAGACCACACAAAATCAGGTAAGAGCTTGATCACTATACCCTAAATAATGCAAACTGGAAACAGTATATCTAATGAACAGCCAACATAAAGATAAACAGTAAGCTAATTAAACAGTAAGCTCATTTAGGCTCCATTCACATCTTGGCATCCCGGATCATGGGCAGAATTGCTGTGATTCTGCCCACAATCTCGAATCACGGCAAATTGCGGGATACCCATGTGATTCCCGTCACTTCGAATGCTACCCCAAACACGGTGCAATTTTTAAATAGAATCACTGGACGCCTGTCGCCCAAATGAAGTGCATGAACTTCTTTTGGGCGACAGGCATCCCGCGATTCTGTATGCATGATTTTCCTGCGATTCGCCGGGCAAAATCGCGCCGCATTGAGGGTGCCATTGGAAGTGACAGGAATCACACAAGCCTCCGGCGATTTGCACTGATTCAGGATCTGGGCCGCCAAGATGTAAACTAAGCCTAACAACTAGTCACCTAGACAAGCCTAGAGGACTCAGGCCACTGCTCACCCAGACAATGCTTTGATTAAACGGGGATCCCACCCCCACTTTAGATTGTCCGACAACAGTCTATGAGACAAAACTCATACAATTTTCCAGCAGTCTGAAAAAACTTAATCAATTTATCCTCATATATTTCTTGAGGGATATTGTTGATAAATATTTCTGTCCCAAGTGGAGGGGCTTCTCCAATTCTATCTGCAGGAGGGCCACCATATTTATTCTGACTATTAACCTGTACAAGATTGTCTTTATTCAGAGAGTTAATCCAAGCCTTATTCTCTTTGTTCATCAAGTTCTTGTCCATCATTAAAGAATGATCTACTTTGTCCATGGGATCAGAGCTCTTTACCATAATCTGACCAGAAGAAGCAGACAAAATCCCCAGTCTCCTCCATTGGCCATAATCAGCGGGCAGGAGGCTTGCCCCTAATCCCCTCCAAAAGCCTCTGTCCAAGTTGGGTCTGTCACAGAACGATAGCATAAAAAGAGGGTATTTATTTATTTAGTGCAGGACCATTTTTTTATATGTTTATCAGATAAAGGTGTGTCAGAGTAATAGAACAGGTCAGGGTAACACCACGGAAATTAAATTTAGACACCCTGATAAGTGAGGGGTACATTTGCATTTTCATCGGGTTGCTTTATTCATGGTCCTTCAAAAATGTATATGATGTGACTGTCATCTCATGATAAAAGAAACTCCTGCTGAGAGAGAATAACTCTACGCATATATGATTCTTATACATCCAAATGTTAATATGTGACTAGTTTCTTTTTTAATTTATCTTGATGTATGTCAGAATGTGGTTTACAGTGAAAAGCTGGTGTGAAAGGGTATTGCCAAGGGCACAGAACGTATTTGACAGTGTTAGATTTAGGTTACAGAGGTGAGAGAGTTGCTGTTTGCAAAATTCAGTATGCGGATAACTGAAAAGCTGCTGGAGATTCACCAGCTGATAGACAAAGCATTAGACTTACAGAGTACTGTATTTAGTATGACATGTTTGTGCTGTTAGACCAAAATATATTTTTGTATTGCAGTTACAAAATAAGTCGAGAGTGACAAACCCAGGTGTAAGACTGCTGGAAGGCACATTAAGATGTGCAAATAAAATTGCTGAATGTGATTATACACAGTTTTATGATATTAGGGATGTAGGAGTCACTGAGACATAAAGTAACTAAATACTTATTACTTCCAACTTTAAGGCAAGAACTGGAAACATTTATGGAATATATTCTTTAGTAGTTGACTACTATGGGGATGCCAACAGCTGGCTAACCTTGCAAATATAAAAAAAACCCACAAGGGAGCAGAACAGGTTAGTCTGATAAATCAGCTTAGAACACGCAGTTCTAGAAACAAACAGGTAATGAGATATTTTAGGTTGGATTACTGTTAAATTGACATATTTTGCCCAGTCATTTATAAAAGATGAACATTCATTCACAGCACACACCCTTAATTAAGTCAGTTCTGCTTTCCTATAGCATTGATTATCTCTCACACATAAATCTCACTAACACAAGATCCTCATTAGTCATGAAAACAGTAACAAAATGCCTCAGTTACTTCAGAACTGAACATTTTTAAAAATCACCCTTTTTGCAAGGCACATTTGCCTGGGCTGCCAGGGAATATGGCGTGTTAGGTATATGAAACCTAAAAGAAAAGAAAAATGTGCTGTGATAAATCAATTATCGTAATGTAAACATGCGCTATATTACCAAAGTATTAGGACGCCTGGCATAACGAATTATGCTCGAAATCCAAGGTTTTACTGTATAATGAAAACCAGGTTATAATTTTACACTTTATTACCAAAAGTATTGGGACACCTTCCTTTATACGCACATGAACTTTAATGGCATCCCAGTCTAATTGCGTAGGGTTTAATATTGAGTTGGCCTACCCTATGACAGCTTTAACTCTTCTGGGAAGGTTGTCCACAAGGTTTAGGAGTGTGTCTATGGAATTGTTTGACCATTCTTCCAGAAGCGCATTTGTGAGGTCAGGCACTGTTGTTGGAGAGAAGGCCTGGCTTGCAGTCTGTGCTCTAATTCCTCTGTTTTATTGGGTTAAAGTCAGGGTTTTGTACAGGCCAGTCAAGTTCCTCCACTCCACACCCTCTCATCCATGTCTTTATGGACCTTGCTTTGTGCACTGGTGCGCAGTCATGTTGGAACAGGAAGGGGCCATCCCAAAAACTGTTCCCACAAAGATGGGAGCATAAAATTGTCTAAAATGTCTTGATATGCTGGCACCTTAAGAGTTCCCTTCACTGGAACTAAGGAGCCAAGCCCAACCCCTGGAAAACAACACCACACCATAATTCCCCCTCCATCAAATTATTCAGACCAGAACTCTCCAGCCTGACCTCAAAAATGTGTTTCTGGAAGAATGGCAAAACATTCCCATAGACACACTCCTAAACCTTGTGTACGGCATTCCCAGAAGAGTTAAAGCTATTATAGCTGCAAAGGGAAGGCAAACTCAATATTAAACCCTACAGACTAATATTTGGATGCCATTAAATTTAATTTGCGTGAGAAGGCAGGCGTTTCAGTACTTTTGGCAATATAGTGTAATTTAAGTCAAAATTTTTAATTCAAGCGAACCCAACCAAAAGTCATCTTGAGATTTAAAGTGGACCTAAATTCTCTTATCCTTTACAGTCAAAGAAGTTGTCATCTTAGCATATTTTTGATTTTCAGTTGCTATGGTGCTGCAGATGTGTACCCTTATGACACCTGCCAGTGGATGGCTTGACACTTTGGTTGAGAACACAAGCAACTGTGATAGTTCAAGTCATGTCTTGAAAGTAACTGTTTTTGGAAATTTTTTAAATGATAGACTTAATTCTGCTTTAACCACTTCCTGCCCGTTGGACGTGATATGATTTTCTGGACTTTCAGTGGTTGTACCAGGATAATGCCTGCAGCTACAAGCATGATTCTGGTATCTTTTTTTTTTCAGCTAGGGATTCCCTGTAATGTAAAAGACATTCTAGGAACCAGTTAGAAGCTGGATTGTTTTCACATGCAGCAGGAGGGGACATCATGACATAAAAAATTGCAACATCCACCACTTTATTTTCTAGGGCCTTTGTTAAAAAACAAAACAAAAGTGAGTACACCCCTAAGTGGACATGTCCAAATTGGGCCCAAAGTGTCAATACTTTGTGTTGCCACCATTATTTTCCAGCACTGCCTTAACCCTCTTGGGCATCGACTTCACCAGAGCTTCCCAGGTTGCCACTGGAGTCCTCTTACTCTCCTCCATGACGACATCATGGAGGATAACTGGTGGATGTTAGAGACCTTGCGCTCCTCTACCTTCCATTTGATGATGCCCCACAAATGCTCAATAGGGTTTAGGTCTGGAGACCCTCAGCTTCTTTAGCAAGGCAGTGGTCATCTTGGAGGTGTGTTTGGGGTCATTATCATGTTGGAATACTGCCCTGCGGCCCTGTCTCCGAGGGGAGGGGATCATGCTCTGCTTCAGTATGTCACATGACATGTTGGCAATTATGGTTCCCTCAATGAACTGTAGCTCCCCAGTGTCAGCAGCACTCATGCAGCCCCAGACCATGACACTCCCACCACCATGCTTGACTGTAGGCAAGACACACTTGTATTTGTACTTCTCATCTGGTTGCCGCCACACACGCTTGACACCATCTAAACCAAATAAGTTTATCTTGGTCTCATCAGACCACAGGGCATAGTTCCAGTAATTTACGTCCTTAGTCTGCTTTTCTTCAGCAAACATTTTTTGGGCTTTCTTGTGCATCATCTTTAGAAGAGGCTTCCTTCTGGGACAACAGCCATGTAGACCAATTAAATGCAGTGTGCGGCTTATGGTCTGAGCACTGACAGGCTGATCCCCCACCCCTTCAACCTCTCTCATACTCATATGAGCACTCATACTTCTATTTCCTAAAGACAACCTCTGGATATAACGCTGAGCACGTGCACTCAACCTCTTTGGTCGACCATTAGCGAGGCCTGTTCTGAGTGGAACCTGTCCTGGTAATCTGCTGTATGGTCTTTGCCACCGTGTTGCAACTCAGTTTCAGGGTCTTGGCAATCTTTTTATAGCCTAGGCCATCTATTATGTAGAGCAACAATTATATTTTTTTAGATCCTCAGAGAGTTCTTTGCTATGAGGTGCCATGTTGAACTTCCATTGACCAGTATGAGAGAGTGAGAGCGATAACACCAAGTTTAACACACCTGCTCCCCATTTACACCTGGGACCTTGTTACACTAACAAGTCACATGACACCCGGGAGGGAAAATGGCTAATTGGGCCCAATTTGGATATTTTTCCTTAGGGGTGTACTCACTTTTATTGCCAGCAGTTTAGACATTAATAGCTGTGTGTTAAGGTTTTTTTTAAGGGGACAGCAAATTTACACTGTTATACAAGCTGTACACTCACTACTTTACATTGTAGCAAAGTGTAATTTCTTCAGTGTTGTCACATTAAAAGATATAATAAAAAATTTACAAAAATGTGAGGGGTGTAATCACTTTTGTGAGATACTGTGTGTGTGTGTGTGTGTGTATATATATATATATATGTATATATATATATATATATATATATATATATATATATTTTTTTTTTTTTTTTTTTTTTTCAGGGAAAAAATTTTTTTTTCAATTGGAAGAAAAATATGGGAATTGTATAGGGAATTGTATAGGGATACCAGGTTTGTGCTCCCGCTGCATTCAAGCTGACCGGAAATGACGTATCTCTGGGTGGTGTTTGAGATACGTCGTTTCCAGTCAGCTGAAACGCAGGTAGAGCGCAAACCGGCAGTTCCTATACAACACGTGCTCATCCCTGTCTTCTTTCATGTAAGTGCAATACAACCTTCTTTTTTATATAAATGATTTGAAATACTGCAAGTGTTTCTTCTTCTCCCTCTCTAAATGGCAACACTGGAGCTTGGAATATGCTATTTTTATACATATTGAATGGATGACAGCAGCTGTTTGAATTTATTCCTGTGACCTCATGTATGACATCTTGGATTTTCCCATATGTACAATTTGACTCCCTGTAATTGGGGTCAATTAAGTCTGGTGAGTGCATAGTGCATAGTGCATCTGCATGCGGGTGGAGTGGAACTTTTCCTATACTCACTGAGGACATAATTCACGTTTGGGATCATATATGGACTTCACAATTTTTATGTATTTTCTATCATTTGAATGAAGATGTATTTATTTATTTATTTGTCTATTCACTATTGTTTATTCACTATGGGTATATGTATTTTTATGATGTAAAAGCACGGTTCCTTTCTTTCTTTTCATGGTATAGGTGTTTTTTACACTTTACAACACGCAGCTCTTTATTGTCGTTTAATTGTTTTTTGGTTATTGATTTGTGCAGGTTTAGAACCTATTGGGATCCTATATTTTCTTTTAGAAAACAATATTGCTATGTTTGTTTAAGGATTTCATAACCATTATTGAACATTCTAAGCTTCAGCCTTCTTTCAGAACCCAGGCAAATTGGTGGATTTTCTTTCACTTTACCTGTAAAATGCAACTAGACAAGTACAATCATTGCCTAGTAGATGATTCCTGATGTAGTATGATTAATTACATATATATTATACTATTCCTGATGTAGACTCCCCAACTAAATACACACGTACTGTATTCTGTATATCTCCTATCCAGTGGTGCATGTGTTAGTACAGCTGCACATCCAGGCAATGACAGGATAACCCATGTTGCACCCCCCTTCCCTGCTGTAATCAGACATCCCAGCTTCACAGGGAGACAGAGAGAGAGACTTAGTTAAAGGCTTGAACTGTGGCCCTAGCCCTGCCCATTGTCGAACCTTGAGGGGAGAACTCTAGCTTTAGAAAGGAGGGAGCCTGCTCATTAACCCCAGGAGCTGAATGGGGGCTGATGAGAAATGTAGGATCCAGAGATTGGAGCCTATCAGGTACAAAGACAGAGTGAAACTACAAGTCCCAGGAGACAGTGCTGCAGTGGAAGGCAAGAGAGGATTGAAAAACCCTTGATGATGTAGTCAGACTCATGTGGAGAGACAGAAGAGATGGGTGTTGTGCTGTGGGTGGAAGACAGGCTAGATGGCCATAAATCTCACTGTAGCATCTGCTCATAGACCCCTGGTGCTATATTGACTGCTTTGTATGTGTGTAGAGGCCCATGTCCTGGACAGGAGGGACTCCAGAGGTTGCATGTTGGGGAAGGTGCACTGCAGTTGGTGAGAGACTGTCTGCACTGTTCTCTGCCCATATGGGGCCCTGTTGAATTTGTGGTGTCAAAATGTGCACTGCTGTGGGACCACAAGGCGGTCTACAACCACAATGTCTGCTGCCTCATCCTCATTCAAACATCAGCAGCTCATTTGGGGATAACACGCACACACTTTTTGAAGGAACTCATCAAGTACGTTGTTTCAAACATCTGGAACTAACTACAGATCTTCTATGGATGTAGGCTGCTTCAAATTCTTCTGTCTCTTCATGTAATCCCAGACAGATTTGATGATGTTGAGATCAGGGCTCTGTGGGGTCCAAACCATCACTTCCAGGACTCCTTGTTTTTCTCGACAGCGAAGATAGTTCCTAATTACATTGGATGCATGGTTGGGGTTGTTGTTCAGCTGTAGAATACATTTGGGACCAATCATTTGGATGATGGATAAGTGTAGCTCACCCCGTTGGAAGCCACAAGTAGAATGAGATTCACCACCCTGCACAACCAGGCACTTGGAATTTCCACAGGCACTCAGAGTCAGAGAGCAGTCTGTGATTATGTTTTTTTGTTATTTATTGAGGAATAATACCTTGGATAGGGATTGGAAATTGTGGGATGCCCACTTGACTTCAGAACAACTCTTCCTATATACAGTTCTATATATAGTCTCTATATATGCTCCACTTTTTCATCCAGCACTCACTTGCTTGCAGAACCTAGGTGGCACACTGTACAGATCTGACAAGGCACTCAGTCAGATTAGAGCAATAGCCTGTTATAGGCAGGAACTCAAGGTCCCTTGAGTACAAAAGTTCAGTATCCAGCTTACATTCCTCCTGTGGCTACTGAACCCAGCACCACCTCTTCAGGCACCGCCAACCCACCTGGCTGCAACTGCCCTTTTCACTAGCCCTTCAGGCTAACTTCTTTCCACAGTCCTCACACTGACACTCTCTTCACAGATCTCCAGACTGACACTCCCCAGCCCACCCAAGATCCCAGGAGATTTCTCGGATGTGCTGACCTGCTCCTGCTGTCCTCTCCTTACTCCCATGCCTCCTGGAAGGGCTTCCTCCAAGTGGCCCACAGGGGAAACCAACAGCCTCCTCAGCACTCTATCTCCATCTTTCACCTGCTGGCATAACCTTTGTCTATTTATGAGGTAGCCTGCTCCCTTATAGCCCCTTCTTGCTGGGGATTGGTTGAGGACCTCATAAATATGCATGGTAGCCCCTCCTTACTCCCACCCTCCAGTTATGGAAGTTTCTACCAACTTCCAGACCAGGGGAAGTGCCAGAGGGAGCTGCCAGATGAGTTATCCAGCCTCCCTGTGTCACTAAACCCTGACCGAGATCCACAACTCAGGCTTGGCTCTCAGCCAAGCCAATTTGCCTACTTAAACAACTAACCTATTTACATCTAGCACGCTAGAGGATGTCCATTGGCTTCGCTATGGGGCTGTGGGGGGTGCCGACAGCACGCGGGACATCCGCGAGAGGGGTGACACCAGGGGAGAAAGATAAGGTTCCCTGTAAAGTTGCTGGCTTTCTCCCTCTGGATGCTCTGCAGAGGGATTGGTTGTACATACAGTACTTCGAAATCGTCCTAGCTTTGGAGCAGCAGGGACAGCTCATGGCCAGGTCTAGGGTGTTGCTTGGGAGGGCTGTGCCCCCCCCCCCCAGACAACACCTACCACCATGAATATTGTGCCTGGGCAGGGTTACTAAACGTCAGTCAGCAGAAGCTGTACGGGAGGATGGGTGGTCTGGCTGGCTGCACCTGTGAAGCTAAACGTCAATTTCTCCTGAAGCCAAGCCAGCACACTCCCTCCTCCACCCCCTTTCCTTCAGAGAGAGGACAGAAGAGAAGAAAGATATCAATTTTCTTCTCTTCCCGCCCCTCTCCTCTGTAAAAGTTAAGTGAAAGGTGTTGGCTCACATTACCAGCCATTCACAGCCACATCCCTAGGTAATTTGGAAGAGTAAATAAAATTAGTCAGGGGTAGTCTTGGTAATAAACCGAACCAGAGAACTGGAAGGATACCAGACTTCCGCCCTGCTAAATGTCTGTGATCTATACTACTGTTTACCTTTCTAAAAATGTTTGACATGTGATTTCTCGCTAATTGCTTCGGGGAGATGTCCAATTTCCTACGAACCGTATGGAATATCCCCAGCGTGGCACCCGTCAGTGGGTTTGAGCGGGAGCGTTTAGGGGTCTTAGACGGTGCCAGCCAGGGTAGGTAGTGGGGGGGGAATGGGGAGCCAGCGTTCTCAAGAGACACCCAGGCTTTGGATTCCGCATGAGCGTGCCAATCAACTACTCTGGTCAGGTGACATGCCCAATGGTACTTAAGTAGGTGTGGTAGTCCCAAGCCCCCCTCCGATTTAGGACGCGTGAGGGTATCCCAGCTAGGTCTAGGTTTACTGGAATGACACAGAAAATCAGAGCACATACGCTGATAGGATGTAAAGAATGCGCGCGGTATTTGGATAGGGACTGCTTGCAAGATGTAAAGCAGCCTGGGGAGGATGTTCATCTTGAGGATGGCTATCCTGCCAAACCAGGAAAATGGGCCCTGTGCCCAGGACTTGAGATCCGAGTGAACCGTTTGCAGGAGCTTTAGGTGATTAATCGCGTATAGGTCAGACAGCTTGCTAGGTAATTGTACCCCCAGGTAAGTGATAGCGTGGGGCTCCCAATTAAAGGGGAAGTTAGAGCGACAAAGTTGATAGAGGGGAATATGTATGTTTTTGTACTTTAAATAAAGTTGTTTAAATTTTACAAGTGCAGCTTTCTATTTCTCTATAGCTTTACAGACCATATCACAGCCCTTGAAAATCCCAAACATTTAGCAGGGCGGAAGTTTGGTATCCTTCCAGTTCTCTGGTTCGGTTTATTACCAAGACTACCCCTGACTAATTTTATTTACCCCTCTCCTCTGTGTCTGCCCCACCCACACTCCAATCCTTGGATAGTGCTGTGCCTGAGAAAGAGGTGTGGGTGGGAAATTTGAAGCACTGCAGGAGGCAGATCCATCTGGCTGTATGATTGCCGCTAACTGAGTCTATCACTGGACTCTTTTTTTTTTTTTTTTTCAATAAATTTTTATTCGAAAATATCGAGTACAAACAGTAACTGGAATGGTACAGAAATGAAAACTGTAACACAACATGCGGTAGTAGAAACATGAAGTACAGCAATATGGGGAGGATGTGCAGCAAGCAACACGTATATATAAACACCAGGAATAAGTCAGTGTAAGTGGGACCAAAACTTGACTCAGAAAAGCCTAAAAAGTGGGATACCAGCTAGCGGATAACAGGGGCGACCCCCCAATGGCAGAGCTCCACCCCCGAGACACCCCAAAAGGGAACATACTGTGCCTCGAGGTGGGAGCACCTAACCAATATTATTGAAACGAGTGGAATCCCAATCACCAGGACTCCAAAGGAGAACCAGGTATAGGTAAGCAGATCCCAGTCCCTAGCTCAAACAGAGATGGACCTGTATTCCCGATCATAGAGAAGAACAGAAAAATAAGAAATTATCGTTATCAAAGACCCATTCCAAACATTTGGCAGGGGCTCTGGGCTTAAACCAAGAGACCCCACCAAGCGGGTTAGTAACCAAACACTCTGAGTACAACATAAACCAAATGTGAGCAATCAAGAGGAAGAAAAGAAAAAAGAAAAGGAAAAAGAAGAAGGCAGAATAGATAGGATAGGAAACTGACAGGCATCAATAGAAGAGAGGAAAGAAAGAGAGGAAGAGCAAGAGGGAGTAGAAGGTTCCAGCGGCCCGACGCCGGTCAAATAGTAACATTAACATAAGCTGCCCAGGGTTCCCAGATCCGCTCGAATTTAGCTCTGGAGTCGTCAAGAATGCTATACATCTTCTCCTGTGCCATCATCCACGAAATCTTACGCTTAGCCAGCTGCAACGGAACCAAAGGCATTTTCCACTGCCTGGCTATCGCCATTTTGGCACCGAGGAAGATGTAGAAAATGAGGGCCTGGGTGTGTTTGGGAATTGTAGGAATGCGCTGACCCAAAAGAGCATGCGAAGGGGACGGATGTACCGCAAGACCAGTGATTCGCCTGACCATACCATAAATGCGTCCCCAGAACTTCCGCAGCCTTGGGCATTCCCAGAAGATATGGAGGACTGTTCCCGTCAGGGTACAATCACGAAAGCAAGTGGGTGGCGTGGAGGGGTAGATGGCAGCCAGCCTAGCCGGCACCATGTACCATCTCATAATTACTTTTAGGTTAGCCTCCATGAGCCCAACATTGTGAATACCCCGAAAAGAACGTCCTACACACGTGTGCCAATTAGGGAGGTCCCATTCTATATTGAGGTCCTGTTCCCAATTAAGCATGTAGGCCGGTTTAGTTTGAGCGTCAGTCAGTGAAGCATAAATTAGGGAAATACCCCCCTTAACATCAGTAATTTGGGCACACCATTGTTCATAAGGCGACACCCGCAGGGGCTCAGGAGAACGGAGCCTGAGGGAGTGAATATAGTGCGAAATTTGAGTCAGACGGAACTTCTCCGCAGATGGCATCTTCAGCTTAGAAGTACAATGTGAGAATGTTATGGGACCCGAGCTATCAACAAAGTGTCCGATCCTATACATGCCCTTGTCAGTCCACCACTTAAAAGCCCCTATGTTTTCCCCTGGAGGGAAGGCCGGATTGTGAAATAGATGAGTGAGCGGAGCCCAATGTGAGGTCACTTTGCGCGTCTTGTGAATGCGATCACAAATGGAGAATGAATGTGAAAGGGTCGGAGACAATATTGGAGGACGGGCAGGGGCAGGACTCCAAACCAAATAATCAATAGTGTGTCTGGGGACAGCCTGACGTTCCATATGGCACCAGTCGGGTTTCCCCCCCCCCTGGAATATATAACAGAAAACTGTGTCAGCTGTGCTGCTAGATAGTAGTTCCAGAGGTCAGGTACACCCAAGCCCCCCTGTTTCCGGGAGCGTAGAAGCGTATGTTTATTGATTCTATGTCCCTTCTGTCCCCAGATAAATTTAAAGATGTGGCCTTGTAAATTCTGAACATGGGATTTACGCACAGGGATCGGGAGAGACCGAAATAAATAGAGAATCCGGGGCAAAAGAGTCATTTTAACTGCGTTGACTTTCCCCATCCAGGAGATGTGATAGCGCGACCAATCAGAAAGTTCCCGCTTCAGTCGTCGGAACATGGGCGGGTAATTGGATGGGTAGAGCTTATCTATAGAGGGGGTTAACGACACCCCTAGGTAGGGGATGGAATCCGAGTGCCAAGAGAAAGAGAAATGGTCCTTTAACCGATCCACTAGAGAAGAGGGGAGGTTGACATTAAGGGCCAGAGATTTGGACATATTGACTCGTAATCCAGACGCTGCCTCGAAGGCGTTAAGGAGGGAGACGATATTGGGTAGAGAGATCAAGGGGGAGGTGACAAAAAGCATAATGTCGTCTGCGAACAGCGCAACTTTGTGGGTCGTGGATCCACACTGTATACCATGAATATCAGGATGAAGGCGGATGGCTGTTGCTAAAGATTCGAGAGCCACCGCAAAAAGGAGCGGAGAGAGGGGGCATCCCTGTCTCGTGCCTCTCCGGATGGGTATGTGCGCCGAGTAGTAACCCTGCATCCGGACCTGAGCTACCGGTTGCGAGTAAAGGGCCCGAAGAGTGGTGAGGAAAGAGGGGCCAAAGCCCCAACATTCCAGAGTGCGGAAGAGGAACGGCCAAGAGAGGGAATCAAAGGCCTTTTGGAGATCAAGGGACAGGAGGAAACCATGTTGGGGAGGGCCACCGTCCCACCCAGAGTTCAACAAAGAGATGACGTCAATCACCCTCCTTACCTGGTCAGGTCCCTGCCTACCTGGAATGAACCCCACCTGATCCTTATGAATGTATTTGGTAATAAAGCTAGATAAACGATTAGCGAAAATTTTTGTCAGGATCTTGAGATCGTTATTAATAAGCGAAATTGGTCTGTAATTGCCCACCTCAGAGGGATCCTTCCCAGGCTTGGGGATAACCGATATGTAAGCTGTATTAGATGCTTCCTCAAGACTAGCACCTCCCCTGAGGGCATTAAAGAACCTGACCAAATAAGGAGATAGGACCGACACGAAAGTCTTGTAATACGAGTTTGAAAAACCATCAGGGCCTGGGGCGGAATTGGATCGGAGATTCTTAACGACATCAAGCACTTCCTGTTCATCAATAGGGGCTTCAAGAAGGGATCTATGTGTAGCCGATAGGCGGGGAATAGGTACTTTGTTCAAGAACGAATCAGGATCATCCCCCTTGTGGGGGGCAGGGGCCGCATAGAGATGTGAATAGAAGGAGTGAAAGGAATCCATGATGGAGACGGGATTACTCGAGAGAACGCCAGAGGGAGATTTAATCTTAGGCATGGAGATCGCCCGAAATTTGGGGGAGAGTTTCCGCGCTAATTTCGTGCTCAATTTGTCCCGAGAAGCGTAAGAGCGAGCAGATTGCCACCTCAAGGCCTTCTCCGCCCTGGAAGTCAGGGCTAAGTTCAACGACAGCTTGACAGCATCCAGTTCTGCCAGCGAGGTAGGGTTCGGGGATCTCCTATGGACTCTGCGGAGACGATAGTATTCAGTCTCCAAACGGGCAATGTCGATCAGTCTTTACTTTTTAATTTTTGCCCCCAGTTGAATGAGGTAGCCCCGAATAACCGCCTTATGAGCCCCCCAAAGGGTGGAGGGGGACACGTCAGGAAGATCGTTGAGCTTGAAATAGTCTCGGAGTGCAGCCTCTACCTGAGAACATCTAGCGGGATCACTCAGGATGGACTCGTTAATTCTCCAAGGCGAAGGGCCTCGGGGAGGCAAGGAGCAGGAGAGCTGAAGCGAAACTATGGAGTGGTCCGACCAAGGAACATCCTTAATTTTAGACTTCTGCGCAGACGGAACATCAGTTGTGGGGACGAAAATGTGATCTATACGCGCAAACGTATGATGGGGTGCCGAGAAATGTGTATAGTCACGGGAAGAGGGGTTAAGTTCCCGCCAGATATCAATCAGACCTAGCGAGTGAAGTGTTCGAGCTACTCGCAGACTCTGCTTGGAGGGACGATGAAGCCGACCACCAGAGGAGTTAGATTTATCTAGGGAGCAATCAAGAGCCAAATTGGAATCCCCCCCTATGAGAACTCGCCCCTCGAAGTGAGGAGAGAGTATGAGGAACATGTCCGAGAAGAATTTTGCCTGACCCCGATTGGGAGCGTAATAGGATACAAACGTGTATAACTCCCCTTGTATGTGGCCTTTGACTAATATGAAGCGACCGTGGGGGTCCCGAACCGTTTGTAGATGGGAGAAGGGAAGGGATTTAGCGAAAAATATGGCCACCCCTCTCTGCTTGGAGGGGGCGTTGGCCAGATAAAACAAGGGGTATTTGTGGTGGACATAGGAGGGTTGATAAGAATCTGGGAAGTGAGTCTCCTGAAGCAGGAGAACCCCTAGTCCCTGGGAATGGTAATGTTGGAATGCCTTCCTACGTTTAACCGGGGGAATTTAAGCCCTGGGTGTTGTGTGATGCCACCTGCAAAGAAGATACCGTACTCACGTTAGACGTCATGGTGTGCCATCATAGAGTGCGCTGGAGTGAGCTCAGTAGTGGATTCCCAATGTATCCCATGGGAGAGGTCAGGATCTGTAACGCAAGGGAAGAAGGGACATAAATAGACCAGTCGGACCGCAGGAACCCCCTGAAAAGAACAAGAACCCCGTGAAGGGAGAAAAAAGAAAAAGAAGAGGACAGTAAAAGGAGAAAAAGGGCGCAAGAGCAAGCCCTTGCGCATGGATGAGGTGACCGCAGGCAAAGCCCACAGCCCCCCATCAAACGTACGGATGCGCCCTGATCCAGTCAGGACACATTCCTGTGGGAAGCAAGAAGTAAACAACTTACGTCCGACAGGAGGAGGAGCAATGAAACCTCCCCGGTCAAAGAGCCCCAACCCAGCACCCCCATAAAACATTAATACAAAACAACATCAAAGCACTACGATCCCTCTAGTTACAGAGCGGGATCAACAACCCAGCATATACTGTGAGGAGCATGGGAGTAGATGAAATGAGAGGGGAAAAAGGGTCTGGGGAGAGGAAGGGAAGGGAGAGAAGGGAATCGGGAGGGGGGGAAGGGATAGATAGACGGTGGGAAGGGAGGGAGGACGAGGAGGGGTAAGACAAAGAGGAAGTATGAGGGAGGGGAAAGGGACCAGGAACAAATTAGCCCAAAAACATTCAGAGGAGAAGGAAAAAATAAATAAATAAATAAATAATAATAATAAATAAAAAAAAAATAAGGAAATAATAGAAAAAAATAAAAACAGCAACCAGTTCAGTCGTAAAAAGTCAATACCAGAAATGGCCTAAAGTATGGGAGAGCCAGTTCGCTGAGGAAGAAAAAAAAAAAAAATCAGTGAGCAGTCCAAACACGGGCCAAAAAAAGGGGGTTCAAAAAGTGAAGGCAGGGATCAACGGGGACCCCAAATCAGGCTAAGTAGAGTAAACTCTAACAGCCTAGAGGAAGTGTTGAAGGAGAATCCACGCGGTCATCAGGGTGGCTTGACATCACGGTGGTGTTTCGTATGTTGTGCGTTCCATACCGAGGACACAGGGCTGATCGGTGGAGGCCGCTTGGCAGATTCTCTCCTGTTGGTAGATGAAGTGGGGACTGGGTCCCTGGTGAGAATTCCCATCTGTAGGAGCAGGTGTTCGCCTTCCTGGAAGTTGGCAAAGCTGTAAGTCTTGTTTTGAAATAGAAAATTCAGGCGGAAGGGGAAGGACCACCAATATTTCAGCGCCCTAGCAGATAACGCCAATGTAAGCGGCTTAAAGGATCTACGGCGTTGAATGGTAAAGGGGGAGAGGTCAGCAAACAGTTGAATCTTGTGGCCTTGGATGCTCAAATCCTCCCTTCCCCTGCTCTTTCTCATGAGCTCCTCCTTAACCCCGTAAAAGTGCGTATTGACGATAACGTCTCTGGGCAGGCCATCTTTGCGGGGCAATTGCAGGGCCCTATGAGCTCGGTCAAGTTCCAGGCGATGTTCAGAAATGTCCGGTATAAGGTCCTTAATAAAAGCTTTAATAGTGACGGGGATATCTGTGATGGTTTCAGGGATCCCCCTGACTCTGAAATTCAAGCGTCTGCTCCGGTTTTCCAGATCATCCAGTTTACTGAGCGCAGTGTCCAACTGATCCTGCATAGTCTGGATGCAAGCTGTATTCTGATTGGCCCGTGCTACTGTGTGGTCCAAGGTGCTCTCAATCGCTTCTATCCTGGTACCAAGATTCTGGAGTTCTGCTTTAATAGACCCAGTGATTTGTGCAGCATTGTGAGCTAGACCAGTGGCTAGCATTTCCGAGAAACGTGCCATAAGTACTGACAGGTCCGGGCAGTGACCAGGCAAATTGAGGCCTAGTTGAAGAGGCAAAGCAGGGGCCTCAGGTGATAGCAGCCCTGGATTCCCTGGGGCCTGCTCCACGGTCCTGCTTAGCAGGGATTCCGTGGACGCTGGGGAGGCTAGTGGGGGCTGATGGAGGTATGCGGGGGTAGAAGGTGATGGCCAGGGGTCTGGAGAGGGAGATTGGGAGTCCATTTGGAGTGCCTCAGCGTCTCCTACCTCCGGCGGGCCACGGTTCCCTGAGGTGAAGGAAGGCGCGGTCGCCATTTTGTTTGTATCCCGCTCCGGGGAGAGAAAGAGTAGACAGCGGGAGACTTCCCGGCGGCGGTCCGCCGACATCCACCGGAGGTCCGCAGGAGGAAGGGGCAGCGGAGTGTGCCGATCGTAGGGCACAGTGCACAGGAATGCCGGTGTCGGGGCTCTCCGATGGCCGAGGAGACGCGGAGCTCCGGGCTAAGGCGCCATCACGGAGCTGCCGCCTTATCACTGGACTCTTGTGCACTACCACTGGACTCTTCTCATCTCCCTCCTTTCTCTCCCCCTTCTAGTACTTAGGGCAACTGAACTCTGATGTAAGGGGGCACTCACCCAGGCTCTGATGTAAGGGCACTGTCTGCCAGGCTCTGATGGAAGGGCACCATCTGCCAGGCTCTGATGTAAGGGCACCCTCCGCCAGGCTCTGATGTAAGGGCACCTTCCACCAAACTCTGATTTAATTTATTTGGTTTATTTTGGTTTGTTAGCAGACTGGTGGGTAAGAATTTCAAACTAGGGATCGGCTGTTTTTCACACACCCTCATTTATCCCATCTTGTTTTTCAATTGACAGGGATGGAGACACTGTGCAGTGCTCGCCAGTTCTCATATAAAGTCCCAAATTGCCCATTTCTTGTATCTTACTAGGGATGGAGACACTTGCTTTACAGGCGGGTGTCTCACTCAAAGTCCCCATTTGCCTATGGCATCTTTACTAAAGGGATGGGGGTGTGTGTCTCCCAGCTGATCACATTTAGTTTGCACCCCATGGCTTTTTTGTGGAGCCATGCGTTTTTCGTTGCCAGTCGTGGATTGGAGCAGGTGGGGGAGGATTGGGCGTTCTCCAATCCCACCTGTTTCCAATCCACCTATTAGCAAGCATGTACTTCCCTTTGTGAAGACACTTATACACTCAGGTTGAGCAGTGTTATTTAGTGTTAGGTTCTGCAAGAACGCAGGATGCCTTGTCGCTGGCCTTGCAGCTTCCGCATGCATTTGCAAATATGTGTTAACTAAACTCCTGCTTTTAACTTATTTGTTAGACAGGTTTATTTTGGTTTGTTAGCAGACTGGTGGGTAAGTATTTCAAACTAGGGATCGGCTGTTTTTCACACACCCTCATTTATCCCATCTTGTTTTTCAATTGACAGGGATGGAGACACTGTGCAGTGCTCGCCAGTTCTCATATAAAGTCCCAAATTGCCCATTTCTTGTAACTCTGATTTAAGGGGGTACTCCGCCAAACTCTGATGTAAGGGGGCACTCTGCTATGCTCGGATGTAAGGGGGCACTCCAGTGGTTTCTAATACAAGGGGCACTCTGCCAGGCTCTGATATAAGGGGACACGCTGCTGTAAGGTGGAACTCTGATGTAAGGGGGGACTTTTCAGACTTTAATGTAAGGTGATGGCATTCTGATGTAAGGGGAAATTCTGATGGATGCTGGGGACTTTGGTGTAAGGGAGGACTCTGATGTGAACGTGGCAGTCATCCTGACTGCTGCACTCCATATGTTGTTTTGTTTGTTACTTGCTCCTGACCCCTGTACTCTATATATAATGTTGTATTGGATAATTGGTAATTATTGAGGGGGGAGGGGGTGGTCATGGGTATACCTAAGTTCCACTGGTTTCCCCCAGTTCTGTGCTGATGGCACTGCTGGATATTTTATGATGTTGAAGGGAAGTAAGCACGATGTGTCTTTTATCTGCTGCATTAAGTTTCCTTGGCCAACCACTGCATCTACCATCCTCAATTTTGCCATTTCTTTGTGCTTCTAAAAAAAGCTTGAAAACACATCTTGATACCCCTGTGTGCTTTAAAATCTTTGCATGGAAGTAGACCTTGCTGATGCAGTATAGCTACCATGTGTCTTATTGCAATGCTCAGTCTTGCCATGGTGTATGACCTGTGACATAAAACTGTCTTCCACAACCTCACCCTAATAGCAGAGTTTGGCTGTTCCTCACCTGGTTTTAGGCCTCCTACACAGCTGTTTCTGTTTCAGTTAATGACTGTGTTTCAATCTACATATGAAATTGAATCGGTTAATCATACACCTGAATCTAATCCTACAAAATCCCTGACTTTGTGCATATGTATGAAGTATGCAAGTGTAAGAATCGATGCTGGTTTGAAGCCAAAGGGTAGTCTTTTCTTCTGTTTGCTCACTTTGAATTTTGTAAATTGATCAAAATAAACTATTAAATTAATACAGTATATGTTTTTGAAAGCATTCTTACTTTACAGCATTTCTTCATGTCTGATTTGATTTGGATTTTCCTTTCCGTTCGCTCACTTTGCATTTTTTATGTTTATTGATAAAAATAAACAATCAAATGTATGATATATACAGTATATAAACTTTATTACCAAAAGTATTGGGACACCTTTACACCATATGAACTTTAATGGCATCCCAGTCTTAGTCCGTAGAGTTCAATATTGAGTTGGCCCACCCTTTGCACCTATACCAGCTTTAACTCTTCTGAGAAGGCTGTCCACAAGGTTTAACAGTCTCCACCCTAATTCCTCCCAAAGGTGTTCTATCCGGTTGAGGTCAGGACTCTGTGCAGGCCAGTCAAGTTCATCCACCACAAACTCACTCATTCATGTCTTTATGGACCTAGCTTTGTGCGCTGATGTGCAGTCATATTGGAACAGGAAGGGGTCATCCCCAAACTTTTCCCACAAAGTTGGGAGCATGACATTTTCCAAAATGTCTTGGTATACTGACGTCTTAAGAGTTCTCTTGGCTGAAACTAAGGGACTAAGCCCAACATTCTAAAAAACAACCTCACACCATAATCCTCCCTCCACCAAATGGTTTGGGCCAGTGCACAAAGCAAGGTCCATAAAGACATGGATGAGTGAGTTTGGGGTGGAAGAGCTTGATTGGCCTGCACAGAGTCCTGACCCCAACCCGAAAGAACACTTTGGGAGAATTAGAATGGAGACTGCGGGCTCAGTTTCCACCTCCCTTCAACACCAGTGCCTGACCTCACAAATGCGCTTCTGGAAGAATGGTCAAACATTCCCATAGACACACTCCTAATTGTGGACAGCCTTCCCAGGAGAGTTGAAGCTGTTATAGCTGCAAAGGGGGGGGGGGGGGGCAACTCAATATTGAACCCTACAGACTAAGACTGGGGTGGCATTAAAGTTCGTGTGCATGTAAGGCCAGGTGTCCCAATACTTTTGACAACCATCACCAAATGTAACCTGAGATAGTTCTGGAATGAACGCCAGCCAGTTTGGTGAAAGCAAAACAGTTCGTTTATTTTAATCACAGCTAAACAAAAGACAGCTTACTTCAGACAAATTAATTCAGTACAAATCCTGATATTGGTAATTAAGCAGCAGGCTCACGCTAGTCTTCGGTCCCATACAGGGGTCAAGCTCCTCCAAAGTAAGGGTGTCAGACAGGGGGTTAGCAGGCAGTGTCTCAGCTTGTATGAGAGCTTCCATTTGCTACACAGCTAGCGAGTCTCTCTTCTACTCACTTCCTTGATACAGGTGCTGATTTCCCTCTGCTGCCTTTCAAGCCTCCCCCACCTGGGACTTATTCCCATTCGGTACCAAATTCCTAGTAGTCAGGGTTTAAAGGCTCTTCCCCCCAAGTCTCTTTGAATCTTCAAAATCTGGGGTCCCTGATATAAACTTAGCAACCCAGAGAGTCCTGGAAGTCAGTCCTCTCCAGCCAAACTTAACCCTGGACACCTCACCCTGCATGGATGAGAACCCCTGAGTACCACAAAAACTCTGCAACCCTCCCTATTAAATCGACCACAACTCAAATATCGGGTGAATATACCTACCATCCAGGACACATTCACGATGTCCTGTACAATATACAATATATGTATGTGTATATATATGTATATATATATATATACAGTATATATTGTACAGGACACCGGGAATGTATCATATGACCTTCAGCACTGGGCGAGTCATGGGGACCCCAACCCAGCAGATGAACTAGTTGAAATGATTGAGAGACACACTGCAGTGGAGGATCTACTGGGACCTGTCAAGCCTTGAGGACCCTTGCCAATAAGAAGATGCAAGCCTTCCATAAATCAGGAAGTCAGCACCCAGGAGAGTCAAGGAATGACTACCCCAGAGTCCCTTAGCTCTGCTCCAGCATGCAGGAATGAGGGCATGCTGTGCTGGCGGTGTCACTTTTATCCAGACCCACTGTCCCCTGCAGGAGGAACCCATGCAGTGTGGCACTCTTCAAAGGATGTTGTTTTATGCCCAGATGGTCTGTGCTGCCCACCTGGACCTAGTGCAGGGGCGGTTTGAATGTGACCTTTGGGTGAACCAGCTTCAGGCCCGAGCGCTGTTGGAGTATGGTAACACTTGTGGGTATCGGGGTAGCTGGGGAGGTGAGTCCGGGAGCAAGAACCCTGAGAGTGGTATGCATACATTAGGACACCAAGGAATACCCACTGGTATCAGTGACAATCAAAACGGCCTGTGGCACAATTGTCCAGGAGGTTGGGGTGGTACCCGACCTCATCCATGATGTTATCATAGGAAGGGACTGCCCATTATTTGTTGAACTATGGGACTACATGGGCCAAGGACTACTGGGACAGCTGGACTGCTCTGTTCCCTTTAAGGGGCTGGATGCCAACCCTGATAGCATTGCATCAGGAGCAGATGGTCCCCCAGCTAAAGGGAGCCCTGAGGGGGGGGGAATCCACTCTTATGCAGGCCATGGCTGGGGAGAACATAGAGGAAGCCTCTCATCTGCAGTTTATGTCAAAGGAGGACGAAGGAGAAAGCTCATCTAGTCTTGCCCATCCTGATCTCAAGGTGTCAAGTGCAATATATTTTAGTCAATAAATGATTGTCAATAATACTACACTATGGAGCATCTTTCTTTCATGGCATTACTAATGGGGAAGCCAAAGGAATAAAGGTATTGGAGTCCAGAAGGAACAGAGGAATCCATGTGCCTGTGATGCACGGTTGATCATCATTTGTGACTACACTTTCTCGCTGTCCGGTGAGTGGGGAAGAGAGATGGGAGCACAGAGAGGAGCACTATATATTATTTGAGCATGTTGTCACTGCAACACTTAAATCGAAAATAAAGACTTTTGCAGGACTTTTTGTTTATAACTTTTATTCACCATGATACTGGCATATTATTTGGTATGGTATATTTAATCAGTACAATTATTACTACAGGTATTTGCACTTGGCACTATGTGTTAATGTGGCACTTTATATTTATTTAGTAGTTGTTTGCACTATATATATTGAAGAGCACTTTATATTTATTATCATAATTGTATGATCACATTTGTACATTGCAATTATAAAGATCAGTATTTGAAGGACGTGACATAGTCACACAGTCAACACCATTAATATTTTTGATATTTATTTACAATATTGAGCACAGTTATTTCACATAGGGAGCAGCGCTGATATATTTATCTATTATCATGTCCCACCTGCCAGCTGACTGCGCCAATGCCCCACTTGAGGAACCCGTTGGTGCCAATGCCCATTATCGAAGTACCATTTAAGCGCATTGGCTCGGGGCCACCAATACATCCTCGTGGTACTCAATTATGCCACCAGATATCCAGAGGCAGTTCCACCAAGGCAGACTACTTCAAAAGTAATTGCCAGGGAATTGTTTAATATGTTCTCTAGGAAATCTTGACAGATCAGGGCACCCCATTCATGTCTCGGGTGAAAGCAGACCTATGCAAGTTGTTCCAAATCAAACAGCTGCGCACATCTGTCTATCATCTACAGATAAATGGACTGGTAAAGCGGTTCAATAACACTCTCAAGTCAATGCTTAAAAGGGTTGTGCAACAAGATGGTAAAGACTGGGACTGTCTACTCCCAGCATTGATGTTTGCGATTAGCGAAGTGCCTCAGGCGTCCACAGGTTTTTCCCCGTTTGAATTGGTGTACGGGCGAATGCCACAGGGACTGCTTGACTTAGTGAAGGAAACCTGGGAAAGTGAGTCCTCTCCTCATAAGACAGTTGTAGAACATATAACTCAGATTAAAGAGAGGATTGCTAAGGTGATGCCTCTGGTCAAGGAGCACATGCAAAAGCGCAGGAGGCACAAAGAAGGGTGTACAACCAGTCTGCCAAACTTAAACAGTTCCATATTGGGGATTTGTGCAGTATACGACTGATTGTTGTCCTATGGACAGAGTCTCCCACCTCAGCTGCAGATCACTGCAGTTCATCCAGAGTGATCATGGGCCTCTTGGCTGCATCTCTGATCAGTCTTCTCCTTGTATGAGCTGAAATTTTAGAGGGACGGCCAGGTCTTCATAGATTTGCAGTGGTCTGATACTCCTTCCATTTCAATATTATCGCTTGCACAGTGCTCCTTGGGATGTTTAAAGCTTGGGAAATCTTTTTGTATCCAAATCCGGCTTTAAACTTCTCCACAACAGTATCTCGGACCTGCCTGGTGTGTTCCTTGTTCTTCATGATGCTCTCTGCGCTTTAAACGGACCTCTGAGACTATCACAGTGCAGGTGCATTTACACAGAGACTTGATTACACACAGGTGTATTCTATTTATCATCATTAGTCATTTAGGTCAACATTGGATCATTCAGAGATCCTCACTGAACTTCTGGAGAGAGTTTACTGCATTGAAAGTAAAGGGGCTGAATGATTTTGCACGCCCAATTTTTCAGTTTTTTATTTGTTAAAAATGTTTGAAATATCCAATAAATTTCGTTCCACTTCATGATTGTGTCCCACTTGTTATTGATTCTTCACAAAAAAATTACAGTTTTATATCTTTATGTTTGAAGCCTGAAATGTGGCAAAAGGTTGCAAAGTTCAAGGGGGCCAAATACTTTCGAAGGCACTGTATATAGTTATTCTTTCATTTTTTTTATCTTACATTCTTTTTTCTCATGGAGGGATCCATTTCCTCATCACTTCCTAGGGAGCTACTGCTGTAATGAAAACATTAAAAGTTAATATAATACTACCTACATAAACCTACATTAACGTTCATTTTAGTACCTTTTATTCAACATTTGCTGACCTGACCTGAGCCATTAAAAATAAAAAAAAATAAATAGCTCCATGCAATTGGCAAAGGATGACTTGTTTGCAGACAAACAATATAATAATCACCTTTACCTTCAAAAGCCTTATTTCCAGTCTGAGTTTCGCAGTTGCTATCTAGGGGTTGCTACAGAGATGTTACATGGGAGAGGGAGTAATAAAGAGCTTATAGCAACCTCTGTGCACAGGCACAGTTATATGGAATAGCAATAAGAATGGCATTGGTCACTTTAAGGGTGACATTATCGGATCTTGCATCTTCAAACACAAGCTAGTGATGGCAAATCCCATTTTTCTATTCTGACAGATTCCCTATGGACCGATTTTATTGTTATATACTGTATTATTCATACTATAGTAATAAAAAAGATATGTACTGTATTTTTGCTTTATTGTTGAGCTGGAAGAACTTGTGTTTTTTTAAGAACTTTTGAAGTTGGGTTTAGTGCAGAACATCATTTTAGACTAAATCATTTTGAATTCTAGGGGGTAATCTAAGTTCCACTTTTATGTAGCTCATATAGACTTGGAAAGGTTTAGTTCTGCACACGGAGAGGAGTTCTCTGCTGGAAAGAAATCTGACATTTCATCTTCTGAACATTGGTTGTACTGTGCACAGGTGCATTTGTTGTTCCATCGGGAAGGCTGATATTTTTAACTTGTGGGAAGAAAGTTTTCTAAGGAGATATGTACTTTATTTCTGGATTAGGTTCTACCAAAAAATAAATAAGTTTGTCTTGATTTGTCTCTCACTAGATTAAAATGTACACCAATAAATATAAGTACACATGGATCGATGTGTTTGCTGATACAAGGGCAGTCACTATTTTACCTCTATGGAAAAATGCAAAATACATTACATTGTTTGTTTAAAATTAAATGTATTCACTTGCCAACTGTATAACTTATATATACAGCTGCAAAGTGTCACTGCTGCACCGGATCACGTACCTGGTAAGTGATTCAACATTTCTGGGTCTGGGGCATTCACGTGCGCTGCCGGCAAGATGCCCCCACTGTGGTTATACTGATCAGCAGGTACCGCTGACTCGATGTCTGCTGGCACCCGCTGATCCTTCTGTACAGAAGGAGAATGGCGATCTGCCTATGTAAACAGGGAAGATCACCATTCTGTCAGTAGGGAAGACATTGATTCTGTGTTCCTGCAAAGCAGGGACATGGATCCATGCCTTCCCCAAGTAAAAGCACCTCAGTAAACAGAAACACTGGCTAGGCACACAGTTAACCTTTGATTGCCCCTGATGTTAACCCCTTCCCAGCCAGTGTCATTGGTACAGTGACACCGCATATTTTTTTAGCACTGATCCCTGTTTTAGTGTCACGGGTCCCCAAAAAGTGTCAGTTAGTGTCTGCCTGTCTTCCGCAATATCCCAATCCCGCTATAAATCACTAATTGTCGCCATTACTAGTAAAAAAAAAAAATATGGACACTATAACTTTTGTGCAGACCAATCAATATACGCTTATTTTTTTTTTTTTCAAAAATATGTAGCACAATACATATAAGCCTAAATTTATGAAGAAATTTGATTTTTTTTTTTCAATTTTTTTTATTGGTTAGCTTTTATAGCAGAAAGCAAAAAATATATATACATTTTTTTTTCCACACCAAAAGAAAGTTCTATTTGTGGGGAAAAAAAGTACATACATTTTATTTGCTTACAGCTTAGGACAAGCGTGCAATTGTCAATTAAAGTGATGCAGTGCCATGTGCGTGCTGCACAGTGCTCTAGATGGTGGTCTGAGGAGGCCTGTAATGCTGCAGAGTGCTAGATGGTGGTCTAAGGTCTGAGGGGTGGCCTGTAATGCACAGTGCTCTGGATGGCACAATGTCGGTGGTCACTGGTCAGAGGAGGCCTGTAATGCTGCACAGTGCTGGATGGTGGTCTCAGGTCTGAGGGATGGCTTGTAATGCACAGTGCCCTGGATGCCACTACCAGTGGTCAGAGGAGGCCTGTAATGCACACAAACATACATACACCACTAAAGCCAAAAGGGGAAAGTACAACATATCCGTTGCAGGTGCTCACCTCGGCTCACCATCGTAGACCATAAAGATACCAGTGAAAGACAGTCGCATTCCACAGCTGAGATAAGACTATGAAGTTCCTTTATTCATCGTTAACCAATGTGAACAAGCACGGTGTGTTGTGTGAAATGTTAAATTGTCTACCTATCCATTTTGTTTTCGTTTACTGTAAAAATGGGACTGATGAAAATGTTAACAAAAACGTTTTCGTTGGCGAAATTAACACTGATGATAAAAAAAGATGTCCGCCTTTGCACAGAAACAAAGTACAGAACAAGGCATGTTAAGTCTGTAATTGGGAAAGATCCACCTATATAGACAGGTGTGTGCCTTTCCAAATCATGTCTAATCAACTGAATTTTCCACAGATGGACCCCAATCAAGTTGTAGAAACATCTCAAGGATGATCAGTGGAAGCAGGATGCACATGAACTCAATTTTGAGTGTCATGGCAAAGACTGTGAATACTTATATACATGGGATTTTTTTGTTCCTTATTTTTAATAAATTTGCAAAGACGTTCAACAAACTTCTTTCAGGTTGTCATTATGGGGTATTGTTTGTAGAATTTTGAGGAAAATAATGAATTTAATCTATTTTGGAATATGGCTGTAACTAGGGATGATCGAACTTTTGAAAAGTTCGGTTCGACCAGAACACCCGAATTTCCTGAAAGTTCGGTTCGGATTTCAGAACTCCATTGAAATCAATGGGACCCGAACTTCTGGAATCAAAAAACACCATTTGAAAGCCCTAAAACCCAATAAATGCCCCTAAAAAGTGCCTAGGGTTCTGGGTCATGCCCCAGGGACTATTAATCACACAAAAAAAGTTCTTAAAAATTGTCATTTTTTGATAGAGAGCCATTTATTGAAGAAATTATTGAAAAAAAAAAAAATGAGATTTCTTTGGATTTAGTGTATGGGGGTCTAAAAAGTGTACCTGTGAAGTTTCAGCTCTGTAGCATGTCCAGAACCAGAAAAAAAAAAGATAGTTTGTCCTAGAATTAATATAGAACAGGGATATGGCTCCGCTATTTTCACACCTTGCCGGTTTTGTAGCAAGTGTTTTTTTGGGCATTTTTTGGGGGTCTTTGGAGGCAGGCATAACATCAGAACTTCTGTGCAGGGGTATATATACACAAAAAAACGCCAGCTACAAAAACGCCCAGGTGTGTTTTTGCAACAGGCGTTTTTTTTGGGCATTTTTTGGGGGTCTTTGGAGGCAGGCAAAACTTCTGTATAGGGGTATATATACACACACACTTATATGTATTTATACACATACACACTTATAGGTGTGATAGGAGCGGAGACATATGCCTGTTAATTATTTCATTAGCGCAAGCATAGTGTTCTGCTACTTTCACACCTATATATGTGTATGTGTATATATACATACATGTGTGTGTGTATATATACCCCTACACAGAAGAAGTTCAGATGTCATGCCTGACTCCAAAGACGCCCAAAAAATACCCAAAAAAACGCCAGCTACAAAAACGCCCAGGTGTGTTTTTGCAGCAGTCATTTTTTTGGGGCATTTTTTTGGGGTCTTTGGAGGCAGGCAAAACATCTGAACTTCTGTATAGGGGTATATATACACACACACTTATATGTATTTATACACATACACACATATAGGTGTGATAGGAGCAGAGACATATGCCTGTTAATTATTTCATTAGCGCAAGCATAGTGTAACAATCCTACAGGCTCACCTGAGTCAGAGGACTGCTGGCCGGAGGTAGGAGTGGAGCCCAGTGGCAAAGACCGCAGGCAGTTAGTAGGTGCTGGATACCGGATGGACACTGCGTAATACTCTGAGGACACGGGTTCACCTGAGGTGCGGAAACTAAGTGCTAGCTGGTTTTCACTAGAGCCCCAGATGGTGGGGATAGACTGCGCTGCAAGCTAACACCAGGACGCGGTCCTCAGGATCACCCAGCCAGGCAGAGTGTAGGTTCGGTCCGAAGGCAGAGGAGCAGACAAGGGATAACCAGAGAGAAGTCAGACGAGCCAAAGGTCGGGGCGGGCAGCAGTAAGCGTGGTCAGACAATCCGGATCGGCAACAGAGGTAACAGTTCAGTAGGTAGGGACAAAGCAGAAGAGTAGTCGGTAGTCAATTCCTGGTCAGCGTTGGATCTGTGGTAGTAGATAAGAGCAGCAGGTGAGGAGTAGCTTGATCAAGGCTCAGGAGCTCAATAATCAGCAAACTGGAGTGCAAGGGGCTGGACTTATATAGGGAAGTACCAGGTGTGGGGAATCAAGGGTGATGAGCAAGGCTTGGCAAGACTAAGGTTGAAATAATAGGCTTCAGGGAAGAATGTTCAGGGAGGAATGTTCAGAGCGGACGGTAGCCTAGTAAGCAGGGCTACCGCCTGGGATGTGGCTGGTCACAGGTTCGAATCCCAACAGTACTCCCCCCCTTCCAAGGTGACCTCCGGGCACCGCAGGGGCAGGCTTATCGGGGTGCTGTTGGTGGAACTCTTTTACCAGTCTGGGGGCGTGGACATTTTCTTCTGGTTCCCACGAGTTATCCTCGGGAGGGTAGCCCTCCCACCCAATTAGGTATTGTAGTCTTCCCCGGTGGATCCTGGAGTCGAGGATCTTTGCGACAGCGTATTCTTCTTCACCCTGTACCCTCACGGGTGGTGGAGGGGGCGAGTGGCGGCCTGTGAAGGTGTTCTCCACGTATGGCTTGAGGAGGGAGCAATGGAAAACAGGGTGCACCCTAATGGAGTCCGGAAGATCGAGCCGGAACGTGACCTCGTTAATTTGCGCAGAGATCCGGAATGGACCCATGTATTTTTGGGCCAATTTTTTGGAGGGGACCTTCAATCTGAGGTTCCTGGTGGACAGCCACACCTTGTCTCCCACATGGAAGCCCGGGGTGGGTCTGCGGCGTCTGTCTGCTCCCTGTTTAAAGCGGCTCTGGGCGAGCTGGAGGTTGTTTATAATGTTCTTTTGTGCCTCCTGTAGGGTTGTTAGGCGTTCGGCCACTGCTGGGAGAGTGGAGGCAATGGGTAGGTGGGGAATGAATACCGGGTGCGAGCCTGTGTTAGCAAAGAAGGGGCTGTGCTTGGTTGAGCTGTGCTCCGCATTGTTGTAAGCGAACTCAGCCGTGGAGAGATGGTCAAGCCAGTCATCCTGCAGGTGGGAGCTAAAACAGCGTAGGTACTGTTCTAGGGTCTGATTAGTTCTCTCCGTCTGCCCGTTTGACTGAGGGTGGAAGGCGGAGGACAGGTTCACTTTAACCCCGAGTGCCAGGCAAAAGTTCTTCCAGAACTTAGAGGCAAATTGTACGCCTCGGTCGGAGACCACGTCGTCCGGGATCCCATGCAGCCTGAAGACCTCTCTGAGAATAAGATCGGCCGTCTGTTTGGCGGTGGGTAGGCCTTTGTAGGGGATGAAATGGGCCATCTTGGTGAGGCGGTCGACTACGACCAGGATGGTGTTCATCCCTTTTGAAGGAGGAAGGTCTACCACAAAGTCCATGGAGATCGAGCCCCAGGGGCGGGAGGGAATCGGGAGAGGTTGTAACAAACCCACGGGAGAGGAACGAGGAGTCTTATTGCGGGCACAGACCGTGCACGAGGAGATGTACCTCTTGATGTCCTCCTTGTATGTTGGCCACCAGAAGGAGCGGGAGAGAAGCTCCTGGGTCTTTCTTGTGCCTAGATGGCCGGCCAGCTTGGAGTCATGGTTGAGTCTGAGTACTTCAAGCCGTGCGATTTCTGGTACATATAAATGTAGGTCCTGATGAAACCAATGACCGTTCTTAAACGTAAGGCTGACATTCCTTGTGGGATGGGCAAGGAAGGGGTCATTTTCGTATCCTTCTTTGATTGTGCCCAGGAGTTCTTTAGAGTAGGTGACCCCTACGACCCTTCTCTCGGGTAGGATGTTGTTTTGGCCCTTGTTACTCTGCGAGGGCTCGGAAAACATTCTGGAGAGGGCGTCAGCCTTACCATTCTTTGATCCGGGGCGATAGGTGATGAGAAAGTTAAAGCGGGAAAAAAATAGGCTCCATCTGGCCTGTCTGGCTGAGAGTCTCTTAGCACTGCGGATGAACTCGAGGTTCTTGTGGTCAGTTAGTACGATTATGGGGTTGGTGGCTCCCTCCAGCAGGTGTCTCCACTCAGAGAAGGCATCCTTGATCGCCAGTAGTTCCTTGTTCCCGATGTCATAATTCTTCTCGGAGGGAGACATCTGGCGGGAGAAATATGCGCACGGGTGTAGTAGCATCTTCTCCCCTGTCCGTTGTGACAGAACAGCCCCCACCGCAGAGTCTGATGCATCCACTTCGACTGTAAATGGCAGCTCGGGGTTTGGGTGGATTAGGATTGGAGCAGAAGTGAAGAGGAGTTTCAACTTGGTGAAGGCCTCCTGTGCCTCTGGTGTCCAGGAGAAGGGGACTGATTTCTTGGTGAGTTGGGTAATTGGTGCTATGATCTTGGAGAAGTTCCGGATAAACTTCCGATAGAAGTTGGCGAAGCCAATGAATCTTTGTATCGCCTTCTCGTTTCTCGGAATGGGCCAGTTCATCACGGCTTGGACCTTCCCCGGGTCCATACTTAGGCCCTCTGGGGAGATGATGTATCCGAGGAACTGAGTGGTGGTTCGCTCAAACTCACATTTCTCTAGCTTGATATAGAGAGAGTTCTGTCGGAGTCTCTGCAGTACCCTGCGGACGTGTTCGCGGTGCTGCTTGAGGTCTTCGGAGAAGATCAAGATGTCGTCCAGGTAAACGACTACAAACAGATCGAGCATGTCCCTGAGGACGTCATTAATGAAGTGCTGGAAGGTGGCAGGAGCATTGCAGAGTCCGAAAGGCATGACTAGGTACTCGAAGTGACCATAACGTGTCCGAAAGGCGGTCTTCCATTCATCCCCAGGGCGGATTCGGACGAGGTTGTAGGCCCCTCGAAGGTCAAGTTTGGTGAAAATCTTTGCTGCCCGGAGTCTCTCGAGGAGTTCTGAAATCAGTGGAAGTGGATACCGGTTCTTTACGGTAATGTCGTTAAGCTTCCTGTAGTCAATGCAGGGACGCAGGGAGGAGTCTTTTTTCTCTACAAAGAAAAAGGGGGCTCCCGCAGGGGAGGTAGAGGGCCGGATGAACCCCTTCCTTTGGTCCTCGTCCAGGTACTCTTTCAAGGCCTTGAGTTCAGGCTCCGAGAGGGGGTAGATACTGCCAAAGGGTATTTCAGCCCCGGGCAACAGTTCTATAGGGCAGTCGTAGGGTCTGTGTGGTGGCAGCTTGTCTGCGTTTTTCTTGTCGCAGACATCCTGGAACTCGCGGTATTGAGGGGGTAGCAGATCCTTGACGGAAAGTTCAGAGATGGTGGTGTCTTCGGGTGGAAGGACGGGTTTGTGGGAGCAATTTAGCGAGCAGAACTCGGACGGGAACCGTATGCAGTGGGTTTCCCAGTCCACCGAGGGGTTGTGGGTGGCCAACCATGGGATGCCCAAGATCACCGGGAACTTCGGAGAGGCGATCAGCGAGAAGTGGATCTTCTCGTGGTGATCGGGTTCTATAAGGAGTTGTAGTTCGATGGTCTCGTGAGTCGCCGGCCCCGAGGAGAGTGGGGATCCGTCGACGGTTTCCAGGTCAACAGGGGCTGCCTTGATTGTCAGTGGAATGTTCTTTTCGCGGGCGAAGGTTAGGTCCATAAAGTTGCCTCCCGCCCCGGAGTCTAACATCGCAGAACAGGGGAGTTGTCGCCCCTCGATGTCGATGAGGATGGGGATGATGAAGTGGGATCCATGAGCCGTCGTGTTGTTATTTTCAGGGGCTGCTGGCGGGGTTGGAGTCTGTGATTGCTCCTTTAGCTCCGTGACGGCAATAGTTCTTCGAATCTTATTGGGACATTTGATGGCAAAATGACCCGGCTCTCCACAGTAGAGGCAGAGGTTTTCGGCCAGCCGTCTCTCCTTCTCAGCTGTGGATAGAGACCTCCGTAGTGCGTCGACCTGCATAGGTTCAGGTGCTGACTGTGGGTCGTGCTGGGTGGTAGAGGAGAAGGAGTAAGTGGGTCTGTGGTCCAAGGACCAGAATCTTTCCCTCTTCCTCTCGGAGAGTCTTTGATCTATCCGGATGCATACTTGAATAAAGTCATCCAGATCGTCCGGGGCTTCAACTCTGGCGAGTTCGTCTTTTATTGCTTCGGACAGGCCTCGCCGGAATTGGCTCCTCTGTGCTGCTGGGTTCCAGGTGGTGTCCGTGACCCAACGGCGAAATTCGGCGGTATATTCGGCGACGGAGCGTCTCCCTTGTCGCAGACTATGTAGTCGCGCCTCGGCCGTCGCACAGCGGTTGGGGTCATCGAAGACTAGGCTCATGGCAGTGATGAAGTTGGTTAGGTTGTCCAGGAGCAGATTGCTAGACTCCACGTATGGCGATGCCCATGCTAATGCTTCATCCGTCAAGAGATTGATCATGAATAGCACCTTCTTTTTATCGGTGGTGAACGGGGCCGGGTTCATCTGAAAATAGATGCGGCATTGGTTCAGAAATCCCCGATACTGGCGTCTGTCACCGCCGAATTTTGATGGGAGTGGCATGCGGGTGTCTGCGGCCGCGCCGCGGACGTCTAGGAGTTGCCTCTGTAGTTCAATAATCTCCTTCTGTTGGCTTTTGACTACTTCTTGGAGCTGGGCAAATTTCTCCTGATACGTAGTACCAAATTCTTGAAGTTCAGTGACCTGTCTACACAGAGTGGTCATTGCGGACTCCATAGTTGGGCTGATTATTCTGTAACAATCCTACAGGCTCACCTGAGTCAGAGGACTGCTGGCCGGAGGTAGGAGTGGAGCCCAGTGGCAAAGACCGCAGGCAGTTAGTAGGTGCTGGATACCGGATGGACACTGCGTAATACTCTGAGGACACGGGTTCACCTGAGGTGCGGAAACTAAGTGCTAGCTGGTTTTCACTAGAGCCCCAGATGGTGGGGATAGACTGCGCTGCAAGCTAACACCAGGACGCGGTCCTCAGGATCACCCAGCCAGGCAGAGTGTAGGTTCGGTCCGAAGGCAGAGGAGCAGACAAGGGATAACCAGAGAGAAGTCAGACGAGCCAAAGGTCGGGGCGGGCAGCAGTAAGCGTGGTCAGACAATCCGGATCGGCAACAGAGGTAACAGTTCAGTAGGTAGGGACAAAGCAGAAGAGTAGTCGGTAGTCAATTCCTGGTCAGCGTTGGATCTGTGGTAGTAGATAAGAGCAGCAGGTGAGGAGTAGCTTGATCAAGGCTCAGGAGCTCAATAATCAGCAAACTGGAGTGCAAGGGGCTGGACTTATATAGGGAAGTACCAGGTGTGGGGAATCAAGGGTGATGAGCAAGGCTTGGCAAGACTAAGGTTGAAATAATAGGCTTCAGGGAAGAATGTTCAGGGAGGAATGTTCAGAGCGGACGGTAGCCTAGTAAGCAGGGCTACCGCCTGGGATGTGGCTGGTCACAGGTTCGAATCCCAACACATAGTGTTCTGCTACTTTCACACCTATATATGTGTACGTGTATATATACAGACATGTGTGTGTGTATATATACCCATACACAGAATTTCAGATGTCATGCCTGACTCCAAACATGTCCTCAAAAAAGCCCTATAAACGCCTGCAGCAAAAAGCAGGGTGACAGGTGAGAAGCCATATCGCTGTTCTATAAGTGACCTAAGAGAAACGATCTTTTCTCTATAGCGGTCACCCTGACATGGAAGGGTTTTGCCACCCTGCCATAGCAGTCAGAGTCAGTTAACCCTACACTACGGTCCCCTTACACTTAACACTTTCCCTACAGAAACTAGATTATTAAAGCTAACTATAGTGGAAAATAGTACCCTAACTACACTAGATATCCCTTTCCTCACATTGATAATTGCTAAATGACACTTTGAAGCAGAAGTAACAGAACTGCTTCCACTCTCTTCCAAGTCCCTGTATTACAATGCTAGGAATTTGGCGGGGCTATCTTATATACTGAGGGGCGTATTCACTAATTATTGGCCTCTGGACCCCCTAGTCACTCCAATCACATTCCTAGCATTCTCCTGCCCCCTCAATTGGCTTTTACTGATGGTTCTGGTCCAATCACGGGCTTTTAAAGCCCATTTCCTGTCCCATTGCATTTTGGTCGGTTCTGGTTACCGAATTCCGAACTTTTTCAGCAAAAAGTTCGGAATTCGGCCGAACGTTACCTGCAAACTTTCTCAAATGTTCGCGAACCGCAAGTTCTCGGCGGGCCCCATTGACTTTAATGGCAGGCAAACTTTAAAAACCTTCAGGTCATATTTGCAGCCACAAAATACTTACTAGCTCTGCACAAATAGTCCCACAACATGGACACTGTCATAACAGAAGTATTGCTATTGGAAAAGTTGCCATAAAAAAGAAAAACATTTTCAGCAAAAAAAAATTTTTTTTCTTTTTTCTAAATCAGCCAGAACTGACAGCAGCCGGTAAATACATGCCAAATACATATAGGGTCCATTCGCATGTCAGTAAAATGGGTCCGCATCCTTTCCACAATTTGGCGGAACGTTTACAGACCCATTGATTTTCAATTCCATTCTGAAAAATTCAAAGGCATTCACAGGATACATAAGTAAGTGTCGCCCATTCCAGGCCCCAAAAATTAGCCCACATGCGTTTAACTGACAGCAAAGAATGTTGTAATCTGCGGCTGGAGGTACATTAGGCATTCACAGGATACAAAAGTAAGTGTCGCCCATTCCAGGCCCCAAAAATTAGCCCACATGCGTTTACCTGACAGCAAAGAACGTTTTATTCTGTGGCTGGAGATACATTAGGTAAGTGTCGCCCATTCCAGGCCCCAAAAATTAGCCCACATGCGTTTACCTGACAGCAAAGAATGTTGTATTCTGTGGCTGAAGGTACATTAGGCATTCACAGGATACAGAAGTAAGTGTCGCCCATTCCAGGCCCCAGAAAACTGACAGTGACTGTTTACTATGTGATCGGCTGTGAATCCATTCACAGCCGATCACAAAATGTAAACACAGAGCAATAACTCACTGTTACTAGCTCTTCTCCCCTCATACAGTTTCCAGTGTGAGGGGAGAAGAGCTAGAAATAGTGAGTTACTGCTCTGTGTACCTGCAAAAGTAAAATCACACAAATAAAGGTCCCCCCACGGTCCTCAGTCCCCCCCCAATGTCACCTGTCACCCAACAGTCACCTCATCAGTGCCCAGAAATTGACACCCATAACGTTCACATGTGAGCGCAGCGATCGCGGGCAGAATCACCGCGATTCTGCCCGCGATCCGGAAATCATTGCAAATTGCGGGACGCCTGTGTGTTGCCCGTTTTTTGCAATAGCACCCCAAACGCTGTGCGATGTTGCCGCCATTTCCGCCTGCCGAATCGCGGTAACATCGCGCAAACATCGCACAGCGTTTGGGGTGCTATTGCAAAAAACGGGCAACGCACAGGCGTCCCGCGATTTGCAATGATTTCTGGATCGCGGGCAGAATCGCAGTGATTCTGCCCGCGATCGCTACGCTCACATGTGAATGTAGCCTAAAGTTCCCCGGTCACCAGAGACTGCCATCAGTACCGCCGTGCACCATCGCCCGTCACCTGTCACCCTTCAGTTACCTTCGCCCGTCACCTGTCACCCCATCAATCACTGTCACCTGTCACCCCATCAGTCATGGTCACCCGTCACCCCATCAGTCATCGTCATCTGTCACCCTATCAATCATCGTCACTTGACACCCCATCAGTGATCGTCACTTGTCACCCCACCAATCATCGTCACATGTCACCCCGTCAGTGATTGTCATCTGTCACCACATCAATCATCGTCACTTGTCACCTCATCAATCATCGTCACCTGTCACCTCATCAATCATCATCACCTGTCACCCCATCAGTCACCGTCACCTGTCACCCCATCAGTCATCGTCACCTGTCACCCCATCAGTCATTGTCACCTGTCACCCCATCAGTCATCGTCACCTGTCACCCCATCAGTCATCGTCACCTGTTTGCCATATACATGCAATCACTTACTGACCGCCTAACGACTATATGCGTCGGCCATTAAAAGCTAAATACTGGGGTTATGGCAGCAGATAGCCCCCATAACCCCGGTATTTTTTGAAATGGCGGGCGTTCGGCTTTCAGATAAGGGTGGTCCCAGTGGTGGATTCGCCGCGGAATTACCCTTACGGTGCAGGGGAAGAGGTGCCCCCCCCCCCCCTCCTGCCGCGTCCCAAACATTTTCCCAGCTTACCGGACCCGCCGGCAGTGGGGAAAACTATCCGGTCCCGGATCCTCAGAGACAGGAAGTCGAGTGAGGGCAAGATGGCCCTCACTCAACTCTATGGTCTTGGAGGACCGGAGCTACGTCAAAAGACGTTGCCTAGCAACCGGTTTAAAGGGCCGCTTTTTTTTTTTTTTTCCTCTTTCAACTATTTTTTTTTTTTTTTCTTTTTTAGTTTAGTTGTGAGGTGTGAGGTCTTTTTGACCCCAGATCTCACAATAAAGAGGACCTGTCATGCCTATTTCTATTACAAGGGATGTTTACATTCCTTGTAATAGGAATAAAAATGATCAAAACATTTTTTTTTTAAACTGTGTAAAAATAAAAAAATAATAAATAAAATAAATAGGAAAAAAAAATAAAAAATTAAAGCGCCCTGTCCCCGTTAGCTCGCGCGCAGAAGCAAATGCATACGCAAGTCCCGCCCACATATGTAAACGGTGTTTAAACCATACATGTGAGGTATCGCCGCGATCGTTAGAGCGAGAGCAATAATTTGAGCCCTAGACCTCCTCTGTAACTCTAAGCTAGTAACCTGCAGAAAATTTTAAAATGTTGCCTATGGGGATTTTTAAGTACCAATGTTTGGCGCCATTCTGTGAGCATGCGCAATTTTGAAGCATGACATTTTGGGTATCTAATTACTCGGCGTAACATTATCTTTCACATTATGGAAAAAAAATGTGCTAAATTTACTGTTTTCTTATTTTTTAGTTCAAAAAAGTGAATTTTTTTAAAAAAAATCGCATTTGGAAAACTGCTGCGCAAATATGGTGTGATAAAAAACATTGCAACGATCTCCATTTTATTCTCTAGGGTTTCTGCTAAAAAAAAATATATAATGTTTGGGGGTTCCAAGTAGTTTTCTAGCAAAAAAAATGATTTTAGCTTGTAAACACCAAGTGTCAAAAATAGGCCCAGTCTTAAAGTGGATAAATGGACAACTTTGTGTAAAGCGCTACTTGGATGTTAGGCCTATGTATGTGGCCAGGCTGTGAAAAAGTGTTACACATGTGGTATCGCCATACTCAGGAGGAATAGCAGAATGTATTTTGGGGTGCAATTTTTGCTATGTACATGCTATGTGTTAGAAATATTGCATAAATGGACAGCTTTGTGTAAAAAAAATGTGTTTTCATTTTCTTTCCACATATTCCAAAAACTTGTGGAAAAAAATGATATATTCAAAAGACTCATTATGCCTCAAAAACTATACGTTGGGCTGTTTGCTTTCCAAAATGGGGTCTTTTTTTGGGGGGTTTCCATTGTCCTGGTGCTCCAGGGCCTTCAAAAGTGCGATAGGTTGTCAGGAAATTATATGTGTAATTTATGCTCCTAGAATGCCGGACGCTGCTACTTGGATGTTAGGCCTCTGTATGTGGCCAGGCTGTGAAAAAGTCTCACACATGTGGTATCGCCATACTCAGGAGGAGTAGTAGAATGTGTTTTGGGGTGTAGTTGCAAGTATACATGTGCTGTGTGAGAGAAATAACCTGTTAATACGGCAATTTGTAAAAGAAAAAAAAAATCTTCATTTTGCAAAGCATTGTGGGAAAAAAATACAACTTAAAAAAACTCACCATGCCCCTTATTAAATACCTTGGAATGTCTACTTTCCAAAAAGGGGTAATTTGGGGGGTATTTGTACTTTCCTGACTTTTTAGTGTCTCAAGAAATGAGATAGGCCTTCAGTACATCAGGTGTGATCAATTTTCAATGATTCGCACCATAGCTTGTGGACTCTAAAGGCCCGTACACACGTACCGATCGTCGGCATACAAACGTCGGTGGACGAAGGATCTGCCGATTGTACGCGTGTTAGTATGGTGCCTCCGACAGATGTCTGCGCACAATCCGCGGACAAAAGTCTTTCGTGCAAACATGAAAATATTTGTATGCCGACACCAGAACGGACGATTGTTCGCCTGTCAGTACACAATTCGGCCGACAGACCGCAGATTTGCAAGACTGGGCATGCTCAGAAAATAGAAAACACAGGGAAAGTTAACCATTACATGACATCACTTCTGCAGTCGGCGGACAAAATTCTTGTGCTGTCCTTGTGCTGTCTTTGCACTTTTCAGCAGACACCGACATCCCGGGGAGAAAAGAGGAACATTTGTAAGCCGACCATCGGTACGTGTGTACGGGGCTTAACTTTCACAAAGACCAAATAATATACACTTACTTGGGTTATTTTTACCAAAGATAAGTAGCAGTATAAATTTTGGCCAAAATTTGTGAAGAAAAATGACTAATTTGCAAAATTTTATGACAGAAACAAAGAAAAATGTGTTTTTTCACGATATTTTCAGTCTTTTTTTATTTATAGCACAAAAAATAAAAAACCCAGTATTGATCAAATACCATCAAAAGAAAGCTCTATTTGTGTGAAAAAAAGGACACAATTTTTGTATGGGTACAGTGTTGCATGACTGAGTAATTCTCAGTCAAAGTGTGAGAGCGCTGAAAGCTGAAAATCGGTCTGGGCAGGAAGGGGGTGAAAGTGCACTGTAGGCAAGTGGTTAAGGTACATGGTATAAACCTGGTTGGACTGGGAGTTGGTGGTGGCTAGTGGAAGGTGGTCTACCTTACTAACAGTAAGTAGAGGATCCTTCAAACTGAACATGCATCGGGTGACCTGAGCCCCATGTCACATGGGCCAAAGGTGAGATTATCAAGGCCATAGCCTGTAGCAACGGGATAGGACCACAAGGCCTTGTTAAGGTTTAACTCTGTAGAGGAGTTTGTGATACACTGGATTAGGGGGATAGTGTTGAAGGGGTTTTGGACCCATCTGTACACACTATTAGTGGATGAAAGAAATCTGCATGGGCTTTGAAGCAGATACAGTACAAAGACGGTGGTAAGCTAGGGAGCAGCCTAAAGATTTGACTTAAAGTATGATCACATGAGCCCCATAGGACTTGCTGCTTCTTCATGCCAAAACTCTTGCTGACCTGCATGAGAGAAAAGGAGGTGTGACGTGGGGAGAAGCATAGGGAAGTATAGAGAGGGAAAAAAAACATACATAATATAAAGAACAATATATAAAACAAGTTGATCAACTTTTATCCAAATAAATTGCAGCACTCAGTATTTTTCAGTACTTAGTTTTACATTTACAGTGGTACAAAAAAAAGGTATTATATTATCATCATTTTATTATTTATATAATATGGGGACTTGGTGTTTGCTACTTGCTTAATGTGGTTACTCCGAAAAATAGTCGATGCTGGAATTAAGCTTTTGTCACAGCTTAAAGAAAATAATGCAGATCTTGTCTAACACCTGCCAAAAATATTGGAAAGACATTGAGAAAGAAAATTGTGCCAAACTTGGCAATCATAACTCTTGCATTTTATAGGGACAGATGGTGTAGTAAATTACCGCTGAGCTGAATAGCACAAATAGTCTGCTTCATATGAGGATAACATTAACAAAAATGAAAAGAGGAACTCAGATCTGTGTTTCAGTTAGCAAAAAAGATGCACAGTAAAAATAATAATAATAATAATGAGGGTAAATCTAAAAGAAAAAATATGACAGCTGAGATTTTTCTAAAGCTTCGATTGGCCTCTGTGTCTATCTTGTGTCTGCAGGTTTTGGGCAATTATAAAAAGTGCTGGCCATCATCAATGAGGATTAGGAAATTGAACCTACCTTGGACTCAAAGTCAAGCAATCTTAGCCATTAATACATCTAATCAGTCAGAATGTCCATGCACACATTGATCACTACATGGGTAAATAAAGTTTTTAGCCACCCTAGTAAGCCCACGTTATCCTTCTACTCCCTATGATAGCTAAGGAAGGTAGTTTTTGCTTAAAAAGTTTGAGCAATCACTCATATCATTTGCTTTAACGTATATGAGGTGCTGTTTCTATTACAGAAAAACAAAATCTGCAATCTGAAAAAAAGTCCACGACCCTTTCCAAAAATGCGCGGGCTGAAAAAGGCATAGATGTGAACGTGTACCATAGAAAGCCATGTTAAATGGGCTGTAGTGCGTTTTTGCAAACTGCAAAACGCACAAAAAAATGCATGCGTGTGAACCTAGGGTTATACCTTCTTTTTCTTTCTAGGGTGGAGAGAATGTCAATCATGTATTTCTAGATTATTAGTTGATAGGGATCCATCATTCATAATTGCCAACTTGATGGTTGAAAAATTGTCTCCCCTTTGCTACTCATACAAACAGAACAGCTTTTATTAGATCCTACCTCCAGTGTTTCCATCTGTTAAAGAGATTCTGTCATGAGAGAATTATGGGGGCTTCCATTGCTGAACACACCTTTTAAAAATGATAGTTCCCTGGCTCTCATGTTGATGCATTGGCTTCAATGTTGCCTGGGTCACTGACCTGGAACAAGTATAGAAATAAAGCCACATTCTACTGAGCTACTGATATTATGCTCCATCATTTTCCTCTGACCAGCATGAAGAGAGGAAAGCCCCGTACACACGTACTGATCGTCGGCCGAACGATCGGCCGTCTTTTGTCCAGGGCTGTCGTGTCTGTTGAAAACTGCAAAAGACTGCACACGAATTTTGTCGGCCAACAACAGCCGACTGCAGAAGTGATGTCATGTGATGGTTAACTTTCCTCGTCTTTTTTCTTTTCTGAGCATGCCCAGTCTTGCTAATCTGCTGTCTGTCGGCCGAAATCTGTACTGACTGGCGAACAATCGGCCGTTCTGGTGTTGGCCAACAAAAATTTTAATGCCTGCAAGACAGATTCTGTTCGGCCGAAAATGCGCTGTCGGCTGTCGGAAGCATCATACTAACAAGCCTACAATCGGCCGATCGGTACGTGTACCGAGTGTACCGACAATCGGTACGTGTGTACGGGGCTTAAGTATGACAAATATCTGACATCCCTTTACAGCATGCATATTCTAGATCTGTGATTTAGACATAATCATGAAAACCAGTAATATCTTGAAAAGCTCAGCAATGGCAGCCCTCATACTTCCCTCATTGCAGAGTCACTCAAAATACTGTAATAGCAAAAGTAGTGCATATGTGGAAAATACTGCCAAGGAACGCATGCAATCATCATTCAATCATGCAACTGTGAGTATAATAGGAAAGCCACACCAAAGGTATAGGAGGTCAAATAAAACAAAGATGACAGGCCAACATTTTTTGGGGGCTACAAGGTTCACCAAGGCTAAAGAGTATGTAGCCAGGTGCTGGACTAAAAAAACAAGGAAAACGAGACATTTCCCTCTTTACAATCAGTTTACTGTCACATTCTACTGAGCTACTGATATTATGCTCCATCATTTTCCTCTGATCAGCATGAAGAGAGTAAAGCCCCGTACACACGTACCGATCGTCGGCCGAACGATCGGCCGTCTTTTGTCCAGGGCTGTCATGTCTGTTGAAAACTGCAAAAGACTGCACACGAATTTTGTCGGCCAACAACAGCCGACTGCAGAAGTGATGTCATGTGATGGTTAACTTTCTTTGTCTTTTTTATTTTCTGAGCATGCCCAGTCTTGCAAATTTGCTGATTGTCGCCCGAATTCTGTACTGTTCAATGCAGGGTGCTTAGAATCCTGGGAATTGTATTCCAAAATGGCAGCCATCTAATACAGGAATAAACTTTCTGAACTACATATTCTAGTGTGCCCTGACAGCAGGAGGAGTTAGCAAAATATTTTTTATTAAACTGCCACGGAATTAGGCTGTCTGGGTGCCAAGGAAAGCAAGAAGAGCACATCTGTTGTAGCCTGACAGACTAGTGAGAGGCCATCGGGGACTGAGCCTGAGACCCAGGGAAATACACCCAGGGCCACACAGCATAGACCATAGTGGTCAGACTTGTACTGCTGCACCTGGGAGACACTCTCACCCTCCTCTTCCAACCCCCTATTGTCAGGGGCATCTGAGAGAGAGAGGGGGTCCTGCAAGAAGGCATTTGCAACTGCACCACAGGGACTAGTGAGAATGCTCCTCACCCACTATTTACAATGTTAGTAGGAAATGAGTCACTGGAGGCAGGATATTAAGTCTATCACAGCTATACTGCAGGCATAGGATTGTGTATATGGGAATGTATGGTTGGGTTTTGTTTACTGTTTTGTGTTGAGCCAGATGGACTTTTTTCAACCTGGCTAACTATGTAACTATGTACCTATATATTGCACCTGCACCATACCAATTCATAATCTATACTACATCCATACCACATCTATACTGCACCTAAAACCAACTCTATACCGCATTATACTGAACCTTTACTGCACCTGAACCACATCCACCCTTGCACCTGTGTCAAGACTATACCATACCTATACTGTACATATACTGCATGCAGGTGAACTGGGGCTGTTGTTAAGTGCACTAATGATCTTAAAGGGCCCCAAAAATATCAGAAGAAAATCTAAAAGGGCTGCCCCTCCTGTAATACTTCCCCTGTCCCCTTTGCTACTAATCCCCTTTTCTTTTAAACAGTGCATGCCCAGTCATTCTAGGACTAGCATCACCGTCATAAAATGCACTCTGGCAGTATAGTTCCAGCACCCAGTAGAATATTACTGCCCACTGCTGCAGTGTAGGTGACCTTGCTACCTTGACCTTGTTTATGCTGATTTGGATGCCAAATGTCATCTTATGCCTAGTCCTTATTACTAATCACTCTGTATGTTAATTGTGATACTATCTTTGTTAATCTATTTTCATGCTTGCCTCTTTACCACCCATATCAGGTGACAATGCTGTATATTCATTTTGCTTTTACCAACTGGTTCAATCCCAGTTTTTTTGGACATAGCAGTATTATTGGGTATCATATATTACACAGTGATTTTCTGTGGTATTGCATGTTTTGTACACTCAATCTAGTGTGTCAGAGGGGTGGAAGTTCTTCTACAGGGGTAAACACATTGTATATGTAAATCAAACAATAAAACTAAGAACATAAAATCTGATAACTATGATAACTACAAGAAGGAAACATTTTGATATCCTCTACTATTTTCACTTCTTTACTTTTAGGTCTCATGCAAACTGGATGTTATCAAAACGTCAGTAGAAAGCAGCAGCTGTAGAAGGCGTTTTCCAGCTTTTTTGCAGTAGCGTTTTTTAGGGTTTTTTAGCTTTTTTTCAGCTGTAGCGTTTTTAGCAAAATTATACTCCCACAAAAGCTTATGGCTCAAAAACATTGATAAACGCTAAATAGCCATGTTTTTCTGCATTTTTAGGCTTTTGTCAGTTAGAACATTTTTTCAGCTGAAAAACGTCTCTTAAAACCCACTAGTTCTGTGTTTTTTTTCCAGCCAGAAAACTGCTGATAAAAGCCTATGTACGCATGGACACATAGGATAACATGCTGAGGAGTTTACTGGCTGCAGAAAAAAGTCTGACGCCAAAAGCAGCCGCTGTAAAAACATCCAGTGTGCATGAGGCCTTTTTATAATCACAACTATTTATGCACATATGAACTCTTAATAAGCCTTAGTTACATTGTTTGAACCTAGAGGTCACCAGAGTTCTGTAAACATCTGGTTTGTGTAACAGTGCTGCTGGCTGTGGGGTGGTAACTAAATCAGGTTTGTTGATAATTTTTGAAATCCTGGAGATGGTCTTTAAAGCGGAGTTCCACCAGTTTTTGTGTTTATTAACCGCTTTAGCACTAGCCACTGTGCTGCTACTGCGGCACAGTGGCTCGTTATCGTCTAGCGACGTAGACCTACGTCGCTAGACTCCTCCCCTGTAGGCGGCACTCGCGCGCCGCCGGAGGTGCGCTCCCGCTGTTTTCATTCACAGCGGGAGTCGGGCCAGGGGAGGAGCGGCGGCGATCGCCGCCGCTCTTCCCCCGATCGTCTGGGAATCCAGTTTGGAGATCCGCCTGCCTGTGTAAACAGAGGGGGCGGATCTCCTAAGTGACAGGGAGTGACAGATCGGAGTGTTCAGCTTAGCTGAACATCCGATCTGTCCCTGGCTCACTCAGTCCCCCCCCCCACACGTTAGTAAGCACCAGGCATACATTAACCCCTCCCTCTCCAATAAAATGAACCCCTTCCCTGCCAGTGTCATTTTTACAGTAACAGTGCATATGTATAGCACTGATTACTGTAGTAATGTCACTGGTACCCCCAAAAGTGTCAAAAATGGCAGTCAAGGGTCCGATCTGTCCGTCGCAATGTCGCAGTCCCGCAAAAAAAATCGCAGATCGCCGCCATTACGCGTTAAAAAAAAACACCAAAAATTACATAAATCTTTCCCTTAGTTAGTAAACGCAATAACTTTTACGCAAACCAATCAAAATACGCTTATTGCGATTTTTTTTTTTTACCAAACATAGGTAGCAGAAAACAAATTGGCCAAAAATTTAAAAAAAAATTGGTTTTTACATCTTTTTTGGGGGGAATTTCATGTTAAAAATATTGTTATTTTTCAAAATAGACGCTCTTTTTTTGTTTATAGCGCAAAAAGTAAAAATCGCACAGGTGATCAAATACCACCAAAAGAAAGCTCTGTTAATGGGAAAAAAAGGACGTAAATTTCGTTTGGGTACGGCGTCACATGACCGCGCAATTGTCAGTTAAAGTCGCACAGTGCCGAATCGCAAAAAGTGGCCCAGGCGTAAGACAGCAAAATGCTCTAGTGGTAAAGTGGTTAAAAGTCAGCAGCTACAAAAAGTGTAGCTGCTGACTTTTAACAAACACACACTCACCTGTCCAGCGATGGGAGCCTCGGTTCTCTCCCTTTTTTTGCCGGCATCTCTAGTGTGGGCACCCGGCTGTGACAGTCTGCGGCTTCACAGTCGGGTGCGCACTGCGTATGCGCGAGTCGCACTGCACGTTCTGAGTGGACGGGCAATCTTCTGGGACCTGTGACGTGTCCCAGAACATTGCATGAAGGGAGGGGGAGAGGAGAACTTACGCCTAGGTGCAAGGGGAAGTGGGAGCAAGTAACTGCCAAATCTAGGTACCCGCTCCCCCCCCAAAAAAAAAATGACATACCAAATGTGGCATGTCAGGGGGACAGGAGGCCTTAAAGCAGAAGTTCCATTTTTGGGTGGAACTCCGCTTTAAGGTAGATTGAGTGACTCTGTAATCTTAGTACATTTGAAAAATTTCCTGGATACTGACAGCGATTCATTAATTTATTTCACTCTACAACCCTACTTGTACAAATTTATATGCATTTCCTTAGCCTATAGAAATAAAATCTCCAAAACATACCTCAGTTAGGCTCCAACTCTAAGCTATATGTGAATCTGATGCAGAGCAAATTTTAAAAAGTTTCTTTGTCTCTACTCATAAACTGGAAGAAACGAATGACTGGATTTGCATGTAGATTTAAGAGTGAGAGGAAATAAGGGAATAGACTGTAGACAATACTTGCAGGCTACCTACTGTACCTATTTGGCACTGAAATACATCTTAAAAATGTTGCTCTGAGATCCTCTTTGGTTAAACCAGGATTATCATGTACCGCGGAGATTTAGAACTTCTATTTTATTAGTAATGAGTAGGGTTGAGCGGACACCTAGATGTCCGTGTTCGACGGGTTCGGCCGAACTTTAAAAAAAAGTCCGGGTCCGTGTCCCGGACTTTTACCGAACTTTTCCCGGACACCGAACCCCATTGAAGTCAATGGGGACCCGAACTTTAAGGCACTAAAATGGCTCTAAAACACCAAAGGAAAGGGCTAGAGTGCTGCAAATGGCAGCAAAACGTAATTAAGAGCATGGCAAGTGCTCTGCAAACAAATGTGGATAGGGAAATAACTTAAAACAACAAAAAAAAACAGAAAAATAAAACAATGTTCTTCTTCATCTCTGAAGGACGAGGCCCATATGGAGTAGGAGGGAGGTTGAGGTGGTGGTGGATGTGGCGGTGACATAGGCGTGCGCACAGGGTGTGCTGGGTGTGCCTGGGCACACCCTAATCACCTAGGGCACATAGCATTGCCAGTGAGGAGATGGGAAAGATCTCCCTGGGACCTGCTCTGCTCTATTTCTCCTTGCCTACAGGTACATGGCCCCGATACATTACTCTCCCTGCTGGCAAACACATGCATGTGTATTTCAACTTTGGGGTGCACACCTTAATGCAATAGGCTGCGCACACCTATGGGCGGTGTAGGTGGAAGCGGCGGTGGAGGAGGACCAGGGCCGGATTAACAGCATCATGGGCTTGGTGCTGAGGATTTTGAAGGGCCTTAGGGCCGTGCCTTGCCATGCACCCAGAGGAGGAAGGGTGCAGCCATGCATGCCTAATTCAACATGGGATGCTGTCTCTGAAGCCCATAAACACATCCATGCATCGCCAACTGTCCCTCCTTGTCCGGCCTTCACGCTGTGTGGGGAGGTTCTGAGGGTGCTGCCTGGGGAAGCGAGCATAGAAGCCAGACTTCTGTGTTTACAAGTGACAGAAGAGCGGTAACAGTGAATATGGCCAACCCGGGGCCTATATAAAAGGTAGGGGCCTGGAGCTGCAGCTCCAATAGCCCCTACATTAATCTGGCCCTGAGGAGGAGGACGAGGTAGCCAACACTGCTTCTTTTCACAAATTTTAAATGAGGGTACACCCCAAAAGAGTGAGAAAGAGCAAAAATGGAACAATGGGTGGGTAAGGTCGGTATCCATTGCTATTCTGCATAAGGTACGGAAAAGTCCCGTGGGATCCATGCCTGGTTCATTTTAATGAACGTGAGCTTGTCCACATTGTCTCTGGACAGGCGGCTGCGCTTGTCTGTTATAACGCCCCCAGCCGTGCTAAATACCCGTTCAGATAATACACTGGCTGCAGGGCACGCCAGCACCTCCAAGGCGTAAAGGGCAAGCTCAGGCCATGTGCCCAATTTGGAGACCCAGAAGTTGAAGGGGGCAGACCCGTCATTCACTACATGTAGGCGTGTGCACACATACTGCTCCACCATGTTGGTAAAATGCTGCCTCCTGCTAAGACGTTCCATCTGAGCTGCTGGTGCTGCTGTTTGTTGTGGCGTGCTGACAAAGCTTTTCCACATTTCGGCCATGCTAACCCTGCCTTCTGAGGTGCTGGCGGTGCCCTGGTTGCGTTGGCGACCTCCTCCTCCTCCTCCTCTGCCTTGTGCTTCCACTGTGGCCCCGCTGTCAGATGGGAATGCCAGCAGCATGGCGTCTACCAGCGTGCGCTTGTACTCGCGCATCTTGCGATCGCGCTCCAGTGAGTGAATTAAGGACGGTACGTTGTCCTTGTAACGGGGATCCAGCAGCGTGGCCACCCAGTAATCAGCACAAGTTAGAATGTGGGCAACTCGGCGGTCGTTGTGGAGACACTGCAGCATGTAATCGCTCATGTGTGCCAGGCTGCCCAGAGGCAACGAAAGGCTGTCCTCTGTGGGAGGTGTATGGTCCGTGTCCTCTGTATCCCCCCAGCCACGCACCAGTGATGGCCATGAGCTGGCCTGGGTGCCACCCTGCTGTGAACATGGTTCCATCTCCTCCTCCAGCTCCTCCTCCTCCTCATCCTCCTCATCCTCCAGAACTGTGCCCCTGCTGGACAATTGCGTCCCTGGCGTTTGCGTGTGCAGGAACCCACCCTCGGAGCCCCTTGCGAATGACTGCCCTGAAAGCCTTGGAAATGTTACCTCTTCATCCTCCTCCTCCTCCTCATCCTGTGCCACATCCTCTTCCATCATCGCCCGAATTGTTTTTTCAAGGAGGCATAGAAGTGGGATAGTTAAGCTGAGAACGGCGTCATTGCCACTGGCCATGTTGGTGGAGTACTCAAAACAGCGCAACAAGGCACACAGGTCTCGCATGGAGGCCCAGTTATTGGTGGTGAAGTGGTGCTGTTCCGCAGAGCGACTCACGCGTGCGTGCTGCAGCTGAAACTCCACTATGGCCTGCTGCTGCTCGCACAGTCTTTCCAGCATGTGCAAGGTGGAGTTCCACCTTGTGGGCATGTCACATATGAGGCGGTGAGCGGGAAGGCCGAAGTTACGCTGCAGCGCTGCCAGGCGAGCAGCAGCAGGGTGAGAACGCCGAAAGTGCGCACAAACGGCCCGCACTTTCTGCAGCAGCTCTGACATATCGGGGTAGTTTTTAAGGAACCTCTGCACCACCAAATTCAGCACATGCGCCAGGCAAGGGATGTGCGTCAAACCGGCTAGGCCCAGAGCTGCTATGAGATTTCGCCCGTTATCGCACACCACCAGGCCGGGCTTGAGGCTCGCTGGCAGCAACCACTCATTTGTCTGCTGTTCCATGCTCCTCCACAACTCCTGCGCGGTGTGTGGTTTGTCCCCCAAACAGGCAAGTTGTAAAACTGCCTGCTGTCGTTTACCCCTGGCCGTGCTGAAGTTGGTGGTGAAGGTGTTACGCTGTCCGGATGAGGAGGCGGTAGAGGATGAGGAAGCGGAGTAGGAGGAGTTAGGAACAGGAGGCAAACTGAAGCGCCCTGCAATCCTCGGTGGTGGAAGGACATGCGCCAAATTGCTATCCGCCTCAGGCCCATCCGCCACTGCATTTACCCAGTGTGCCGTTAGGGAGATATAACGCCCCTGACCGTGCTTACTGGTCCACGTATCCGTAGTTAGGTGGACCTTGGCACAGATGGCGTTGCGCAGTGCACACCTGATTTTTTCCCCCACTTGGTTGTGCAGGGAAGGGATGGCTTGCCTGGAAAAGTAGTGGCGGCTGGGCACGACGTACTGTGGGACAGCCACCGACATAAGGTTTTTAAAACTGTGCGTCTCCACCAGACGGAATGACAGCATTTCAAAGGCCAATAATTTTGAAATGCTGGCATTCAGGGCCAGGGATCGCGGGTGGGTAGGGGGGTACTTCCTCTTCCTCTCAAGTGTTTGGGAGATGGAAAGCTGAACGCTTCCACGGGACATTGTGGAGATGGTTGTTGGTGACCCAGGTGGTGGTGTTGCTGACAGATCGTCTGTTTGCGGGGTGGCAGGTGCCGGTATCACTACAGATGTGGCTGGAGCGGCCGAGACTGCAGCAGAAGAGGAAGCAGGATGAGCCAGAGACGTTTCTTGGTTTTGAAGGTGTGTACTCCACTGCAGCTCGTGCTTTGCACTTAGATGCCTGATCATGCAGGTTGTGCTCAGGTTGAGAAGGTTCATGCCTCGCTTCAAGCTCTGATTGCACAGGGTGCAAACCACTCGTGTCCTGTCATCAGCACATTTTCTAAAGAACTTCCACGCTAGAGAACTCCTTTGAGCTGACTTTGGTGCGCTCGTTCCCTTGCTGCGTTGGGCAGTAGCGGGCGTAGTGTCTAGGGCACGGCCGCTCCGCTTCTGCACCCTGCTCCCTCTTCTGCTGTGCTGGTGGCTCTGTGCGACCACCGCCTCTTCCTCCAAACTACTCAGTTCACCTGCATGACGTTCATTCCATGTGGGGTCGAGGACCTCATCGTCCTCCACATCATCTTCCACCCAGTCTTCACCCCTGCCCTCCTTGTCGGTCTCCACAATGCTGAACGCCGTAGCAGTTGGCACCTGCGTTTCGTCATCATCGGAGACGTGCTGCGATGATCCTTGCATGTACTCATCTTGAGAAATAAGTGGTTGGGCATCGCTGCACTCAATCTCTTCCACTTCTGGGGCAGGGCTAGGTGGATGGCCCTGGGAAACCCTGCTGACAGAGTCCTCAAAAAGAATAAGAGACTGCTGTATGGCTTGGGGCTCAGACTGCTGGCCTGATTTGCAAGGGGGTGAGGTGAAAGACGGTTGGACATTGGCTGCAGGTGCCAACTCTGACCTTTCTGCAGTAGACTGGGTGGGAGACAATGTGAAGGAACTGGAGGCACTGTCAGCAGCAAACCAATCTACTATCGCCTCAACTTGTTCTGGCCTCATCACTTCTAGGGGCGTTTGATGCCCTACCAAATACTGATGCAGGTTCTGTCGCCTACTCACACTTGAGGAAGGTGTTTCACTTGTGCGTGTAGCTGGCACAGATCGACCATGTCCTCTCCTTGCAACAGGAGCTCTACCAGCAGCACCACGACCCAGGCCACGGCCCTTATTTGACGGTCTCCTCATATTTCTGTAATTTAAGATCTTGCCCTAGAAAGGTTTTTATTGAATAGCGGAATAGAAAATATGATCCAAAAAAAGTGTATGTATATCACACGTACACAACCACACTAGGCCCCAATTACTATTGTTTGTACCCCTAAAAGGCTAGATGAGGAGTAGGGGGAGTATGGAACAGGCAGCACCCTCAAACCTTCAGAAGTATGAGATGAACCCCAACAACTTGGAAAGGTGGATCTCTCTCACACGTACCGACACAGACTATCCCGCAATTCAATTGATCCTCAAAGGTTTTTATTGAATAGCGGAATAGGAAATATGATCAAAAAAAGTGTATGTATCTCGCACGTACACAACCACACTAGGCCCCAATTACTATTGTTTGTACCCCTAAAAGGCTAGATGAGGAGTAGGGGGGGTATGGAACAGGCAGCACCCTCAAACCTTCAGAAGTATGAGATGAACCCCAACAACTTGGAAAGGTGGATCTCTCTCACACGTACCGACACAGACTATCCCGCAATTCAATTGATCCTCAAAGGTTTTTATTGAATAGCGGAATAGGAAATATGATCAAAAAAAGTGTATGTATCTCGCACGTACACAACCACACTAGGCCCCAATTACTATTGTTTGTACCCCTAAAAGGCTAGATGAGGAGTAGGGGGGGTATGGAACAGGCAGCACCCTCAAACCTTCAGAAGTATGAGATGAACCCCAACAACTTGGAAAGGTGGATCTCTCTCACACGTACCGACACAGACTATCCCGCAATTCAATTGATCCTCAAAGGTTTTTATTGAATAGCGGAATAGGAAATATGATCAAAAAAAGTGTATGTATCTCGCACGTACACAACCACACTAGGCCCCAATTACTATTGTTTGTACCCCTAAAAGGCTAGATGAGGAGTAGGGGGGGTATGGAACAGGCAGCACCCTCAAACCTTCAGAAGTATGAGATGAACCCCAACAACTTGGAAAGGTGGATCTCTCTCACACGTACCGACACAGACTATCCCGCAATTCAATTGATCCTCAAAGGTTTTTATTGAATAGCGGAATAGGAAATATGATCAAAAAAAGTGTATGTATCTCGCACGTACACAACCACACTAGGCCCCAATTACTATTGTTTGTACCCCTAAAAGGCTAGATGAGGAGTAGGGGGGGTATGGAACAGGCAGCACCCTCAAACCTTCAGAAGTATGAGATGAACCCCAACAACTTGGAAAGGTGGATCTCTCTCACACGTACCGACACAGACTATCCCGCAATTCAATTGATCCTCAAAGGTTTTTATTGAATAGCGGAATAGGAAATATGATCAAAAAAAGTGTATGTATCTCGCACGTACACAACCACACTAGGCCCCAATTACTATTGTTTGTACCCCTAAAAGGCTAGATGAGGAGTAGGGGGGGTATGGAACAGGCAGCACCCTCAAACCTTCAGAAGTATGAGATGAACCCCAACAACTTGGAAAGGTGGATCTCTCTCACACGTACCGACACAGACTATCCCGCAATTCAATTGATCCTCAAAGGTTTTTATTGAATAGCGGAATAGGAAATATGATCAAAAAAAGTGTATGTATCTCGCACGTACACAACCACACTAGGCCCCAATTACTATTGTTTGTACCCCTAAAAGGCTAGATGAGGAGTAGGGGGGTTATGGAACAGGCAGCACCCTCAAACCTTCAGAAGTATGAGATGAACCCCAACAACTTGGAAAGGTGGATCTCTCTCACACGTACCGACACAGACTATCCCGCAATTCAATTGATCCTCAAAGGTTTTTATTGAATAGCGGAATAGGAAATATGATCAAAAAAAGTGTATGTATCTCGCACGTACACAACCACACTAGGCCCCAATTACTATTGTTTGTACCCCTAAAAGGCTAGATGAGGAGTAGGGGGGGTATGGAACAGGCAGCACCCTCAAACCTTCAGAAGTATGAGATGAACCCCAACAACTTGGAAAGGTGGATCTCTCTCACACGTACCGACACAGACTATCCCGCAATTCAATTGATCCTCAAAGGTTTTTATTGAATAGCGGAATAGGAAATATGATCAAAAAAAGTGTATGTATCTCGCACGTACACAACCACACTAGGCCCCAATTACTATTGTTTGTACCCCTAAAAGGCTAGATGAGGAGTAGGGGGGGTATGGAACAGGCAGCACCCTCAAACCTTCAGAAGTATGAGATGAACCCCAACAACTTGGAAAGGTGGATCTCTCTCACACGTACCGACACAGACTATCCCGCAATTCAATTGATCCTCAAAGGTTTTTATTGAATAGCGGAATAGGAAATATGATCAAAAAAAGTGTATGTATCTCGCACGTACACAACCACACTAGGCCCCAATTACTATTGTTTGTACCCCTAAAAGGCTAGATGAGGAGTAGGGGGGGTATGGAACAGGCAGCACCCTCAAACCTTCAGAAGTATGAGATGAACCCCAACAACTTGGAAAGGTGGATCTCTCTCACACGTACCAACACAGACTATCCCCCAATTTAACTGATCCCCAAAGGTTTTTGATTAAATAGCGGAATAGAAAATATGATCCCAAAAAAGTGTATGTATATCACACGTACACAACCACACTAGGCCCCAATTACTATTGTTTGTACCCCTAAAAGGCTAGGAGTAGGGGGGGTATGGAACAGGCAGCACCCTCAAACCTTCAGAAGTATGAGATGAACCCCAACAACTTGGAAAGGTGGATCTCTCTCACACGTACCAACACAGACTATCCCCCAATTTAACTGATCCCCAAAGGTTTTTGATTAAATAGCGGAATAGAAAATATGATCCCAAAAAAGTGTATGTATATCACACGTACACAACCACACTAGGCCCCAATTACTATTGTTTGTACCCCTAAAAGGCTAGGAGTAGGGGGAGTATGGAACAGGCAGCACCCTCAAACCTTCAGAAGTATGAGATGAACCCCAACAACTTGGAAAGGTGGATCTCTCTCACACGTACCAACACAGACTATCCCCCAATTTAACTGATCCCCAAAGGTTTTTGATTAAATAGCGGAATAGAAAATATGATCCCAAAAAAGTGTATGTATATCACACGTACACAACCACACTAGGCCCCAATTACTATTGTTTGTACCCCTAAAAGGCTAGGAGTAGGGGGAGTATGGAACAGGCAGCACCCTCAAACCTTCAGAAGCATGAGATGAACCCCAACAACTTGGAAAGGTGGATCTCTCTCACACGTACCAACACAGACTATCCCCCAATTTAACTGATCCCCAAAGGTTTTTGATTAAATAGCGGAATAGAAAATATGATCCCAAAAAAGTGTATGTATATCACACTTACACAACCACACTAGGCCCCAATTACTATTGTTTGTACCCCTAAAAGGCTAGGAGTAGGGGGAGTATGGAACAGGCAGCACCCTCAAACCTTCAGAAGTATGAGATGAACCCCAACAACTTGGAAAGGTGGATCTCTCTCACACGTACCAACACAGACTATCCCCCAATTTAACTGATCCCCAAAGGTTTTTGATTAAATAGCGGAATAGAAAATATGATCCCAAAAAAGTGTATGTATATCACACGTACACAACCACACTAGGCCCCAATTACTATTGTTTGTACCCCTAAAAGGCTAGGAGTAGGGGGAGTATGGAACAGGCAGCACCCTCAAACCTTCAGAAGTATGAGATGAACCCCAACAACTTGGAAAGGTGGATCTCTCTCACACGTACCAACACAGACTATCCCCCAATTTAACTGATCCCCAAAGGTTTTTGATTAAATAGCGGAATAGAAAATATGATCCCAAAAAAGTGTATGTATATCACACGTACACAACCACACTAGGCCCCAATTACTATTGTTTGTACCCCTAAAAGGCTAGGAGTAGGGGGAGTATGGAACAGGCAGCACCCTCAAACCTTCAGAAGTATGAGATGAACCTCAACAACTTGGAAAGGTGGATCTCTCTCACACGTACCAACACAGACTATCCCCCAATTTAACTGATCCCCAAAGGTTTTTGATTAAATAGCGGAATAGAAAATATGATCCCAAAAAAGTGTATGTATATCACACGTACACAACCACACTAGGCCCCAATTACTATTGTTTGTACCCCTAAAAGGCTAGGAGTAGGGGGAGTATGGAACAGGCAGCACCCTCAAACCTTCAGAAGTATGAGATGAACCCCAACAACTTGGAAAGGTGGATCTCTCTCACACGTACCAACACAGACTATCCCCCAATTTAACTGATCCCCAAAGGTTTTTGATTAAATAGCGGAATAGAAAATATGATCCCAAAAAAGTGTATGTATATCACACGTACACAACCACACTAGGCCCCAATTACTATTGTTTGTACCCCTAAAAGGCTAGGAGTAGGGGGAGTATGGAACAGGCAGCACCCTCAAACCTTCAGAAGTATGAGATGAACCCCAACAACTTGGAAAGGTGGATCTCTCTCACACGTACCAACACAGACTATCCCCCAATTTAACTGATCCCCAAAGGTTTTTGATTAAATAGCGGAATAGAAAATATGATCCCAAAAAAGTGTATGTATATCACACGTACACAACCACACTAGGCCCCAATTACTATTGTTTGTACCCCTAAAAGGCTAGGAGTAGGGGGAGTATGGAACAGGCAGCACCCTCAAACCTTCAGAAGTATGAGATGAACCCCAACAACTTGGAAAGGTGGATCTCTCTCACACGTACCAACACAGACTATCCCCCAATTTAACTGATCCCCAAAGGTTTTTGATTAAATAGCGGAATAGAAAATATGATCCCAAAAAAGTGTATGTATATCACACGTACACAACCACACTAGGCCCCAATTACTATTGTTTGTACCCCTAAAAGGCTAGGAGTAGGGGGAGTATGGAACAGGCAGCACCCTCAAACCTTCAGAAGTATGAGATGAACCCCAACAACTTGGAAAGGTGGATCTCTCTCACACGTACCAACACAGACTATCCCCCAATTTAACTGATCCCCAAAGGTTTTTGATTAAATAGCGGAATAGAAAATATGATCCCAAAAAAGTGTATGTATATCACACGTACACAACCACACTAGGCCCCAATTACTATTGTTTGTACCCCTAAAAGGCTAGGAGTAGGGGGAGTATGGAACAGGCAGCACCCTCAAACCTTCAGAAGTATGAGATGAACCTCAACAACTTGGAAAGGTGGATCTCTCTCACACGTACCAACACAGACTATCCCCCAATTTAACTGATCCCCAAAGGTTTTTGATTAAATAGCGGAATAGAAAATATGATCCCAAAAAAGTGTATGTATATCACACGTACACAACCACACTAGGCCCCAATTACTATTGTTTGTACCCCTAAAAGGCTAGGAGTAGGGGGAGTATGGAACAGGCAGCACCCTCAAACCTTCAGAAGTATGAGATGAACCCCAACAACTTGGAAAGGTGGATCTCTCTCACACGTACCAACACAGACTATCCCCCAATTTAACTGATCCCCAAAGGTTTTTGATTAAATAGCGGAATAGAAAATATGATCCCAAAAAAGTGTATGTATATCACACGTACACAACCACACTAGGCCCCAATTACTATTGTTTGTACCCCTAAAAGGCTAGGAGTAGGGGGAGTATGGAACAGGCAGCACCCTCAAACCTTCAGAAGTATGAGATGAACCCCAACAACTTGGAAAGGTGGATCTCTCTCACACGTACCAACACAGACTATCCCCCAATTTAACTGATCCCCAAAGGTTTTTGATTAAATAGCGGAATAGAAAATATGATCCCAAAAAAGTGTATGTATATCACACGTACACAACCACACTAGGCCCCAATTACTATTGTTTGTACCCCTAAAAGGCTAGATGAGGAGTAGGGGGAGTATGGAACAGGCAGCACCCTCAAACCTTCAGTATGAGATTGTGTTCACTGTACCCCACAAAGATTGAGTTCACTGCACCCCACAATGATTGTGTTCACTGCACCCCACAAAGATTGTGTTCACTGCACCTCACAAAGATTGTGTTCACTGTACCCCCCAAAGATTGTGTTCACTGCACCCCACAAAGATTCTGTTCACTGTACCCCACAAAGATTGTGTTCACTGCACCCCAAAAAGATTGTGTTCACTGCACCCCAAAAAGGATGTTGTTCACTGCACCCCAAAAAGGATGTTGTTCACTCCACCCCAAAAAGATTGTGTTCACTGCACCCCACAAAGATTGTGTTCACTGCACCCCAAAAAGATTGTGTTCACTGCACCCCAAAAATGATTTTGTTCACTGCACCCCAAAAAGGATTTTGTTCACTGCACCCCAAAAAGGATGTTGTTCACTCCACCCCAAAAAGATTGTGTTCACTGCACCCCAAAAAGATTGTGTTCACTGCACCCCACAAAGGATTTTGTTCACTGCACCCCAAAAAGATTGTGTTCACTGCACCCCAAAAAGGATGTTGTTCACTGCACCCCAAAAAGGATTTTGTTCACTGCACCCCAAAAAGATTGTGTTCACTGCACCCCACAAAGGATTTTGTTCACTGCACCCCACAAAGATTGTGTTCACTGCACACCAAAAAGGATTGTGTTCACTGCACCCCAAAAAGATTTTGTTCACTGCACCCCAAAAAGATTGTGTTCACTGCAGCCCAAAAAGATTGTGTTCACTGCAGCCCAAAAAGATTGTGTTCACTGCAGCCCAAAAAGATTGTGTTCACTGCAGCCCAAAAAGATTGTGTTCACTGCAGCCCAAAAAGATTGTGTTCACTGCAGCTCACACACAGAAAAATGGATGTGGATCACTGACACCTGCCTATCTCCAATCCCACACCACACAGCAATATCGATTGTAGTTTGTAGAACACAGTTTCCCTAAAATTCAGCAGACTCTGTCCCTAACAGGATTGAGAAGAGATCGTAGATCAGGATTGAGTGCAGACCCCACCCCCCACACAGCAATATCGATTGTAGTTTGTAGAAGACACTGACCCTATATAATTCAGCAGACTCTATCCCTAAAATGCCTACAACTCGCCCTGCCTAAACACTCCGACCTGTCCCTCAATTCTATCCGGACACAAATGGTTTTTTCCTGCCTATCTTTCCCTAATCAGCAGCCAGCACGTTGATGTGTGCTCTGTCCCTGAATCTAAGCAGCATAATGACGCCGCTGCGGCTGCCTCGAACTTATAAAGACTTGGTCACATGCTTCAGACGGCCAATCACAGCTACTGAGACATTTGCAGGCATGGCTGGGATGGCTTAAGGCACACCAGTTAAACGATTGTTGATTGGCTGTTGAAAGCCCGCCATGAAAAGAGCGCCAAAGCATGCAAAACCCGGAAATAAAACGACCGAACACGGATTTTTACCCGAACATACAGTAAAGTGTCCGTGTCCGTGTTCGGGTACAAAAAATCCAATTATTCGGTACGAACACGAATAATACAGTCCGTGTTCGCTCAACACTAGTAATGAGATGCTTTTTTCCAACTGTTGAGACATTAATTGTAAAACTTTACCATGACTTAAGCTATGCATTCCTTAAAGATTATGACAAGCCGAGCATGAGGAACAGCCACTGAGTTCACACTGATGATCTGCATACTAAACACCTCTCTCTTTACATGACATTTTAATTATGTTACTCCTTTTTTCTTATGTTATTATGCAGAAACTCCAGCATCATTGACTGGTTTTATGCCCTCCAGAGAAACCTGAAAATTCTAACGTGATGTCTTAGATGAATATTCCTGTTGGCTTTGATTTGTAATGTACAATATGTACAGTCCAAAAAATAAACACTAAAAAAGTCCACAAAGAAAGGTATTGGCTGAAACAGATTCCCAGGAAAGGAAAAGCTACAAACAAATGAAGAAAGGCGAAGATCAGGTGTGCCCAGGAGTAGAAATGAATCCACCAGACCAGTGGTGTGTTTAGGTTTTGTGCTGCCCTAGGCCTGACTAAACTTGTGCACCCCCTAATTTACATATGACCCACCCCTACCTGTAAAGGCCACACCCCTTACTGTTTATGACCCGCCCTGTCATCTGTGAACCACAGACCACAAGTCTATCAGTGCTCATCAGCGTAGCCTTATCTGTGCAGCCTCATCGCTGACCGCTTTATGGGGGTGTCAGACTGATTTGCCTCCTGGACTCTGCCCTCTGGCCCAATTCACCCCATAAGATTCGCACTATACTAAAAGTGTAGCCCAAGCCGGCGGGGACCCTTTTCATGCAGGACTCGGGAGGAGGCTGTTTTTTTTTTTTCGTGCAGGGTGCAGCTTTTTTGCTGCCCCCCTGCAAAGTGCCACCCTAGGCCTGGGCCTTGTTGGCCTAGGCCAAGATACAGCACTGCACCAGACAATATAGTGCGAGTTGGCTCCTTACCAAATAGCTCTTGCCACTAGATTATAGGTGGCTGAACGCTCATATGAAAGAGAGATCCTCCTAATGCAGTGGAATGGCCAGGCAGGAGCATAGGTCACTCTCTCCGGGGACAACCAATCATAGTAGGTCACAGGGATATCCACTGTATAACCATGGAAATAAAAAGGGGAAATACTCCCATAGTGCATTACCAATGTATAACTTTAATAAATAAAAAGGGATGCACTCACATGTAAAAACTTTGTATGTCAGCGGAACAAACAATGACATGCAGCCCCACGTTCCTGCAGAACATTCCTCCTCGGATCGTGGGTCACCCGGCAGTATGGTGGAGAGCTAACGTTGATGATCCATCTAAACACCAGGAACCAATACGAACTCTCGCGCCGTCAGGATAAACCACTACATGTTTTGTGATAACTCACGTCCTCTGGGGGTTGGTCCTAGGACCCACGATTCGAGGAGGAATGTTCTGCAGGAACGCTGCGGCTGCATGTGATTCTGTATGTGAGTGGTTTTACAATTATCAATCATCAGCTGCACCTGCAGGGCTCTAATGAGGTGATTTCTCTTTGGGAGTATCTCACCAAAAATGATTTTTTTTTTCGCAGGGGATGCCAAAAACTCTGATTTGTCTCTTAGTGCAGAGGAAAATCAGTAAGCCAATCACACAAGCAGGAAATTACATTTTCAGGGGGTGTTCTTTCCATCATCAGTGTACAGAAGGCCTCCAGTTAACCATTTTGCATTGCACTATACTGAAAATTACAGCGCTGCTGATTGAAATGGAAAGGTCATTTTTAATAACCCTCAATCACAATATGACTTGTGTTGAAACTGTATATGCTATATTCATTTTTTTTTATTTGCTCATTTTTTTTCCCACTTTCTGCCAAGAACAATTTTCAGCTTTCAGGGCTGTCGCACTTTGAATGACAATTGCGCAGTCATGCAACTCTATACCAATATGACATTTTTATAATTTATTTCACACAAATAGAGCTTTATTTGGGTTGTATTTAATCAACACTGTTTTTTTTTTTCTAAACAAATGAAAAAAGGCAAAAAATGTTGACTTTTTTTTATTTTTCAACATTTTTCTCCTTCACTGATGTGTGCTGATGAGGTTGCACTGACGGGCACTAATAAGCAGCACTGATGGGCACTGATAAGGCGATATTGATGGGCACTGATAGGCAGCACTGTGAGGAGGCACTGATGAGGCTGCACTGAGATGAAGCACTGATAGGTGGCACTGATGGGCACTTCTAGGCGGGACTGATGGGTACTAATAGATAGGCAGCACTGAAAGGAACTGATTGGCGGCATTCATGAGGAGGCACTGATTGGCAGCAATGATGGGCACTGATAGGCAGCACTGATGGGCACTGTTGGGACTGCGTTGATAATTAGAACACTGATGACCAGTGCCCTGATTATCAACGTAGATGTCCCTTTCACACTTGCTGGTTACTGGCTCTCTCTTCTCCTCACACTGTGACAGCGTGAAGAAAGGAATGCCGATAAGCGGCAAGTGTGTTTACATCATGATCAGCTATGATTGGACACATGGTAAAGAGCCGGGGTGTGCACGCCACAGAGGGGGAGCGGTTCAGAAAAACGTCAATAGACACCCTCCCAGAACTGAATGACTGCACTATAGCCGTCTAGCCGTCATTCGGATACAGCTGGTCGGCAAGTAGTTAATGTCAAGGGTAGATGTTCTGACTCTTCAATCTAAGCATTTAAAGCAGGGGTAGGAAACCTATGGCTCGCGAGCCAGACGTGGCTCTTTTGATGGCTGCATCTGGCTAGCAGACAAATCTTTAATAAAGGGGGGCGTGTATGGACGTGAGCCACGCTGGACGTGTAGTCCCAGAGCTCCGTCGCGTCTACCACTCAATCCAGTGCCATCCGCGTAGCTGTGCCCGGAGCCAAGGAGATTTCTGCACCCATCGATGGTACACGTTGTGGGCTACCCACCGCTACCCTCAGTTCATCTCTGGGTGACCAGATTGCCGCTCTACGGACCCCACGGCCTAATCGCGATACCGCCGTTGGCTCGTGTGCCTGCCATCCGCTCCCTGTGACCCGACAGACACGATCTCCTTCCCCTCTGACACCCAGGGACCCTGCCTGCTCTGCTCTCTTCCCGACCGGACTCCAGGCACTTCCACACGGCTCCATCTACTCACTGTATAGCTGCGGCCCATGAATATAAATATTAACCACTTGCCACAGTAACAGAAATAATATCAGCGCAAAAGGATAATACAAAAAATCACATGAAGCAGCTGTACTCTCAGGTCAAAAAACAACACCCGTGTCAAAGTCTTAAATATAATAGAGCAGCGCTGGCAAATAGAACTAAACAAATTAATTGAAACGGAATAATAACTTTGATGTTGAGAGAAATACAAGTCCA